>NC_050201.1:623333-935000 GCF_013141755.1 Anopheles stephensi | reverse complement strand
AGGAGTTATCTAACAATCTACCGATGACCCTCATTAAGTAGCGCGCCAATTCGTAGGGGATTAGGGATAATAAATAAGTGCAATCAAATCATGTAACTTAACATTGAGCTAGAAACTGCTAGATATGTCTATGCAAGCAAGTTTGGCGTTTAAGGTGACAACCCACACCACACAGGGTCAGTCGTTCGGAAATCCGACATTACGACATGTTGCGGTGTTGATACTGATACACGTTGCCAACAGAAAACATGGTGTAGCACAGTCTATCAAGCCCTGGTGGACGTGATGGTCTCACTAAGCTAGGCACGAGACAGCAAACCCCTCGAATCCGAGTTAGATGATGATTTGGTGGTTAGTCAGTCTTTTTGGCAAAATGTGTTTCAGCATCAGCAGGTTCCACGAAACCTTCAACCTATCTGCATATGTATACATATCGCTAGAGACACATCCGCTAGTCAGAAGCGTTCACATCACAAAACGGGCATACCACGCAATTACGGGAGGTTGTACACTAGCAGGTGTGTTAGGCAACGTCAAACCCAAACAAAGGGTGCATAAATGCTGCACCGAAACGTCAAACAGGCAAAGTAGTAATCAAACAAACCCCTAACAAAACGGTTGTGTTGTATACGTTGTCAAGAATGACCTACCTTTCGCTATCGTTGGTGTCACGCTGGTCCCGCTCGAGCCCGGACCGATCATGCGGATGTGCGTGTGGATGCACCGGATCTGCACTCTCGTAAATACCCTCCTCGTCCTGGTGCAGGTGCGTGTGGGACGAATGGTGCGACGAATGTCCGGCGTGTGACGAATGGCCGTGCGCGTGCCCATGGTGCGTATGGTGCGTGAACGAGTGCGGCGAATGCGGCGAATGAGACTGATGGCCCTGGTGACGTATGCTGGCCGGATGCCGATAACGTCCCGTACCGGATCCGGTGCCGCTGCCACCGCCTGCGCCCACCATACCAACGCCACCACTACCGGTGCTGCCGGCCCCACCGTACGAGAAGCGTCCCTCGTCATCGGACCGTGGTGGTCGACACCGGCTACTATACGGAGGCAGTATAGTGGCAGTTTTTTGTACCTGAGCTAGTTGTTGATTCGAGCTGCGTGTGGAACGTGTATGAGGAGGTGATGGAGTTCGTATAAGAGAATTAGTATTACGGTTGACTGTATATTGGTCTTTTCGCTGTATAAATAGGAAATTTAGGCAGGAGTTATAATTTCTATAAGATAGAACTCAAGATCATCACGCTATGGATCCTCAAGAACTAAAAAGTCACTACAGAAGCGTTCGCAGTGGAAGAGCTTTAATAGACAATTCCTGTGCTTTAGTGGATTATCTCCGAGAGTTTAAATTATGATGGTAGAAACTCCAAATCTACATCTGCCGCTGGAGCTGCTGATGCTACTACCCGTAATATCAACATGCGATACTTACCCATGAGAAGATTCGCTACAGGCAGCTGAACTATCTACCCTATAGTGCCGGTCGGCCTCAGTCTCGGACATGCGTATATCTTCGGAACCGCTCGGGCTCATGTGTCGCGACGAATGGTGCTCCAGCTGGCGGATCAGATCCTCCAGGTTGCGGATGCGCAGCGGCCCGACCGATGGCGTATCGTCCTCATCGCCCAGCAAGCCCTGTTGCACTTGCTGCACCTGATGTTGCTGTTGCACCTGCTGCTGTTGCTGCTGTTGCTGCTGGCGGTGATGATGGAGCAGTGTGGCCGTCTGGCCGGCGTCGCTCAGCACGTGCGGTTGCGGTTCGCACACATTCTCCCGGCTGCCGGTGCGCGAGCTTACACTGCGCTTGTACTCGCGTTCCTGCGGATGTACGCTGGCCGCACTCAGTTGTGTCCCGGTCACGCATTCTGCGAGCGTCTTCCGGAGCAACTCCTCGCTGATGCTGCCGGACGGTGTGTTGGCGCTGCTGCGCTGGGCCTGTGCAGCGGAACGTAACGCTTCGAGAATGTCCTCGTGGTAACCGTTCAGGCTTTTCATCGTCCGCTCGACGTCCGAGACGGTGCCGAGGACGCCTCCGACACCTGGACCACCGAGGACGCCCCCGCCACCAATCATGCCGCCCCCACCGCCGCCGATACCGCCGCCGCCGAGGACGCCTCCGATGCTGCCGGGACCGCCCAAACCACCGACACCGCCAACACCGCCGCCCACGCCACCGCCGACGCCCACGCCGCCGCCGCCTCCGACGACCACCTGGCCACCTGATGAAGGAATAGTGGATTCTTGCTGAGCAATCAATTCGAGATTATCGGACTGCGCGTCCTCGTTCGCCGCGGCATGCCACTTGTCTTTGGTACCGTCGCCCAGCACCAGCCCGAGACCGTGCTTCTTCAGGATGCCCTTCTCCGGCATCTGCTTGTTCAACAGACTGTTTGGTGGCAGATCGATGAACGAGACCGTCTCTTCCTCGCCTGCCAAACGCACCACATGCCACGGCCACCGTGTAGACCACCGCAGCCGATGATGGGAGGATGGTGGGGAGGGAGCGGGGAGCATTGTATGGGTGTGTATGGACGTGTTAGTGTACGCGGGAGATAGGTCGATCGAACATCGATTACAAAAAAATGGAATTAATATGTTTGTGTGTTGGTTTACACATACGGACATACATTTGCATCACCGCAGTATGGCAAATACGTCAAGAAATGACGTTGGTAGTGGTGGTGTTGGTGGTGACGGTGTTTTGTTGGAGGGATGTGGTGAAGGTAGTAGGAGACAGTGGCGCATTTTCGTGGGGAGCGCGGCCGGGATGAGCGGTGTAGAGTTGTTTGATTATTAGTTTAATTTAATGCCATTGTTTCATTGCATTTTTGGTTTGTTTTTTTTTTTGGTTTTTGTTTGTTTGTTTGTCGATTAATAACCAACCCCATACGACAACGGAGAAGGTCAGATGAAGAAAGGGTGGGTGTGTGGGGCAGCCGACGACCAAGTGAAAGTGAAGCCGGACATACGCCCCGGTACGCGCGGTACGGTTCAGTATATTCGGCAGCAAGAAAGAAAGAAAGAAAACACCGGGCATGGCGATACGAGTTTCAAAAAGAGGGTCGCTGATGAGCTTAAAGTAGTGGCTTGTAGTGGTAGATGATGAGTGGTGACATGATGAGCGATAAACTGCGATACACAGAATATGGAGTGTGAGTGAATGATCGGTGATCGGTGAATATGAGCGAGTGTGTGTACGTGTGTTGTGTTCGGTTTAGTGCCGCTTCTTATACACTATTAACGGAGTCTGCTTTTGAACGTTTTGATGTGGTTTTTCAAATCATTGAAGCCGTTTCCTGTGCGCGCAGAGTATTCGGCAAAGTATTTTTGAGCGCAAGAATGTATGCAATTAAAATTCTTTATACGGAAGGACACTAAGGGACTGTAATGAGGCAATACGCCTGAAGTTATGCAATTCGTGTTACACGATTAATTTTCGTTTGGTAAAAGACTCCTGAGTCGTCCATTTTATTGCACAATGTTGTTTCCGTGGGGTCAGCATCTACACATTTAAAGCAATGAGGACTTTGCCAACTCCTGCACTTAATTAAGAGTTATTACATTGCCCTTCAGTGAAATAAACTGTTTTACACAAGTATTAAAATGTCGTTAAAATTTTTGACCACATTAAAACCTCATCATGCGAAGTGTGTTGCATTTTTGCATACTGTTAAGCGTTTATCGAAAATTGTTGTATAAATATACTCAGGAGGATGCCATTGCGAGTCTTTTACCACAGAAAATGCATTCCCGACATCTGGAAATTAAGTTTGGCGCGCCATTTTATGATTTCGGCTCTTATTTCGAATGAACAGTGCAATGAGAATGGGGTTTTTCTTTCTTTACGTTCTTATGCTACGCCTCTAGTATGAATTGTCTCCTTTTCTTCTTCTACGTACGTATGGAGCAGACTTTGCGTTTTCATATACAAGCTGTTTTTTTTTATTATATAACTTACCGGAATGAGTAGGGTCGTCTTCACTGACAGATCCGGTCATCCTGCGGATGGCTTTGTGATCTCTGTCGAACCGTTTCCCAGACCAGTTGTGAGTAACGAAAAGGTACCATATTGTTCGCGGGCCGCGTATAGCGAAGATCGTCCATCGTCGGATGCAGTGACCATAAATGTAGAGAAAAAAACGGAAAAACAAAACCAAAACCAGTAAAAGAAGAAAAAATCATACGAGTTAAGTGTAAAGTAAATTAAAAAAAAACATAATTAGAAATTTTATGTTTATTGAAATACAAAAATAATTTATAAATGAGGAGAACACATAAGAATAATAGAAAACCATAATAGATATAAAGACGTACAAGATAAAGAGAAAGAGAAAAAAGAAGAAGAGCAAAAACGAGAAAACGAGAAAAGAAAAGAAGAGCGATGGGAAGAGCAGAACGAAAACCTTATTAGTTCGCAACCTCTGCAGTGTTAGCATTTCGATTGAACGTTACGCTCTACATAAAATTTGGGGGAAAAAAGTAAGGGAAGAATAATATAGGGCACTTTAAATATAGGGTGCTTTTTTTAAGTATTCGGAATGCTTCAGATGGATATTTTTTGTGTTGCAATATGAATAAATATCGTTAATATGTGCTAGAGAAAGATAGAGAGAAAGAGAGAAAGATAAATTGGTGAAAGAAATATAGGACAGGTACAAAAAGAAAGAAAAACCGAAGAAAAGGAGAAATAGAGAGAATAAAAGAAATAGAGATAGAAATAGAGAGAGAAGGATGACAAAAAACGGATGAAAACAAGTAAAAGGAATGAAGAAAAAGAAACAAGAAACAAGATACTGTAGGAAACAACTTCCTGTGGAGCAAACTCTCTCGAACTGTTCGAATCCATTTTCAATGGACTCCAACGGATCTCACTGGTAGAAAACTTGGTTGCACGAAACAAAAAGAAAAAGAAAACTATACCATTTACGCTAAAGAGTCGAAAGCAAACCGAAAAAGAACAAAAAAAGAACAAAGTGGTAACAAGTCTTTCTCAAACAGGAAACCAAAACCGTTTACGGTATGAAAGGCATATAGGGCAACGCTAGCAAAATTGCAAATTTCAACTCGTAATCTCTAGCATAAATTGGAAAAAGGCAAAAAAAAGAACCAACAAAACCAGTAACGTGGAATAGGTGTTGGAAGGACCAGTCATATGCAGATTTCAAACGAACGGTTGTTACCATACCATATGCGGACGAAAAATCAACAACAACAACAACAAAAAGAAGAAGGGAAGAGAAAACTCAACAAAACAAGCGCACATACAACAAACAAATATAGGAGATGCTTATTCGTGCGCATCGAACGGGTGGTGTTTCGGATAAATATACAATTTGCTACAATGGGTGGAACTCCTAGGGTATATAAATTGCTCACGGAGTAGTTCGTTTTTTTTTCGTTGGTTTCTCTCTAGTCTATCGGTATTGCGACTAGAGAAGAGTAAAAGCTGCGCTACGCAATGCAAAACAAAGCTGCCATTCTCGTTCAATAAGGGTTTCCGGATGCGTATAACAGAATCATTCTAAACGGTAAAGCTTAACATGATGCGGGCAAAACCGTTTTGCTATCTATATATTTTTCTGTTGATTATCATAATCGGCCTTCATTCGGTTTTCATTCGCTGTTAGTAAACATGCATTAAAGCGAGCTAGTCTAGTCATCAACTTTCGATTTTCTATGCGAATTAGAGTATAATAAAGAAGAAAAAAGGAACCAAAAACGCTAGGAGCATAAATTAAACTATGCAAAACCATAAACAAAATTTAATCAACAGAGAAAACCCAACATAATCGCAAATAAGATATTGAAGCTATTGAAAAAATATAAATAAACGAAAAACACACAAAAAACAAGAAAAAATGGAATCGAGTAAGACTAGAAAATAAAATGATCCATAAACTGTTAGAAGTGTTATAAAAAATGAATCAAGATTATAGGGTTCTTCACTCTATAGAGTGTCAAGTGTTTCCATGTTTCAACAAATTTTTGTTTAACAAATAATCTAAGCATCTATCTCGTCTACGATATGTTCGTCTACGGTTGCTAAATCTCGAAACGCTTGTTGTTTTAAACACGGAGACAATTGTGTTGTAATCTGAGAAACCCTGTAAAAGTAATAAAAAAGTAAAAAGCTTTTACTAGTTCTAAATAAAAGAAAAGCAAAATCGGGAACTAATTGTATCATTCAAAAAACCGTGCACAGATGCACTCTATCAGGAAAAATCAAAACTATCCTAGTAACAAAAACGCAAACATACATTGTACTTCATTCGCAGAACATGAGCTAACGTAAACAAAACTGACTTTAGTTGCAGTAAGTGTATTTGATGCACTCAACCTAACGCAAGTTTACCATAAGAAAGGTATTAAAAGCTTGCAGACTAAGTAAGCGAAACAACTTGCGCGCAAATCGTTCGGAACAGCACTCGTTTCTAAACAAGAAAAAATTGAATAATAGAAGAAAAAACGTTGCTGGAAAACATGGCAAATAGAGAGGAAAAGGGGGTGGGGGGGGGGGGGGGGTGGCGGAACCGGCAGAAGCTTATGTATCAATTAAAAAACAAACGCACAATATGCACACAAACACACTAAAAACCAGGAAGAGGACAATAGAAACGCGTAACGCTCGCCGTTTTTTTTTTGTTTGTTTAATATAATTTTTTAATTGTGTTATATAGGCTTATCAAAACAGCATAGTACAGCATCAAACAGAGTGGGTGGCATGGTTGTGTTTTTCATGGACCGGAGTTTAAAACAAACCAGTAAACTGAAACAGAACTTAAAACGAACATAAACAACAGAAAAGCTAACCAAGAGAAACGTAAACCTCCACTCTAAGAATGGTCTACTAGGAACAGAAATGTGGCGATTATTATGGTTGCCATTTTGTCGCTCAAGCACTCCTAGCGAGTGACAGGGACGAACAAGGCAACGTTCGGTTCATTACTGTGTTTAGGGTTACAGTTCTGGTTCAATGTATGTATAGATTGTGCGTGCGTGAGTTCCGATTTTGATTCGATTCATTATTTCTCCATTTATTATGTGTCGGCGTATGCCAGTTGGTGTTCTGATCTAGATGAACTTTTGGGTTGTAGTTGTTTGTTGTTGTTTTCAAATAGATGGGTGAATAAGCATGGAACACATGATACAGGCTAGAGTTTGGCAAAATAGACGAGATGGTGACAAGTTTATCGAGCTCGGGGAGGGTCGCATATAACTAAGCAACATGAAATGGGGGTTTTCTGGTTAAGATTTCGTCGATATTGCAACTATTATACAGATGTTATACTCTGCCGAATATGTGCTTTAACTCGATGAATTGTGTCTGGTTTAGCACGTAACAGCAAAGGACGAGTAATTAAAAAAATGAAACTCTGAAACCGTTCTGAACTGTTAACTCCATCAGCTGTATACTTGAGACCAATCAAATCTAGTGTTTCAGTAAAAGACTTATGATGCTTGGAAAACATCATTTACCGACCAAATTGTAAACTGTTATACAATACACCTTTATACAGCATATGTCCATCAATGTCTCGGTTGTTACATAACAGCACGACATCGACAACAAATAGCAAATACAAAACATTATATTGGTTGAAAAATTGATTTCTTGTTCCATTTTCATTGATGTTGTCAGATTAAGTATACTGTTATACACTGTAAAAATGACAAAATTGGTCACCGAAATCAGTGTTTAACGCTGTATAACGCTTGAAACAGCCAACGTGTCGTAATACTAAGTGTAGTGCTTATGCGAAACAACATGTTTTTCGCATTTAAAATTTGTTATACGCCCAAGGATTAACACACCTGTCGCTAACACCAATCAACCTTCCATGACCACAAACTTGTTAGGCGCTTTTTCCAGTTGCTCAACAGAAATCCTCACCATAAAGCGTCGGTCATGACTTGTGGCGCAAACCACCCGAGGAAGCTCTCCCTGTAGTAAAAGCCCGGAAACCCGGACGCCTAAACGCGCGTGGTGTGTGCGGTTGACGTTGAAATGAAGCTGCGCACCAATGACACGGGCCACGGGTGTAGTGGTGTGGGTGAAGTAAGGTAAGTAGTACCCAAGAAAGCAACCAAGTATAATCAAAAAGGTAAACTATTCGCAGGCAAAGCAAAAGAAGGAAAAGGAGTAAGAAGAAGTAGAAGAAGAAGAAAAGTGAAGGAAACGAAGAGAAAAAAGAAAACACCACACACACAAGCACGCAGAGGGAACGAAAAAACAGCAACTGGGCTAGAGGAACCGGTGTGTGCAAGGTCTATGACGGAAAACCAACCGCCACCGCCGTCGTGTACTGCTGCTGAATGCAACACTTGCATACATACAGCCACACATACATTGAGGTGAGGAAAAAGATTGGAGAGGGAGAGAGAAATATAGAGAGGGCGAGAGAGCAAGCGTAAGTTTCATTGTCTCGGTACAAGTGATTTTATGCCTTCCTTCTTTCTCCACACGGAATGTGAGCGTGTGTGTCTATCCCCTATCCTCCTTAAAAAGGATATCTCCTCCCAACCCTCCGTTCTCGGACCTCCCAACCCTCCCTCTCGCATCAACCATCTCTTTTGTGATGCGCAAAACAAAAGGGTGTAAGAGTTGTTCGTCTTGTACTTCTTCTGTTCTTTGGGATGTCCTTGGATGATTGAAAAGCGAAGGAAAGTGGTTAGCTGCAAGTGGGTTTCTAGAGCGAACACACCTGGAGGAGGAAGGACCCAATTGCACCGGCACACACATACGCACTCACATACACGAGATGCACAAATGGAGTGCAAACGAGTACTCTAGGGCCTGGGTAACGAAGGGCACAGTTGGTAGTATATGCAGAGTACGCATAGAGCCACGTAACTGTTATACGAGCAAAAGGGTGTGAATGTATGTGTGTATGTGTGTGTTTTAGTAGCACATGGTGGTGTATTTGAACACAGGATACAGCACTACTATTTTAAGCGATAATTCTTGTCGCCCTCGCGAAATAAGGCATAAACTTGAAGTTGGCGTAGTCACAAAGTAGAAGTTATCACAGAGTTAACGCGTAACGCTGAAGATTGCTCAACCCGGATGTGCGCGGGTCCATTTTGTTTCGATGACCAGTAAAAGCTCCCAAAAAATCCTTAACCCCCATACGCGTACAGTGGACACCCTCCACAACACACACTTACCTGAACTGGGTGGTTTGATTGCCGAACATCATCTTGTTCGAGCCCTCCAGCGAAACGTCGTCCTGCGAGTGATGGTTTGCCGCTGTGGCGCCCCCAACGTACTTCGCCATCGGTTTCTTCACGTACGGTGGGTCATACTTAAGGCGCGTCGTTTTCTTTCTGCGCTCGGTGTCAGTGCACATACGGGGGTGGGGGGAATTGTTTTATTTTTTAAGTATTTTTTAGATTTGTTTTTTTTTGTTGCCACGATCCAAATATAGTTGTTGTTGCAAGGTTGTTTTTTCGATTGATTGAACATTCAAAGATGAAACACCGATGGGAAATAGAAAGGGAAGAGTTTGACGGGTACGATGAGAAGGTAGAAAGGGGATTGATCGATTTAGCCGCAGGTTATACGATCGCAATGCCGACGGACGAATGATTGGTGCGCGCGGCGATGTTTTTGTTATGCGATGATTTTGTTTTTTTTTGCGATGTGGGTGAAATGTTGATGAACGAAACAGATTGTGTTGAGCATGGTGTAGTGGTGTTGTGTGGCGTGTTGTTCAAGCATCGGAGTGAAGTTGTATGATCGAAAATGTATAACAGATCAATGCATTTTATCCGTGTCAAGTGATTTTGTTTAAAAGTTGCCCAGAAGTGTCAACATGACAGTTTGAATTGTCAAGCAAGTGTAGAGGTTCGTTTACATGTGTGATTGTTTTGTTTTCATTGTGTGGTATGATAAAGTTTCATTCCCAACGATTCCACACATACCACACGCAAACACACACACGCACATACATATATAAATGTAGTGAAGGTGATGGTTGTGTGTCCGTGGAACAATACATCGCCCGACAAATCATACGATGTGTATGCGAAACAGAGCAAGGTAGATGAAGAGAGAAAGAGAGAGAGAAAAAGAGAGAGAGAGAGAGAGGGTTGGTGAGAAAAAGAGAAGAAGCACAAAATCACAGATCAGTTTGGCACTTGTCACTGTTTGACACGTAAAACGTTTGCGAATGTTGATTACATCTAATGAAGTTATATATGAGTAGGATATATTGCGATACAAAAAGGTTCAATTTCAAGATGGAGGATGAAGGAAGGAAAACAAAGGGATTCGATACGTAGTGAGATAGGTATAGAAAGAGAGCGAGATAGAGAGAGATAGAGAAAGAGGTGGGAAAATGGTTTGGCTCTTGGCATATTATAGAAGTCGGTACGGTAGGTAAGCACGGTACGTAAAATGATGGTAAGGCGAAAGGAAGTTATGCAAGGACACATAGAAATGAACATACATTAGCTAGATATTGAATGATGAAAATCGAGTAAACGTAAATATGAAAGCGGAACAGAAAAACAAGAGCATATATTAATACTGCTTGGCAACTAGTACACACAGGAATGAATGAAAGTGGACAAAAAGAGCAATTACCGATCAATTTCGTACGGGGGAGGATTTTGATAATTTGATAAGGCAAATAAGCAAAGCTTGCTGTGTTGATTTTTTCTTTATTGGACATTTTCGAGGTTTAATTACTCTTTTATGTGTGAAAATGATGAAACAAAACGGGATGAGACATGTTAAACGAATTGCACATTGGCAAAGGGGCAATGATTAGTATGCTACTTGATGTAGGTGAAAAAGGTTTGCTTTTTGGTTTTGTTTTTGTCCAATCAAGGGAAGTATGCTTTCTAGGGTGGAGCGTATGAACGATTCCAATGAGAGCCTTCAAATTTCTTATTTTTTGGTAGTGGAATAAGTTTAATCGGGTTTAAAAGTTTCAATTTGCGCCATTCAAGTTAATTTCTCTTACAAAAACGAAAAAAAAAATGCCAACAAACCATAAGAAATTAAAAAAAAAAGATATAAAAAGAAAATTGAAGAAGAATGTAGAGAAAAAAAAGTAAACAAATGAAAACAGTCAGAAACTACATGCACTCTAATGCTTTTGTAAAACACACTCTCGCACTCACTCGCAAACACACACACATATATTCACACACACACTCGCACACCTAGAAAGCCAGATATACCGGCGTGCAGCATTCAACTACTAGCGATTACACACATGCAGGACATAAACGCAAACTCTTTCAAGTGGAAGAATTTGAAAGGAAGAAAAGTTAGTAAATCAGTAACATACATGCCATCTGTAGTTGTAACGAACAAAGACTAGGGGATAAGAAAAGTCCTACAAACAAGACACAGTAACACGTTGTTTACAAAGAAAGATTATGGATTATGTAACGCGTCAAGATTTGACAAGAGTGAGAGAGAGAGAGAGAGAAAGAAGAAATGCAAAACGTTGCTGCTATTAAAGCGAGCTATTTGATCGAGACAAGACAGGAAAAAAAACGGCGAGCGAGAGAGAAAAGGATGCAGCTAGATAGAACGGCTCCAAAACGGTTCGGTATTAGTGTCGGGAAAACGTCAGCAATTGGCAAAGTGGGTCTGATAAAATTAAAATCAACATGCACGTGTGTGGATGTGGGCGTTAGGAGTGAGGCCAGTCGGTGTGAGCCTCACCAGTAAGTGCGAATTGGCTCACATCTGCTTGGAAAGGTTAATTGGGTTTGGAACGTGGAATTTTGAAACCAGCAGCAGCAGTAGCAGCAGCCGCCAGTCGGCAGGTATGTTGTTTGCCATCCATGTCAGAAGGTCGGTGATGGAGATGAAGTTAGACATAACTTGCGGTATATGATAATAACGTTCGTCCAAGGGAGCGAGAGAGAGATAGAGAGGCGTTAACGTTTCCCTACAGTGCTAGTCCTTTGGTCTAACGGATCAAGGAGCGTGCGACGATTCGGTCAATTTTCACTTAATTTGCTCAAAGTTCAAGGGCAAGGATTAAGAAGCATTACACATCTTTTGATCCATCCGAGCACCCGGGTGTTATGCCTTACTAATTCGGCCAAGTATTTTGACATTGGCAACAATTAATCAATTGCTAACAAATTCTGAGAGTAACTTGAACTTCAACTTACAATTAAAGCTTATAATTAATTATAGTGTAATAATTGCGTTTGATAAAGGAACTTTAGAGCCTGATTCATGTGTCGCACGCTCGTAGAGTTCAAGGTTAACAGCAGGTGCAAACGTACATAAGAAGAATTGTGACAGTACGTACATCTTTATCTTGTTCTGTAATTGTGCTCGATAGTTGCTTAAATAATTTATTTGTGACAAAAATTAGAACAACCAAATCCCACATCAGAGGAAGGACAAATTGTGAAGAAAAAGACTTATTTAAAACATACAGCACAATATCCAAAAACTATTTGATAAAAATTGTCTTTTAGTCGTTTAGGACAAAAAAACAAAACATAGCGCCTGAAAGTATGCAAAACTGCCGTAGTCTCCAATTTTCACCTTTTTTGTCACTTGAGTATGGCAAAAACTTCCAAGAATTGCATACCTTTAGGCGTTGTATGCCTCAAATTCGCAGTAAGGGTGAATGAAGCAAAGTTTGTTGCTGTGCAATTAGAGTTTGAAAACGTGAACGAAATGTAACTAAAAATTAAAGTTTTCTTAAAAAGTTGAAGCATTCACACACGCACACATGTCCAAATCCCTAAGTCTGTTGGTAGTATTCAAGAAATGTCGTACTGGAGGTGTTGTTCACGGTAGGGGAGTAGTTGATTTTTTTCCAGAGAAAAGGCAATATTTTGCCAACCAAATGTCACAAACAAGTCTTTTGATAGGTTCTACATTCGGGGTGGGACAAAAACTAGTAAACAGCGTGTGTTCGGTGTTCGGTACGAAAGCGGTGGAAGCAAAGCAAAGAGGAAGGCAGGATGATCTTTGTAGGTTTGTGGTTAGTTTTCAGAGTAGAGTGTTTATTTTAAATAGTTTTGTTATAGAAAGAAACGAAATGAAATTCACTAAAAGAGCCGTTGGCTCGTATCATGCAAACTAGGGATACTTTTTGTAACTTTAATAGTTTCCGCACGGCTCGGTCGAGTATGAAGTAGCAGCTGTTAGCTTTGAGAGTAACGTCTCATGGCCACAGTACAGTCGGCAGAATTGTGTTTTATCATTATTATTATTATTATTAGTATTAGTTTGGTACAAGCTTATGAAAAGAATAGGTTTTCAAGAGTGGTAATGCGTTTTTTTATTTGGTATGAGAGTGATTGAGAGAGAGAGAGACAGAGAGACAGAGAGAGAGAGATGTATAAAGAGATTGTTTAGATTGGGATCTATGATGACCTGTGCCAGAGTTTTTATGATATGTTTTGCCGTTTCTTTTTATTTGTATAAATCTTTATTCTCTTAGCTCTTTTGATATTGTCAGCGCGTATTACCAAAGTCATAGGAACATAAACAAGAGTGTTAATAATTTTTTTCTTTACAACGGTTATATAACCTCGATTTCGCTTTATGTAAAAAAAACTATACTTTTACGAGTTTATCTGTTTTTTTTTGTATAATTGCTGAATGATTGCTCATATGTTTGACAGCAACTAGCTTCTAGCTGAAGTCATCATAGACCCCGATGGTGGGGTTTGCTTGTTTTGTTTGGAATGGAGTAGTGTTTGTATCTTTTAGCGAAACAGTTACTGTAGAGATAGTCAAGAAGAGCGATAGTAGTAGCAGTAGTGGCAGCAATAGTAGTAGTAGAAGTAGTAGTAGTAGTATTAGTGGCAGTAGTTAGTAGTAGTTGTTATGGAAATGTGGTTAGATGTTAAAGGTATTGAAATTGGAAACAATTTGACTTGTTTAAGGAGCCAGGAGACAAAGAGTAGTTATTGATAGTGGTAAAAGTGAGAGTACGCGACAACAGAGTAAACGGGGGTAGAGGTAGTTGTTGACAGTAAGTTAGTTCTAGTGTGTGTATGTTTTTGTTGTTGGTTTTGGTTCAGTAAATTTTGTAGAGAGTTAGTAGTAGTAGTAGTAGTAGTAGTAATGGTAGTAGTAGTAGTAGTAGTATTAGCAGCAGTAGTTAACACTAGTAGTATAGCAATATTTGGTTTTCGTGATAAAAATGAAAGAAAACGAATCAACAAAACGGAAAAAAGTCACTAACCTTAGGCACAAGGAGAAGTTATTATGTACTACAACTGACCTGTAGCACAAAGCCATCAGAGCAAACGTTATAAAAACACCCCCAACAACCGACATTAAAACACCGACTAGAAACACTGTGTTTGAGCCGTGGTAGTTGGCTGTTGGCAGTGCCGAAGATCCAGTTATCGAGTATCGAGTCAGGTTGCGTTGTTGGTGGTAGTGACGGGTCAGTAGAAATGGATCGGCAGGTAAAGGTAGACGCCGTTTGGCCACCACACCGTACGGATGTTTTCGTTGCGTGCGACGTTTATCATTCCGCGTTCCGCGTGTGTTTATGCGAGGTTTTTGTTTCGTGTGTTTATGTTGTGTTTACGAAGTATCGCGAAGTTAGTAGTTGGAGGTTTTGTTTACAATATGGTGTACGCGTGTGATGTTTTTTGGTGTGATGATGTAAAGTTCGAAGCAGTATCAAGAAGGTAAGGATCGTTACACACGCACCGCATGTACAAAGCGCACAAAGCGCGAACGCACACACACACATACACATATATAAATGTTGCAAGAAAGCGAGATTGATCAACACCCGAACACAAAGCGTGTAGTGCAGTTAAGAAGATGTCGTAAGTACATCAGCAAACATGGACACGGAGATCGCATGAGATATTGTGTTGTGTTTTGTTTTTGCAAGTGTTTGTCCAATTGCGGCCCGCCATGACAGCATCCGTGGCCCAGTTGGCAGATCGGTCCGATGGGGTTTTGGAGTTAGTATGGGCGGCACACAGAGACCAGTGTCCGACAAATGACAGCCGTACAACACAGTGTTACAGTCGTAGGACAAATTCCATGAACAAATTTCGTTGCGCATTATTATCGTGTGTGCGTGTGGTTTTGTTTTTGTATTTTGTGTGTGTGTGTGTGTTGGTTAGAACCATTTCACATCCGTCGTACATGCGCGTGTGTATAATCATACATGGTTTATTGATTTGATTTTTGGTTTTGGGGTTTTTTTTCGTGTCGCGTTTTCGTTTCGGTTCGTTTTCGAGACAAAGAAAGAAAAGAAGAGAGAAGAGAACAGTTTTTAGTAATGCTCATATCTAGAATTTGCTAATTTTGTTGTTTTTTTGGGTGGATATTTGATTGTTTGGTTTGTTTTGTTGAAATTGTTTGATATACTAAAGTAAAATCGAACAAATGAAAGAATGGTAAGCAAATGACGCTATGCAAAAATAAATAAATAAAAAACCGCATATTTGTTTGTACAGAGTTCGATCTGGTCAGAGTATGTGGGGTTGAGCTAGTGTTTCGTTTACTGGTGTTAATTTGACACTGCTGCTGAACTGAGTACTGAGCTAAACGGTTGCCTTCTTTATGATTTTGCTGCTGCTGTCCGAGTAGTAGATCTCTGAGTATAGTCTTGATAGGCCTCGCAATCCTAAACAGTGAATGTGGGGGTAAAAAACGGTGACGCAACAGAAGCAACAACACAGTCTATGCGAAGAATTTAGAATGTATACGTACAGGGAAGTCAACAATGTCAAATGACTACACGGATGGCGTGTCTGCCGTAGTGTCCCCAAACATCAAGGCATCATCAAAGCATCAAGAATACACGGTGACAGTTAAATTTTGCCACACTGTCAGCTATGCCTGCAATCGTAACTGAGTAACCGTGAGGGAAGTTTTCGTGATAGTGGGAGGAAAGCTTAAAGACGACCAACAGCAGACTATTCGAGGAACTGTATCCCTCTCTAAAATTGTATCTCTCAGGGACACTATTATCGTTACGCTGTCTCGAGAAGCATTGTGTTGTTTTCCGTGTTCCGTTTTATGACAATGGTAATCTTCAGTATTTGGGGGGTTCCCTTCTTTATTCTTATCCCATGCCCATTAACCAAGGTGGAGAAGGTAAACGCGAGTAAACACCATATACGCTGGTGCGTGCCTATCTGTGCCTGCCGTTTCGAAATGTTCTACCCAAAAACTGATCAGGAACCCGACCCAAGAGAAAGAGAGGAGAGTGGAAACAACTTTGAAGACTGTATTGAATTGAAGTTGCTCAAGATATTGGAAAAAGTTGTGGGTTTAAAGTTTAAGTTAACACAAACAAAAAACATTCATATACCATCAGTGGATCACTGGATACCGGGCAGAATCAAATCAGATTGCGCAAAACATAGATACAAGAATTAGATTGCAGATGTTTTCCCGTCCGATAAATATGTATCAGCCCGATAGATAGTCTCCACAGTTTCACTTAGCTTTCTGCCCTTGAGCAGTTGGAACAAGACATTTGCAGGAATTTCCAATATTCCACCGGTTTCGGAGGAAATGAGTCTCGTGTCGAGAGTGTTTCGCTAGCCACCTGGAATATCGGAGCAAATATTCGCTGCACTTCGAACGCAAAACCTTGCAGTGCTTGTAGCGATTGATCTATCTTCTCCCTGCCCAGATTGATGCTAAAGGCAAAAGAATCAATCACGTATGTTAGCTTGCAGCAGTTTCGCCATCTAATGACATTGATGTATATGCGCCGGCATGTCCCACCTTCATAACCTTGTGATTCTAGCTATCCGTTCAAACCAAACCCGAACGTTCCCGTGTCTTGGATAGCAACACCAGGCTGTCCAGCTGCACATTTTTGGTAGCTTTTTCTCCGAAGCCTCAGGCAACTACCAATCTCTCTCTCTCCCGCCACCCCCTCCTCCACGTAAACGGTGAAAAAATGGATTCAGAAAAAACCTATATCGCTTTTACGTCCAAAACTCTGCAAAAATATTCTACTTCAAATAGACCGGGTCAAGTACACTATATGCTTTCGGTTCTGCACCAACTGATTGTTGTTGGTGCGTGCGGATGGTTGCCTCGAAGATTCGCAACCGTTGCGTAAACGCAAGCACGCCCGACGTCTATGCATTTTTTCAACATCCCACATACACACGCACACACATGATTGAAGCCTGTTTGTTGACATCACAGGATTTTTGCGGGCCTATCTCAGCTGCACTAGCAGTGTGGCAGGGTTTCGGTAATAGAGTGAGCCTGGTTACGGTTCAAAAACTCAATGTCTCTAGGTCAATGTCGAGAACTTGATGGAAAACAGACAGCCGTGTGCACGTGCGAGAGCTATAACGCAAAACGAAAAAAGTAAAATGCCCTGGATGATGAACTTCAAAAAGTGATTCCTGAACATGGCGGACATCTCACGGGCGGCAGTGTGTCAAACGCATAGCGATACGCACCCATTTCTTTTTTTCTTTTTGCAATCTGCAGTTTTTTGCTGCCGTTGGTGTAAATGTTTTCACTCCGGCAAATGAAGTAATTTTACCCTGGATTTGATGGTAACGGATAGCTTTTTGCGATTTTTTTGCTTCTGTTAAAGTTCAAAGTTAAGGACATCGTTCGGCTGTGTCCACACACAGCAAAAGGTGCGCGGGATACGCGACTGTTGGCAGAGGGGGACGCTTGCAACATGAAACACATTCGTTATGAAGCTTTCGCTAACTGTACTTCGCAACACTGGAACAGACGGGTAGAAAGAGATTAAAAGAAGAAGAAACAAATACACTCACACACACCCTCTGCCCTTGAAACATTTTTTAGTAAAATAATGACAAACAAGACTCATTTGCCAAAAGGGGACGGCGAGCAACAACAAAGAAAGCACGATGGTACGGGAGGGGGCGCTGGTTGTTCAGGAGAAGAAAAAAAAGCACGAAAACGAAGATAATTGACGCCATCGAATCGTGGATGGAAGGTCAGTTCTAGGAACAGGAAATTAAATTTCGAAATCCTGCTGAAAGATAGATTTCATTTAACGCTGCAAAATGTTAAACCGACTAGTGGTAAGGTTTTGAAGGTGGATAGGAAGGAGAGGAGGGGGTTATAGGAAAAAGGTGAAGGAAAATAAGGACCAATAGCACACACACACACACAAAAACGATACACTATCCCTGATGCTATTACTCCCTACCCTTACTCCCCTGCTGGTCCTGGAGTTGCCATTGGAGATGAAAGCAATCATGCATACATCATCAGCACATACATATTTCATTATTGATGTTTGTTTTATGGTTTTCCAATATATGTTTGTTGTTGTAAAATAATCCGAGGAATTTGATACCTTTAGTTTTATTAAGTAGTATTTCATGTCTGTTCCATTTTCGTTTTTTTTTTAAATAATGAACACCGATCCCGTTACAGTGGAATATGTCAGCTGTCAAATGTAATATAACTGACACCGAACCATCATATTGGATCGTGGACTTTGTTCCTGCAGAAGTTTGCATTGTATCAACATCAATACTGCCCTCGAGTGCTAGAGCATTGAAGTTTCAGTTTTGGACACGAAACAGTAATGAAAGGTACACTGGGGCACAGAAGTATGCCCAGGACTCAGGGAAGGCAAAATCCCCTTACTATTTGGCCAACAGTAAGGCTTTTCGAGAGATTCCGTCCAGCCAACAGTGATAACAAGCTGTTTGACTAACAAATTGCGCCTTGTACGGAGGATTTGAAAGAAATAACACAGGAGAGAAGACCGTGATCTTTAATACATCATAAACAGGGTGCATAAAGGCTGAAACAGTGGAAGGGATATGTGGTGGTAGTGGCAGTGGTTGGTGGTGATAGTGGTGGTGGTTGGTGGTTGGTGGAGTTGATGTTGTTGGAAATCACCAAGTGAGTTATCATTATCAGTCGAGCCAATTTTGACACAAATAATCGCAAAATATCGTCACCAGTAAACAGTATGCCGCAATTAGTAGGGTAAGTTCGCCGTAGACTAATTTTGAGCAAAGTTAATAAAAACGAAGACAAAACAAAAGCACATGTTGTGAAAGTAAAACAAGTCGCATAATCGTTTCCTTGTAGTTAGCTGCTTTAGTAGTAGTGAAAATTTTCATTTATTTTTTTAAGTTTTTCCGAGGGTTTTTGTTGTTGTTGGTTTTACATTATATTTCACGACACATGAGGGTGGGTTCTGAAACAAACGCCATTTTAGGATAATGGAACAAAGAGGGCGGAAATGGAAAAACGGATAGAGGAAGAGCGATAACAATGATGGAGGGGTGGGGGGATGGGGGGATAGGCGGATGGGTGTGCAGAAGTGAAGATGAAGAGGCATCATCGTACAAACAGAGAGATATGAAATACAATACAGCAGAGAAAGGAAACACTCTCGTAAAACGGAAACGGTAGAGAGAAAGGAGACAGTTATATATTTATATATATATATGTATATAAAAAAACAAGTGACATGAAAATTTTTGTTTGTTTGTTTGTTTGTTTTGGTATTGTTATTTAATAAGACTTTTTTTTGTTAGGTTTTTGTTTGCAACGTACTTCCAATGCATTAACAATAGGCACAGATTGACAGAATTACACGGCACACAACACATCAACACGTCATACGTAAACGTAAACATATGCAAAAGAAAACGTAAATATCTATATACATATGTATTATGTATATGCAATTACACTCGATACAAACAAGTAGTAAGAAAACGGGTGAGACAGATGGTGGCTGATATAGTGATGTGTGTGTGTGTTATGGATGGCTTTTTTTCTTTTACAGAAAAAATGATAAGAATTTGAAAATCATATCGAAGAAATGGAAACTTTTTGTGCGATGAAATTAATTTAAAAAAGAGAAAATGCAAGACGAAAAATAAGAAAACAAAAAAAAAGAGAGGAGACAATACAATTCCAAAAACAAAAACATGACTAACAACGGAAGTTATAAAGAGGAAAAAAACAAAAGCAAAATTAATGAAGAAAAAACGGAAAATCGGAAAGAAGGAAAACAGCTAAACAGAAAAAAGTAAGATATGTTTGTGTGTGCGAACATTGAAACATTGACAGAAAACGTTACTATATTGCAGTGTGGCTAAGATACGGTTTTGATACAGATTAACAGATATATGTGGACAGATATGGATAAAGTAACCAAAAATAGGTATATAGAACAGAGCGAGAGAGAGAGAGAGAGCGAGACAGGTTGAGAGAAAAGATACAGATACAATAATTGGACCAAATGAACAAAAATGAAAACGAACAAAAAATGCTACAAGAGCTTGGCTGCACGCTGGACGTTTGTGGTCTTGGTTGCGTAGCGTTACAAAACCGTATTGGGGTGGTTTAAAGAATTAGACCCCATTCAGGAATCGCTGGTAAAAATGGTTGAGGTGCCCTGCTGTCACGAATTGAGTTTGACAGTAAGTAAACGATGCATGAGCGAGCGAGGCTTGTTAGTAGCTGTTGCCAAATTTATCCACAAAAAGCACTTCGTGCGGGAGAAGTGTTTGTGTTGGTACACAAATTTAAAATAGAAGCTAAAACTGGTCTTTTAATATTAGTGGTTCGTTTATTTTTTGTTCGTTGAACTCTACAATGTAAACAACAATGTTTTGTTTTGCGCTTATGACACATGACATTTTGAAAATGCATCTGACACCGGTCCAACCAGCCGTGCCGTGGTAGTAAAGCTACAAACTAATGCTAGCGAACTTATCTGAGATGGTCAAACCATGGTAAGGATTAAAACTGCTGACCAGGGACACAATTTCGTTCACCTTCACACAATTGGCCTAACATTTTGCGCCATCCGTTCGTTTCCAATGCCATCTTAAGCGTGAGTGTTTAGTCCGCTTTTCAGCTTATTAGCCGTACGCCTACGTGCCTGCACCGCAGGCTTGTCGGCAGGAGTTGTATTAGGGGATCTGGAAGAGTGTCAAAATAAAAACAAGGAACAGGAAACAAAAAAACAAACGAGGGAGAAAAAAGAAAACGTAAAAGAATAAAAGACACTTAAAACCAAGTAAACAACGTAACTTGTCAACAAACAACGTCTGTTATTTATTAACAGACCCTAAACAAATAACACGATATGAATAATGCGCAGGATGATTGGTGATTTGGTGGGTAAAAAGACATAAAACCTGCAGATGATTGGATGGATAGATATTTTGAATGAAGAAAAACAGAGAAAAACAAAGCGCTGGCAAGAAGTGTTTGACAGCTGTCAAATGACGTGCCAATTGCCGTACGCAATTGTTACTGCTTGCAAAAAAATGCAGTGACCAACAAATAGCTTAAGAGACGCATCCTCACAGCTACGGGAAGAGCGAAAAGTAATCCGTTCTTTGCAGTGCCTTCAACGGCTTGCACGTTGATGACATTAAAGTGACGCAGAACGTTGGTTACAGCATGCAAGAGAATGACAATTCACTTAGCTTAGAAACAGCCGTATGCGTGCGGTGTGCAAAACAACAACACCAGCTGTCAAACGCCTATTGGTACGAATTCTGACAGGTAGTCGAGTTGCTTACGCATACTCACACAAAAGCATAACGCGCCATGTTTCTAAACCAACAGTACCAACTTCAGATTTACATGCTCGACATCTAGATCTTGGTTCTCGCTAGAACCGCGTGCACTAGTGTCGGTGATGTCGACTAAAGCCTGACGCAGTGTCACAGCACTACCTCAACGCTCAAACCTCAACCCGGTAACGGTTACGTAGTCGCGTTACGCTGAAGCAACACCATGGGAGAAGAAGTGAAGAAGAGTGTTTTTTTCTGTCGTTTATGGAGGATTTTGTTGTTTTTTTGAAGGGACAAGCACAGTTACAAGGAAGTTGAGAATGATCGTGAAGTAGACACAAACAAGTATATGTGGTTGATTTTACCTGTAGCAAACAGCCATTAACGCGAAACAAAGGAAGACACATTTGACGATTACCACTAACATGATTACCATCGCCAAGGTGCTCACTTTACCCTGGTCGTGATCTACGCGGCCCAACCATCATTTTGCATTTTGGTTTTCCAATACACATCGTTGTTGGGTGTTGTTCGGTGGTTTTGTTTTTTTGTTTTGTTTCATTGCATTGCATTTCCAAATCCAATTTCAAGCGACCACCACCAATTTCAAGTGATGCGTTACAGTTGTTGGTTTTCAGTTTTGAATTGGACGTTTGGTAAGGATTTTTTGTTTGTTTATTTGTTTTGACGTATTTATCGTATATGCGGTGCAGTGCAGTGAAGAAGGAGTTATTGGAGTTTGCCAGACAAATGTGGGTGATTTTTTTTTGTTGGCGTGCGCACGTGCCGGGATGGATGGACGTGCCGGGTTTTCGGGTGGCCACCGTTATTGGATATGTTGCCGGTGCGAGAACATTCAACAAAATGGATGTGGCGTTTTGTCGTGTGCAGCATCCAGATTCGCGTACCGGGCCAGCCAGTTTTTTGTTACCAGTTTTCGGGGCAACAAACGGCCAATTTGGGTCCCATACCGGTTCGGCAGTAGTTACACGTCGATACAAATGGTCGAACGCCGGTTAAGTGTTTTTATTTTGTTTTCGGTGCATTTTCGGGCCGTACGCACATAAACGATTTCTCGATGAGGGTGTATTTGAGAGGGATAGTGGTAAAGGTGGTGGTGTTGGTTTCGAATTGTGTATTGCATTTGATCGATGAGAGGATACGTTTCCCGGCAGGTGCGTCGCACGCAGATTCGGAACCGGCGTAGTTTTTTAATGGTTTTTGATTTGGTGATTTGTAATTGTAATTGGTTCGTTTTGATATATTTTTTTTTTGTTTTTTTGGTTTCGTGAGCAGGGATTCACAGTGGTATTGGTTTTACGTTGCAATGTCGAGGATGGCAGAGAAGAAAGAAACAAGGAGAGAAACAATTTATAGCGATACGTTAGCTCACACTGGTACGTGTGTGTATTGGATGCTGTTGATAGGCTCTGAAGCGTCACTTAACGATCAGATAGATGCAGCTGTTTGACAGGTCGGTTAAGGCTTTAAGTTTCAGTATGTCCATGTTGGGGATTCGATAACGACGCCGAGTCGTGGAGTGTGTGTCGCACGCAGTGAAGATAAAATGAGAAATTGGAGAACGCTTTGTCTGCGCATTGTTCAAAGGTAACACAGCGTTCGTTAGTTAGTGAAGTGTATAATTGCAACAATCGCAGCTGTTTTCCAGCTTCTCAGTACACACACACAAGCTGACACTCACACAAACCGGGGTGATTGTGAAGAACGAGTGACGGGCAAATAGTGCCAGACATGAAACAAAGCGAGCTCAACCGAGATCAATAGTGTTGCTGGAACTAATTGAAGCGTAAAATGAGACACAACGTTCAGGTGATGTAGATGTGTATGTGTGTGTATCTGTACCCTGCTAGCAAAGAACAAGTTGACGATTACCATTGTCATAATTTGTTACCGATTCAACTATGTCCGGAGTCTGTTTGATGGGTTGAATGAATGTCTGTGTGGGTGTATGAGTGTGTTCAAGATGCTGGGATTGACAGCTGCACTGTCATACTAATTTACGCTGCGCTGTTTTACCCACTCCCCAACTATTGCTATTGGTATATCTCGGGACGGCGCTGTGTGTCCAAGCTTCCAGCACCACGCAACCGCTCGATGCAAGAATGATCTATCTGCTCCGTGACACGCTGAGCGAACCCTTTTTCGTATTACACCTAGCCACAAGCCGCTAATAAACGCAACAGGAAAGTGGTCAAGCTAGCAGCAGCAGTAGCCGTGGGACGATAGGATACTGGCTACCCACGTTCTCGAGCGCTCAAGACATCGACCACCTTCAGCTGGATTTGCCTGATTGGACAGGACAAACGCACCAAAATCAAACGCAGTGTGAGCAATAGCGGGCTACTGGGTTAGGGGTTGTCGAGTGTCTGATACTACGCTCTATGGCCTACACGAACTCGTCCAAGGTTGATGCGTCCTCCGATAAAGGTCTGTCTGTTGTGAGATGGACAGCGCTAGCACTAAATCCTCAGCAGAACCCGTAAGCAGAGGACTCGTGTGGGAGCAAACCAGCTGGGCAGATGGGCAGAAAATTGTTCATCCTAATTGGCAGAGAGTTGCGCAAACACACCTAGTAGTAGAACGGAGACCCTCACACCAAAACAATTATCCCAGTGCTGTTGCGATTCTACGACAAGATGGCGGTAGCACGTCGGATCACACTATCCCTGGCATCCTGTCTCCACTATACGACGCCATTACAACAATGGTGTAGCGGTAAGGTGTTGCGGATGGCCGCCGGGTATTAACTATTGGGTTAAAGCGACACTAGGCAATGATCAGGCATTTTGGGGGACGCGAAGTCTGCAAGTCTAGAGCCTAGAGCTTGATGATGTGGCTTTACGCTTATACGCACGCACACGGTTAGCTATCGCCCGTTTGCTGAGCAGAGCTGAGGGATCTGCACTAGACTTGATTAATAATGAGTTATATATACATGTTGGTGATGTTGGCGTTGCGGCTTTTTCGCTGTTTCCTACTTGTATTGGGATAGTAGCTTGTATATTGTACGGCTGTGGTAAAGATGTAGTTGTTTGTTTGTTTTATTTGTTGTACCCTTATCATTCTTTTCCTACTGGTTTTAAGCTAACCGAAGTATTGTTGACGTAAAATGCATACATATGTAGGGTTTAATTAATTGTGTGTCGAAACTAAAAAAGCATCAAATATGTCAACAAAAAAACGCAAAAAACCTTCGGACAAACTGAAACTGATATATCTATATAAGTAAGTAGCTGTGGTAACAACAACTACTCACTGATGAGTTTGTTGTAGTAGTTGTAGTTATTGTTGTTTGTGAGGAAAGCGCAAGCATGGGCAACGAGTGAACTTACCGTAACGAGTCGTTTTCTTCTCCATGACGATAGTGCTTCCCGGCGTGGTGGACGTGACCGGTGTTGCGTACGTGGTAGTGATATGCGCCTGAATTGAGCAATCCGGACCTGTCCAGCCAAACTTGCAGAAACACTTATTGTTGTTGGTACAGTCCTGTTTATGAGGGGGGGAAGGGGAATGGGGTTAGGGATTGTAGAACGTAAGTAGAACATATAGATCTACGACCGCAGCCTGGTAGTCGCGACTCCCGTACGCTCATCGTTTGTCTTGCCCGGTGCTCTGGCAGATAGCTGGACTGCCAAGAGCTCGGGAAGTTCTGGAATTCGCTAGCGACCCGTTATCGCTCCCTACACGCAAGCAGCAGCTAAGTGATCTGGCATGAAAATGCTGACAACGCGTGAACGATAATCCAAATTGTGTTGCAACCGTCCCCCGGGTACTTACCCCATTGCCGGAGCATTCGAGATTGTTGTGGTTCGTCGGACACTTGGTTTGATCGATGTATGGAAAGATGCTGACGCACGTCTGATTGACACAGATCAGATTATCGCCGCACGGTGTACCATCGCGTACCAGCCCGAACGGTGGCGTGTTGGAGTTAGTGGACGTCCCAGTGATTGACCTTGAACGCAGAACCAATGGCAATCCAAACAGGGTATGAACATCGGGTACGCTTGTGTGTCGACAAGTCCCACACCGGCCGCTACTTACTTGCATTCGTACTCCGTGCCACGTATGGAGATGATTGCTCGTGAGTACAGATGTTCACTGCAATCCTCCACTGGCGTACGGTCACCATCCTTACACTGCAATGAACCGCACTGGATATTTCTGTGGGAAGCAAGACAAAGATGGAAGGAGATGGAGGTGGTTGTGACGCGATTCTTACCCTCCCCAAAGCTTTACTTACTCTGGTTCACATTTGATGTAGTTGCCATTGCTGTCCTTGCCGCAATGGCCGTTAATGGAGCCCTTCGAGTTGAACTGTTCGTAGCACACGCGATCGGCACCGGTACCACTGTAGCCCCAGATCCGTTCGCATTGGGCAGCCTGGGTCGGACAAACACCGTTGAAGCAGTAACCTAGGTGGTAGCGAATGCAACAAGTTAGAACGGTTCTCGTCCGTGAAAGCGATCCCCGATCTTACGCACCTGTCGAAAAGCCGGTCGAGTTCATACCGCACGGGTTGCCATTCTTCTTATGTACATCGGGTGGGCACTGGCCGGACTCGCCATTGCAGTATTCGGGTAGATCGCACTCGTTGTGCGCATCGCGGCAGATGACGCCCGGAGGCTTTAGAATACATTTATCACAGCAGGGCCCAGTCGCACACTGGGACTCCTTTTTTAGCTTGCACGTGATACCGTCACAGCACGGATCCGTCTTGTCGCAGTCAAGCGCACTGCCACAGTCACACTCCTCATCGTCCTCCACGATCCCGTTGCCACAGTTCTTGCGGAGCTCCACCTTGTGTTTTTGTTGGAGAAGGAGGAGAATTTTGGACTGGGTTTTCAGTACACATACACCCAACGTATGTCAACTGTACAAGCGTTTAACGTCCAACGGTCTTACATACCTCGTTCGGTTTGTTCAGCAAGCAGAGCCCATGGCCGATGCGCAGAGCATCGATGTAATCCAGTCGGCTACATTCGGAAAACTTGTACGGCTGGACGTTCTCCAGACCGACAATCGATTGCGACATAATGCAACCGTGCCAGTCCCGACAGATGCACTCGTCACCTGGTAAAGAGCGAAACACAAAATGGTGGTTAGAAAGAAAGGAAAAGAAAACTCCCCCAAAATGATACTGCTGAGTGGATAGCAATCCGGTGGTGAGGACACTTACGGTTATCGTCGTGACCCATGCCAATGTTATGTCCTATCATGTGTGCCATTGTTCCGGCGAGCAGATGCGGCTCATAAGGATTCATGTCTACGCTAATGCCAACGGCTTTCGGTGTGCAGACGGTTTCCGGTACGGACATGCCAACCTCACCACCAGCGAATGTTTCACCACTGATGTGGCGCAACGAACAGAGACACAGCGGGAAAGATAGCAAAGTTACAACGAGAGCCTAATCTCTTAAAACGATCTTACCACGCGTGAGATACTTACGTCAGCAGTTGGGTCGTATCTTTATCTATTTTATACAAATTCCTAGATGTATAGTCGTTAAAATTGGATATTGCTTTGCTAATATCTTTGCCTCCATCGATCTGGGCCTGATTTTGGCCCTGCCATGTTTCGATATATACAACGGATACGCGTGTATTCAGCGTACGGAAGTACTGCAATTTTGGAAGGAAAGGATTGAAAAAAAAAACAAACGAAATCAGATAAGTCCAGATAGGTATCATTCCTCGGATTGGAGATGTGCTGCAGTTTAGCATTACTTACCAGATCGGCAATGTTGGCCACCTGTATGGCGTCGTGGACCACCTCCGTTCGGGTACTGCCGTTGCGCTTCTGGAACATTGCCTTGTCGATAATGAGGGCCGTTTCGATGTACTTGGTGGTTTCGCGCACATCCCGCCTGTACCGGCCAGCACCGTTACGATCGATCAGCTCCACCAGCCCGGCATGATGGCTGCTGCCGCGGCGTATGGAACGCGTCCTCCACTCGAGGTTGCCGGAATTCGCACAGCCTTTATTTGATTTTGTACGTGCTTCAAATATAACATGTGGATGTTTCTGCTGAAACGAACGGGGATGTGGCTTTTTAGTAGTTGTTCTTAAGCGAGCGAGAAAACGAGTCTTCTGCCAAGGAGTTGTACACCCGCGTAGAGGCGTTGTCGGGAATAACAACACATCCCAAGAGAGAAGCAAAACGCCGAAAAAAAGGCGGTGGATCAGAGTGGACTTGAGTTAAAGGACGAACTGGACCACGTCCAACAAAGGGGTGAACGAAAGCTTGAAACAATAGCGCGCGTGCGACGACTCCTTTGGCAGAACACTGGAGAGGTTGGCTGGTGGTGTAATGAAACCACGCTAGGGGCATGGTTTTGAAAGAAGATGGAAGAATAACATACCGATAAATCACCTCCGTAAAATGGATGAATAACAAACGTTTCATTACCGACGTGTATCACACCGCTGACACCGTTGCAGGTGTGGAAGGCTGCACTAGCTCCCGGATAGTCTTTAACCGTGCCGTGGTAGTAGCAGTGTTCAATTTCCTGAACAAGCGCGTACAAGTACCGAATGGAGAATACAGCGAGACAGACAGATAGACAGAAGTAGTACGAAATTTAATTTACAAACAGCTCGAACGCACAGTTCCGGGACCGTTCCGCGCCCGGTATACTTACTCGATGTGAATCCTGAGCGAACCCGCTAGGTAGATAGTGCTTCTGTACAATGTTGGGAGCTAGTAATTGTCTACAGGAAGAGGAAGAAGAAGGAGAAAAAGGGTTGAGGAACAGTACAAAATGCGACATAAATCGAATCCATTAGAGTTCAGGTCGCCACGTGTGACCTTGTGAAACCCCAGGATAGATGCCAGAGTGTTCAGAGGTACACTCTGTGCCTACAACTACAGGCACGCAAATACTCACGTATTTAATTCCAAATCTAATCGAAATTTATGGTTAAAAGCTTTTATCAAAAGTGATGTTCGATGAAAATGCTTCCCAGTCTGTGAACGAGAGGGAGAGAGAGTAGGAAACGGAAATGGAGAAAGAGAAAAAATGAAGGTTCATTAGTTCTAGCCCGTTAATTACATGAAAGAAAAATGAAAGGGTTGATCCGTTAATCGCAGTTCCAAGAATATTTTCTATAAGTACCGCTTGCCGACGCGTGGAAAACGGATCACTGAAAACGGGTTACGGCATCAAACGGGAAGTTCCAAAACTGCTGAAATGATTCTGTTTTTACTGAGCAGTTTTACAACTGCTCGTGACTAGCGGAGGAGATCCATAAAACTAAGATCCTCCAGCAGTGTGCATCGTATGTTGCGCCACAAAGCAGCAGTGTCCTTGAAGAAATCCTATCTGCATGTAGTGTTCCTGCCGCCAACGCTCGATTCGAAGTCTTCGCACCTCTCAATACCCGCTGGAGGCCACAAGAAGCAGCCATTTTTCCAATAAATACGTTCATTTCCGTCACCCGTGACCCTGGGGAACCTGTGCCTGCGCTCGAAACAAACAAGTGCTCAGTGCACCCGGGGACGGTTCGACTGGCTGGCGACACGCTACGGTTCGAAAGCAATTGTCCGAAAGCACGGAAACGGATGACTATGATTTCCGCTGACGAATAAGCGAACCCGAGGGCCGAACGGTTTTACAGACGACCAAGTCCCTGTGTATGCTAACAAGCATCCGGGCTGAGGCGCGATGAAGATGCAAATCTCGTGATTGTGTTTCTTGTGCTTTTTTTTTCTTCTCTTGCCTGCCTGCTGTTGTTCCCCCGTAGCTCTGTCCGTGCTGCTAAACGATGATGAGCACGCGAAAAAGGCCCAGCATCTCATTTTTCATCGCTTGATTGTTTCCTTCCATTAAGCTTCCTAATGAATGTTTTTTAGATTTTTAATCGACCCGGCACGATCCTTTGCTGCGACCCGCTTTTCACTCGTTTCGGTCGTATCGGTACCCACACCCTCTGCTTTGGTCTAAGCCACTTTCAGTATTATATTTGTCGGAGAGTCCGTTACACACTTACCCTCGAGCGGCCACGGCCTCCACCTCCACTTCCCGAGTAGCTACCGTCATAGCCACGCTGTGGAAACTGCGTAGATCACACAGAAGCAAGACAACGCAGAGAGAGAGAAAGAGAAAGAGACAGGAAAGATGGCGTTGCATGTTAAACTCGTGATGGCACATAGGGGGATAGGATAAGGAGGTTAAGTGTCGTGCAGCTGAAATGAGAGTTGCTAAGACTAATGCTTCTTTTACGGGAGTGTTTCTCAACCACAGTCATACCGGGAAGTCTCACAAAATACTTGTGGTAGCGGGAATTGCGCCGCAAAGTATGCAATTCGCGTAGCAAAATTATATTATTGGTAGTCGATTATTTTTCTACCTTAGCTCCTCCTCTGTTGGGAGCATTTGATACGACATTTGTCTAACATCAACACAAAACGTCTGAAGTATAACGTTCTACACACTGGAGTGTGGAGGTGATTTTAATGTATTTACCCAAATGATTGTACCAGTAGGATATGACGGCTACAACAAACGTGTAATCAGATAATGGAGGAAAAGAGCTACGGACGCTCAAACAGCTCTCTCGAGTTGCGTGTGTTCTTTATCTGTTGTGTGCACTCGATAGATGTCCAGAAAAAAACATCTTTCAACAAACCATTGCTTAAAATTTTCGAATTCCAACTCGAACTTTCTTTGGTTTTGGCTGTCGAGGAACCTAGGGTAGCTCTAGATTCTACCAGCAACATTTTAAGTTGTATGCGAATGAATGAGTTGAGAATGAAGTTTAAGGAAATGTATGATTAACCTAAAATTACGATGGATGTATATGTATGTGAGGACTTAAATAGAATAAAAAGTTGGATAAATCTAGTGTCTCTCAGGACAAACAAGACGTCAAACATGAAGACACTTGTTTTAGACCTGAATAACACCGTCACACTTGCTTGTGTGAAAACTGCTCAAGGAATCTATTTGATGTTTTTTTTTTATTACATTCAATATCTGGCCTGCTCCGGTAGTTCCTTGCGACAGTGTTACACATACATTCGTAAAAGTGTGAAGTAACAAAAAAACGGAAAAACAACAAAACCCACATGACAGGTACAACAAAAATGGTACGATGCTCAAAACTATACTTAAAATCAGAACATAAAAGGGAAACCCAAAAAACAATCAAACAAAGTGAAATGGATGAATGTTATGATAGAAAGGAACACATACCGTTCCACCACCCGTCTCTTCTTCACCACCACCATACACAGCATAATTAGCTTCATAATAATAAGATTTACGTGTACGTGTCCGGTTCGTATCCGCCGGTTCGCGGAAGCGATAGCGTACCTTTGGCTGGTTAACTTCACGCGTCGAGATGCCCATCTTCTCATGATGGCGCAACTGTACGGGATAGATGATCTGGTAGTAACTGCTACCGATCTTATCCACGAGCTCCTGGTTTTGCTGGTGCTCCTTCAGCAGACGCTCCACTTCACCTGTAACGGTAAGCAGGGCGCGAAACGGCGCCGAGGTTAGTGACTTGGATGGACGCTATCCTTCTTGAAGGTGTTGTGCGGATGTTTGTGTTCATGACAGATGACCAGGGAAAGTTGTGCCTTTCGCGAGAATGCGATCTCATGAATATGCGGATTAAGCAAGGTAAGAGGGGAGGGAGTGAGTTCATGGTTGTTGGGATGAGGAAACTTTTCACTTCAACACGGTAGTGAAACTTCTTGTCATCAAGATCAAGAAGTGCTGGTAGGGAAGCGACTAGGACACTCTCACTTAAATACCCACATACACACGCACACATAACTAATAAAACAAACGAAACGAGAACCGCAATGACAATGACAAGATGTGGCGAGATGTCAAACTTTGTCGTTGCTGTGTCCGCTGTTTGTGTATGTGTCATTCATACGGTAATGGAGGCTTTATGAGGCTCGAGTCGCAAACTTACCTACTGGGCTTTCTTCATTCCAGAATGAATCATCTAATGTGTAGTCGGCTTCTGGAAAGAGTTCAGCATATGGCACGAGAGAGAGAAACACGGGACATTGATTAGATTGTGCACTGATTACGGATGTGCTGGAAACAGCTGTAACGTGTGTAAACTTGTGTAAGAACTTGTGTAAACATGAATGCGATCCGTTTCCTCCGATGCCATTTTATTTTATTTTTATTATACTTTAATAAAAGTGCTTTTTCCTAAAAAATATTTATTATATTTTATTAGCACAACGCCTTTACGGTGACTACTCTGGAAGCGGATTTACCCCAGAAAGGGTAAGGATACGTCATTTGTGCTCTAAATTAAATGATCGCAAATTGCATCAAATCGAAAGCTACCCTTATGCTTTCTTCGTGGTTTTTCTGCATTCTATATCAATCCACAAAACTGTCATGGCGCACGGTAGGTTTTTTGCGGTGGGGACGAAACGGCAGCAGGTGATTACTGATGTGATTACTAATGTTTCGTTTCAGAATCCAAACGCTTTGCCGCACTACTTTAATCACGGGTAAAGCGTAGGAATTCTAAAACAAACCATTAATGAAAGCAGCGTGACTTGCACCGGACTGCGACGTTTCGCTTTGCCTTGGTTCACTGGGGGGCGCCGTCATTATGGGCGAATATCCTTTTTTTTTGTTCACAGTTTTCGGGCTCCCAGTGTTGCTGTCACTGCTTCATGTTTTTTTTTGTCGTTGTTACACTCTCACGTTATTCTCCACTTTTCTACAGGTGGTACAATCTATTTTTAATCTATCTGCAACCAGTGACCACCATACCCTGGGCTGTGGCATTTTCTCCCGTCATTCGTGCTTCGCTGTCAGTTTGTGGTTGTGGTGGCGTTGCTTGTTGCGTTCTCAGCATTCTTTTTTACCTGCTTTTTTTTGCACCATTCTTGCCGCAGTTTAAGCTTAGTTCCATGAACCGGGACTATATTTTAGATCGTCCATTTTGTTTTTTTCCTTATGTTGTTGTTGTTGTTCGTAATCTTCTTAGTTATGTACGTCACCACACCTTCCGGTCCGGGGGAATAGCGCCCCAACCGATCGTTTTAAATCGAGCGTAGCAAAAAGTTTTTCACGCAGCGATTCCGGACACGCTCAATTGTGCTGTTAGAAATTAATTTACAACTACCACATCCACCAACCTACCTCCAGCAGATTCGGCGAGCGTCATTACGAGGGCCAGTAGCAGCGCCCTCAGCGGGCTCATTAGTTTCATGACTACTAAAGCTGTGTCGTACGAACGTGCTGCGAGCTTGTTGCGAGTTTGAACGATGCCATTCGAGCCTGTTGTCTCCCCCACCTTCCACCCCCACTCTCTCTCTCACACACACACACACGCCCCGTCCCGTGCACGCGCACACTTACGGGGTGGGAACGGTTCTACTACTGCCTGGTGCTGCTAGTGTCTTGCAAGGAGCATCGTATCATCGCAACGCTCGTGAGAGTATGGACGAGTTGGAACTGTCAGACGAATATACTAATCCGCGTCGAACACGCCAATTGTCTAGCTCCTTGGGTGCTGTTGCATCCCTGGGACACGTGATAGACAGTTTCGTGGTTTATTCCGTTCAAGCGATGGAGCTAGTGGATGGTGCTGTAGATGATGCCCATCTACCATCTACTAGAGCAGCCCGGTTTAGGAACGCTAAAACAGCAGTGTACAACAAGTTCTGAATCTTTGAGAGTTGAGCGTAACAAAAACTCATCCGTGTTACAGCTTCTTCGCCTTCACACATGCACGAAGAAGAAAGCGTATGCGGATCTTTCACGCACTGTTCATGTATGGCGATATCGAAAGACTTGTTACGAATTTATGTCCCTCTCTCTCTCTCTCTCACTCTCTCTCTCTCTATTCTGCTCTCTATCTCTCCTTCTATGTACACAATTACATTACATTACTATTAGCAGTAGCAGTTCGGAAAGATTGGATCACAACTTCGTACGGTTGCCTCATCCAACTAGACGTTAACACACACGTAATATACACGTACCAGGCTCCAACGTGCACCCTTTTGCGAGACAGAGATTGGTAAGACTAATGTGCCCGCACACCGATACACTCACACGCACACACATGTACAGAGAGATACATACGAGAGAGAGGATGAAACCTGGTTTATCGAGAAAGATACTACTGCCACGGACTACCGCTGCTTGATACCGTAAAGGATATATAGGATAGGTTCGTTAGAATCTGTCCGCTTTTGTAAGCGTTTATGCTGATTAGATGAATGATGAGGCTTCTAGCAACAAAAACAAAAAAAAACCCTGCCCGTCGTGGTATTGTCGCAACCGAATGAACACAGCTTCGGGCTGTGCGTGCGCTATAAAACAGCGTGATGCAGCAGCAGGCACGGCACTTTGAAGATAGGTTTAGGAGAAAGTAAAGATGGGGGTTTTGCTTGTTTTTGTTCTCTTCTTGCTGCTGTTCGATCTTCCTTAAGCTGTCATTTCTTATGCTCGCTACTCAAATCACTATTACGCACTGAGTCACTCGTTGAAGAAGAAGACCCTTCCGGTACAGGGTGGTACCGGCGTTCCGGACCGACAACCAAAACAAAAAAATGGCGGAACTGCAGTGTTCCGCGCGTGGTAGAAGAAGGCGCCGAGTTACCGTTGGTTCTCGGATTTAGAACAGTCAGTTCGCCACCGCAGTACCGCACCGTACCAACACTTCGCTTTGCTGCACTTAACTCGCTGACGACTGTTGACCATTATTACACTGAACCGGGCTTACCTGTGGGAGAAAAAAGAGACAGAAAAGAAGAGAGGGCACAGGTTAGACCTACTGCGATAGATGGTGCGTTATAGCGCACTATTGTGCTCATATTGTACAATTAATTGCAGTCGGTACTTGTTTGCCACTCCGCAACGGTGCAGCGAAGGATCCGATGCTTAACCGACGTCAAAGTTTTACGAAATCATTAAGGAAAGTAGAGTACATTACGGCGAGCCGGTCGCGGGACAGGCAGGTATAGGCGAAAGGACAAAAATCATTCAAGCTAGCTGCCCGTTCATGTGCTAGTTTCGACGTATCCAGACAATCACCAATTATCTCGATTGTATCTCGTTCAACTTTACAGTCCAATGACATCGTGATGCAGTGATTTCTCGCTGTCTCCTCGCTAGTTTTGCGCCAGTACGTCCCTTCGCCGAACCGGTATTGCCGCCGGTTGCGGATTAGTAGGACACGGTGGGCAGAACGACACACCGCCGAATGTCTGTGCACGCTCGCGGCCCATGACTGGAATATGAGATCCAGGTTTTTGTTGCTTAGTTTCGTGTCCTACTCTCACCAGGGTGGCAAAAAAAGAAGTTTGCAAACTATCCGAGAACGGGCTCGCGCGCGCGCGCCCTTCTGTCCGATTATGTTTCTGTCGGTATAAATCAACCGAGTGAAATATACGGTTGCATGTTGACGGCTGTACAGCCAGACCACACCACTGCCTGGCGGGCTTCAGTAGTAACAGCTTAGTTACAGCTGAACCACAGCAACAGCAAAAAAAAACAACAACTCCCCAACACTATGCATGTCCATGTCCTACTTTGGGCGTCCTCGTGGAGCTTGGAGCGTTTCTTTCTTTCTCTGTGTGAGTGTGTGTGTGTATGTTTGTGGCTTTATTTGTCGCCATCAGCAAAATTCATCGTTATGCTTACCGCGTGTGGAAATTCTGGGATTTTATTCTGCAGCGCTAGCCGCATGTGACGGATCTCCGCTGTCTCCGGATACTACTCCCCAATGCCAATCACTATTTCGTTTACATTTGTAAGTATGTATGTAAGTTTGTAATGTGTGTTAATGTACGTTCACCTTTTTATCGGGCTTGGGGTTCCACGTTGCCTTGGCAACACACATACACATACAGGCGATAACTGCCCGTTCGTTCGAATAGTAATATGAAAGAATAGTGACGACCTCGAACGACTCTATAGACCCTGGTCAATGAGCGGTGTGTGTGTGTTTGTATGGGTAGTCGGTGAATAATGATCATGATGAGGATGAGGGTAGTGCCACGCTCATGACGGGAAGCCATTTTACGAACGTAATTGGGTGACTCAGTGATGGCGCTCGTAGGCGACAACCTACGCTCCTATAACAGCCTTCCCAGTTTCTCGCACAGTACCACCAGACCGTACCGTTAACTTAGCTAGCTGTCTCGGTGTGGATGAGCGTCGGGACGAGGAGTTCGCTCGGCGATAGCTAAATTGTTTGCACCTACTGACAGCTACATTAATTCACATCGACTTATACGGCTTAAGCAAGGTATCCCCGGGGCACGGAGGATATTGTAAACTTTGCTCGCATGTGTAAGGGATGTGTACCTCCACCAACAACCGCAAGCAATAACAACAACAACAACCACCACCACCACCACCATCGGAGACGTACTGCTTCCGCGTACAATGTCCCGATGTGTCCTTAATGACGTAGTATACCTAGACCTCGCGCTCTTCCGGTAGATGCAAAATCTGGGTGGGTGGCGATTCAAACGGATGTGGTTCTCGCTTTTATTACCGGATCAATGCACATCCTGTTGCCCCACTTTCCTCCCATCACCCTCTGCCCCCTCCTCGTTCCACACCAATCCCTCCATAAGGCATCATCCTGTCATCGGCCGGAAGCGACGGAACAACCAATGTCAAATCATCCGTCGAATGTAGGTCGTCCATTTTTAATGGCATATGATTGGCGCTGTAACTGACACACGAGTGAACAAAACCCAATGCGGAAGGTAGTGAAAGCCTGGCAAGGACGGCAGCAGCAGTAGTATGCAAAAACCATCTAGTGCCACTTAAAGTGGCTCACTAATTGATTCTTGATCCCTTCTCTGGCTCTGCGACTTTGCAGACAGTCTGTATTATGGGCCCTCCGTTTTCTGCTCGCTCACACAAAGCTAAGCTAATCCTAGCTAACTGATACGGGTTTGGGTTGGGGACTTGTGGCGGATCGCCACCACCTAAATGGAAGGGGCAATGGCGGGACGGAAAAATTCTGATCTCATCGCTTTTACTCCCGCAGTGCCGCACCGACGAGCGAAGGTTTCGGTTTCGGGCTTTGTTTGCCGTCTGCAAATATTAAAACGAAACTTAACGTTTTCCGGATTTTGAAGATTTCTTCATGCGTATGTGGTACATGTGTGTGGATCCCGTTTTTGTGGGTCCCGTGCGAGCTCTACAGCAACGCAGGATTCCCTTTTTCCGAAGCAGTGCGACGCTCATTCATGTTTTATTGTAGCAATTAAAAAGTTGAGCAATTCTGTTTGCGTACAGACAAGCGTTTGCTGGGAATGGCAAGGGTGCGCTGTTGATATCGATCAGTGGACGACATTTGCATGAGAAAGGATAGGTCACCCCTCTCACCAAACAGCACACATACGCTGTGAACGCTGTTTTTCGGGAACGATTGTGCACGTCAAACTGTGCTGATGTTGGGCTTTTGGTTGAACCGTAAGGGTGCCGAGGTGCTCCCGGTGCTCCTGGCAGGAGTGCAAACATTCTCACATTTCCAGCCCCGAACAACACTGCCTCAACAGGCGTTTAATAGGAGTTTCCCACGATATTTATGCAGCTCAGGTTAGTATTTTGCACGGCAACGACCATCACGTAGAGGGCGTCGTGCTGGATGGAAAGACCTGTGCGAAATGCGTTAGACACGCACGGGCCAAGGCGTTCCGTGTCGAAGTATCAGGTTCGGTGCCACCACAAAAAAATGAGGGGAAAAAGAGTTACGAAGGTTCATCCGTAATTGAGACCAAGGCATCTCGCTAGGGTACAGGGTACCTACTACCATACGATGTTGGATGTGAGTCGGTAACTGCGGATGCGTCGGTTCTGTCTCTTGCTCAATCCCAAACCTCCGATAGATCCCCGGGACGCGCAGCGACAGGTAAAATGTGTGTTTGGGTGCGTGCTTTCGGGCTATGGTCTGTTCGATGAAAAGACAGGAAGTCACTGAAGGCTTCTATAAATACTCATAACACCCTGCCCCCCCCCACCCCCCACCCGCCATACACAATAGGTTTGTGCCGTGTAGCGAAATGGCGTTTGTTGGTGAAAGCTAAGGAGGAGGAGTAGGGTAATAGGAGAAGAAGAAAAAACACACTGCACGAAGAAGAGCTACTATCGTGTCAAGACCGCCCAGGAGGGTGTTTGGCTTTGTGTGAGTGTGTGTGTGCGCGTTTACGCCGCACTGCTTTTCAGGTGCAAATAGGGAAGGAGGCCATATCGCACTAGCAAAACATGTACATCGCACAGGCAAAGAAAAAGGGGGAGAGAGAGAGGGAAGAACGAGGGCAAAGAGCGCTCATACAGAGCAGAAGAAGAGTGGAGCAACAAAAAAAGTCCTGTCATTATGACTACGAAAAGCCTAGTCGGGCCTACTGCCACAACAGCAACTACTGCGACACATTATCACAATTGGGCACTCCCCTCGCCTCACAAAAGAATACAAAAGCACCTATTCCTGCCCCCGGTACACATACACACATGCGTTCCCCATGTTTAGATCCCTATGCACAGGGTAGGCGAATACCCTTCTACGTTAGGCGTGGGAATTACAGTTGAAGTGAAGGGACAGAGAGAGAGCACACAGAGAGTAGCACACAAAATAGTGAACCAGCTGCTGGGTCTCCAAAAGGTACACCCAGCCACACACACACACACACACACACATACATAGACACAAATCCCCAGGCTCAAGAGTAGCTCAGTGTGGTAGCAATTGACTATATCCATGAAATATTTTTAGCTCAAGCGGTGACAAACAATACACCTCTGTAAATCTATGTGACTGAGTTTGTGTACCGTCTTTTTTCCCTGTAGTTCTTTATATTTATAAGGGGGAGTATGCATCTTTTTTCTGTACATACTCCACCTCTCATATACCCCTTTCTCTATCTCTAGCTCTCTCGCCATCCTTTCGCTCCTAGTGTTTTAGGTTGGCTGGATTTTGGTGCAAGTTCTCCATTTTCTAAAATCACTGCAAGAAATCAAGAAAACCGGCACCGTTGGATCGAGGCCTGCCGAAGAAGGTTTCGATAACTGCGGTGGACTCTCACCTCCCTCGATTCCATCCATTTCTTCAACACAATAACCACCACTGATTAAGCCTACGGTCTGACGGTCGATCAGCATTTTGTATACCGGAGGTGTTGTTTTTTTTTTACGTGCGCGTTTACACAGGAGTGACACCAGCCACCAACCGTTGGGTGTGACTAAAATGCTGTTGCATAGCAAGGGGAGAAGGGGGGTTGGTGAAGCTGTTGTGTGCAGCTAGACGCGATTCGGATGAAAAGTGATAGTCAAAAATCGTTGGTGCAAAAGTAAAGGTCCTCCGGGTGGTACCTTCAAGAATTCTTCTTGACGTACACTTCAAACCACTGGAAGCAAGGCGTACGGTTGAGGTGTGGGAGGAAAGATGAGAGTAGCAGCTTTCAAATAAGGACCTACTTTCTCACAATAGCGCTAGAGTATTCATTGCACTTTTAGGTACTGTGAAGCGAGAATTCATAGTTAATACACCGAATACTAGAAGCTTCTGATCGAGCCACTAAGGACATGAAGTTGTCTTTTTTATATCACTGAGACATCGAGACTCAGAGGAATCTCCTGAAAGTTGAATTAATAATAATACTTGCAGTTCAAATTATCTTTAATCCATGAAGTCATTTCTACATCTTAGTATCTAAGCAGCAAGATGATTCTCATAGGATTTCCAACGAGCATAAAACGAATTATTATACCAATAATGCAGAGGCACAAGAAAAAAAGTGTATCCAAAAGCAGCTTCTAAAACCATATCGAGTACTTTTTGTCGGGTTTACCTTGGCCATAAGCTTCCTTCAAAGTTTTGTTTTTTTGTTTTTGCTATCCCCTTTGTTTTGTGTGGCATCCCAACTTACAGAGGACTTTAAATTTTTGCGGCCTGCTCGGGCTCTCGTTCAATATTTTTTGATCCCCAATTTTCTCCATACTTTTATTCAATTTTTTTGTTCTCCTCTGCCTTGTATTGTTTCAGTCACCTTTTTTGCTGGCATTGCCTCTACTGTTGCTGCTGCTACTTTGGTTTTGTTCTGCTGCTTACTCTGGGCCTCTGGACAAATTTCGAACCAAAACCATAATTGGCTCAACAGCGCAAGTGTGACATGGGATGCGTTAATTTCATTTATTGTCCTTTTTTACCCCTCACTCCGGCCGTACCTTTCGTCTATCTGGCTTCTAACACCCAATCGCCCAGCTCACCAGCTCCACCATGAACGGGGACACCAGCCATTTTGCAAGCGACAAAGGGGGTGATGTTGGTGGTTGTTCGGTTGTTTTGTTCCTTCGAAACAAAAGCCCGTAAAGGTACCCGTCACGGTTTTGCACCGAAACTGAAGGCGAAGAGAGATATTTCGGTCGGTAAATATTTAAAACCCAGGACCCGACCAAGGCGAACCTAACCTAACGTGGACTAAACGCTTCACGGCGGTGGCAAAGACGGGCAGGCAATGGAGAAAGGCTTAATTTCTAGGCACTCGCTGTAGAATACGAATAAACCCCAGCCCGCAACCCACACTGCTTACCATATACCTCCGGACGCTTCTCCGCCAACTTTCCTGCATTCCCGTTCCCCCAAGGATCGGGTAAAACAAAACACCCAAAGTTGTCGTAGTCCAATTAGAAACTTAAGGCCTCCAATTTTTGTTTCGTTCCCTTTTTGTGGAGGGGATCCACGCAAATTGCTTTCTCGCTGTGTTTTTGGGATGGTGGATCTCCTCCGTCGTTCTCCTCCTGTCTTTCATTCCCTTCCGCAGTCAACCAAACAGACCGAAGAAAATTTGAAAGGTCTTAAACACCGTACCATCATCGGCATCATCCGGCCATCTTGTTCGCTCTTCGCTTACGGCAAAAGTTTCGAACACATTTTGCATCGATAATATTTATCAAAAAATGCCGCCCCCTCTCCCACACACACACCCACACACATAACATCACGACCAAAATGTACCACACCAAAAAATGGCCGTTATTCGTCCATTTTGTTTTTCATTCTTTCGTTGTCCTCAGGATTTTTTTTTTGGTTGTTGTTGCCAGTGATGTTTTGTGATTGTCCTTCCGGTTTGCTGTGATTAAAGCGCACCAGGCTCGGATCTGGTTTCTGGGTACCCCGAAATGGGATTCATTTTAATTAACTCGACAACCAAACTCCGGGCGGCAGCAACAGCGCGGTTGTTTCGTTTAGATTTGCCTTGAGAAGGATGCCCGCCTGGATGGGCTGTGTCCTTCGACAAATGACTTAACATCGTAAATGAATGCTTATTAAATTTATTTACCGCACCAAGGTCTCTTCTCATCATCGCAATCAGGTTCAATTAAACAACGAAAAAAAAGTCGGACAATGTCAGGGCCCGAAACCCCTGACACACATGCATGGTTCCGGGAGCTGACCGTGAAGTCCACGCGGGTACACAATTCTAACGTAATTATCAACACGGGCCTGGCAACACTGTGCAGCGGATGCAGTAGTAGCACCAGCCAACAGCGTTTTAACCGAAAGGATCTGTCAGAAAACCGAACCGGAAGAAAATTAGTAAACTTTTGATGCAACAACAGCAACAACAACAAAAAACGGACACTTCACTAAACGAGTAAACAATACATAAAACAGAAGTTGTATGCTGCTGAAGCTGCTGCTGCTGTTCCTGCAAATGTTTTTTTTTTGTTTTCGTCGGTCGAGAGATAACTTTGACCGTGTGTTAATGGAGGGCGTGAAGAAGCCCGTTTGCGGGTATATGTGAGTGTGTGTAGGTTTGGTCGATCGTTTAGTTAGGGGTAATTGTCGGAAATTAAAATAAAAGTATAATGCTTTTATGAGCATACGTGTGTATGTGTGTGTTTGCTCAACGATCCTTGCTGTGCTTTGCACGGCAGAAAGCAAATACAGTGCGCGTCCTAATTGCCCACTCTGTATGCGTGCGCTTTTGTTGTGTAAAAAGGCAACACTCACACAAAGGGACCTCAAAAGTAGATTAAATATGAACATTATTTTGCATACCTTTAGGCGCGCTTGTTCGCATTTTTGTTGTTGTTGTATGTGCTTGCTCTGGAGATCTCGTGCCTGGCCTGCCTATAGAAGCTCGGGCCTCAGAGCGACTGTTTCCATTCCGAATGTAGGCAATCCGCAAAGCATAATAATCTCATTTGTATCTTGTCACAATTTTCAATGCCTGATTCAACCGGGGACGCTCCTTAACCGCAAGATAACGGTGGGGAACACGGGAGGTCCGTCCTCTTGCCGTACCAGACAGAGATTGCAAACGATTGTAAGTGGTTTACAGCACCTTCTTCTTTTCTGCACAAACACACACACATTCTGAGTGCAGCTTTGTCTCGATCGGCAATCGACCAGTGACGAGCGGATGGTAAACCTTCTGGTACCTTTAGGATACCTTTAGTATCTCTATACCTATCTGGTGACTGTGCCTGTGTGTGTGTGCGTGTTTTATACGGTAAGAAAATTTGTATGGAAATCAAGGCACTGAGGTAAAACCCGGCGAGTGAACAAAAGCGCAGAACTCTTTCACGTGACTTCGACGATTTTTGTTTTGCCTGCTTCTACTTCTGGTCGCCTCTCCTTTGCCCACTGGCGTAGTACACGTACCTATAGCAACCTTCCCAAACCAGCTCTTCTTCGAGTCGAGCAGAGACGCCTACCATCAACTATATAAGCTGGACGAGAAATCGCATTCGACAGGCAACAGAAAAAAGTGGGCGATTCCTCGTAACATCGGTTGAGAAATCTTGCGTGGTTTGCGCTACTATTAGAAAAAAGCCCTACTTATTGGTACGACCAGCGATTTGAATCTATATGGGTCTTGTGCTGCTGCTGCTGCTGCGGTTGGTTGGGATTGGTTTCGCTGCAGTAGTAGGAACAGTACCCACAACTACTCTACCCTATTGTGTGTTTGTGTGCTGATTGTGTAGTCGACGTGTGCGTTTTGCTGTGTTCCAGCACAGAGCGTTCGCCCTCGATTTTCTTTTCCTCCCTTCGACAAAAGTGTAAACCACTTCGGTGATGCTCTAGTTCCTTTCTTTATCGTATCGATCCACGTGTTAAAAAGAAGTTGAATTCCCACCACGCACTACTACGCGTCGGATTTCTTATCGGAGGACCTGCCAGGATGATGCAATGTGTTTTGTGTACGTGGGTCGGTACGACGGTGGTCACGAATATCACTTGATAAATAAACTCCGGTTGACTGCTTGCATCCATGCCTGGGAATGCTCCATCGGCAGTCCCGAGTCCGGAGTTCCAGCAATTCTATTGCCCATTTTCCAAATAATCGCCAGCTTCGGGTGTGGCGTATGGGAGCAACGACTAACGACTAATGACAGCTTTGTAACGCCTGTCAAAAAACTGTCACATTTTAATTGCTTCCAGACACACAGCTTTACGTTTCATTATCTTCGCTGTCGCTTCATATGTGGGTTAAGTTAATATCTTAATCAACTCACACAACCCCACACCGAGTTCAATTCCGAGCAGGCAGCCACTCCGAGAAAGCCTGTCAAAGTCGATGCGTGCCTGCGTGTGTGTGTGTGTGAGATGTACTTTTTACTTCTCTCTCGCCGCACGAAACAGACGCGGTGTGGGTGCGGCCCCGCACCTCACTGTCACCATCGAGAAGAGTCAGTGAGCAGATGTGTAGATGTTGGACCCACCAGTCAGCCAACCATCCAACATTGCCAACCAGCAGTTGGCAAGCAGAATCGGTCTCGGTGTATGCTGACGAAAGTGCACTTCTGCGTAGGCGTGTCTTAAAAAGCAATAATTCTTTGAAAAGTATACATTTATCACAAACACGAAAGCGTACCCTGTTTCTAACTGTGGCTCATCACTACATTTCTGCGCTGCCGCTTCAAATCCCGGCCCCCCTCCGACACCTACGGCATGCGGTGCGGTGAGGAGCACAATGTTGCGGATGTGTAACGCTCTTGGGCCAAGTACAGTCGACCGCCTTTCGTACTGTTCTAGATTTTTACCTCACTCGAATGCCAGCCCGGAATGAGGGATCGGAAGTGTTGTTAGCGTACCACAGTGGGGTTTACTCCTACGGTTTCATTACTTCGGGCGAACCTTGTCTACATGCGCTGTTACGGCAGCGGGCAAGCAATAATAGCACAAAAATACGCAACTATCTCTACATGATATCCCATCACGACACTGTACGCTGTTAGTTCTTCGAAACAGCAAAGCGAAGTCGAAAAAAAATGCGCATCAAAATGGCAATTGCTCAGCAAGGGGTACTACCATCCAGTACACAGGAGTACGCTTGTTGGACAGTAGTCAGCGTCTGGTATATTGGTAAATGTCATCCAAACGCACTGCATCGACAACGACGCCCAGAACCGGACCTCCCTGCACGACGATCTCGATGTCGGACACAAAAAGGGACAAGCGTGTGTTTTTTTCCTTGGTGCATTTGTAACGTACGCCACACTACACGGCGCCCATCTGCTGTCCTACAGCCAAGCACGCGGCAGTAATACAGTGCTGCCAAAACTAGAGCAACCAAACGGTGTCTTGGATGGGGAGGAGAAGAAACGGAATAGCCGAGTTTCATCGATGCTCGGAACTTGTTGGGTTGACTAATGAGTTATCTCGTCTCACAGCAACCACTCATGCCTAAGGTCTAGGTCTAGCACCCCACATCAAACCGGGGCAAGAAAACGCTCGGCCAAGGTCAGCCCGTTGCAATTCGTCCGAAGAGTTGTCTCCCAAACAATGTCTACCAAAAAACCACTCCACGCTAAATCTGGAGCAGACAGAGCAGTACACCGTTCACAAAAAAAAAAAAAAAAAAAACAAAACAACAGGGGTTTTGCAAGGTAATAACTCATCCTGAAACAACTATTTTAGTGTGCAGTGTGCAATACGAGCTGCCTGCTCCAGATAGATGTTGCTTATGGGCTTCATGTTAGAATTCGAAAATAAACAGTTCCTTGAAGTTAAATTACAGCAACACTAGCCTCAGATATTGAGGATGTCCTGTGCTTAGTGCCCGTGCAGAGGTAGCTGTATGGTAGTACGAATACTGGGGTCTTGCGCCGACCTTGAAACAGACAAAGGTCAGAATGCTCTCGAGCATTTTGGAATGTTATATGGGTGAGTGTGTGTGTGTTCCATTTATGCCGAGGTTCCCTGGTAGAATCGAAATCAACTCCCTTTTATTTGTGCAACAAAAATGGGGCGCGCGCACAGTAGTATGTTGGTCCTTTAATTGGGGACAGCGACAAATCTCGGCCAATGGTGATTTTAAGTGATGAGGCAGAACATTTCTTTCAACACCGAAAACAGAGCGTTTCGCCAAACGTGTCCTAATGGGTGATTAGGTTGTGGTTTAGCGTGCCTGTGTGTGCGTGTGTGTGTGTGTATGAAGTGTGAATAGTGGAATGCTATTAGTGGTCGACCAGTTTACTATATACTGTTGCTATCAAAGCGATTGTGCCACACACGCGTTTGCCTACATTTAGGCGCGTTTCATGCATGACGGGAGTGTCCGAGTCCCTGTGAAATAGAATCGCCATATTGCGCTACAAATTGCTGACCCTCATTTCAAATTTTCATTTGATCCTGGTAATGCTGGTTAAACATTGATAAACAGAATGCGAAATTAGATGCAACATTGGATACCTTATTCTGCTGCTATGTTTTGTTTTTTTGGTTAAATTGTACCTTTAACTAAAACTTTATGCAAGTTTTTCGCTAATCATTTTCCATGTAAGATTGGGGTGATTGTTACGGAAGGTTTCCCAAGCCGAGGCACAAAGTAATGCAACTCGTACAGCTAAATTACATTCGTTTTTTTTCTACGTATTTACAAGTTTGCCAGCACTGCGGACTAAACTTCCAGTAGACCCACTCTTACACACTCACAGGTACTCACGGTTTTTACTCAACGATGCCCATATTTGCAGCTAGTTTTCCAGAAGTTGGTCGTCCGCTGATGTTTAACGTCACTCAAACCGCATCAGGTAATGCTAATAATTCTCTGAACTGAACCGCCACGTTACGAAGAATAAATTGCGACCAGATGGAATGTCTGTCGTTAGCTTTCTCTCTCTACGTATGTCTCCAATCAATTGCTATCAATTGCACAAGAAGCGCTTTTGTTTGCATCATAATCAAAGTAAGGCAACAGCAGCAACGGCAACAAAAAATGTGAATATACCGAGACAGCGAGCCGTGTACCGTATGCACGGCAGTAGGAAAATAGAACCCAACCCCATACTAATTGCTTTCATGCGAAGGGATCCATAGTGGCGAGTTGTCATGCCATTAGAGGAACACAAAGAACCACCGCACACCACCATCTATACGTCCGTCCGGCCAGGCGGCCGTCCGCTGAAAAAGCGAGACTTTGTCGTTTGCAAATCTCCATTGCCAGATTGTGATTTCGAGCTAGAAGTGTGTTGCCTCGGTGTGTGTATATTTTTTTTTGTGCGAGTGTTGTTCCGATTTAAATGGAACACCACTGCATCCTCTAGAGTGACATTCGCACAAAAGGTAACCGGTGTCGGTGACGCTCTAGACACACAGCTCTACACACGGCGACACTCGCCAAGAGCTATGGGAAATCGACTCCATGGTGATAAGACAAGACACTAATAATGGCAGCAAGCAGTGTTGTGTGTGATGCGATGGTTTTTGAGGTTGGTGCTGATGCTGCTGCTGATGAAGTTGACGAAGGTATCGCCGGTGCAGAAAGCGAGACTGAAGTATAAAATATGCGTTCATGAGATTCTTTTTCTGCAACCGGGGAATGGGGCGTGTCGTCAGTTTGATGAACCGATCAAATATTTAATGAGTTTCATTTTGCATCAAGGACTGCATTTAAACAATGTTCAGCCGGGGTCCGGCAGTCCGCATTCGAACCCGCTTACAAGCAAGACGGTGCGAAATATGAAGCATCTTCAACTAAACGAGATAAGCGCAATTGTGTGCCCGCAACAGTTTAAAGTTTTGCCCGCGCCGCCCGAATCCACAGGTCAGGGCGCGAAGATGGCCGGGCACCAAGGCTTCAAGGTGCACACGAGCCACGAAGACGAAGCAGAAAGCAAGTGAATTGAATTGAGATGATGAGTAAAGCTTGCAGTAGCGTAAAAAGCGTCCTCCGACGACGATGCCGCCCCTAGCCGCCCCTTTTCGTTTAGCCACACAGTTTGACAATTCTCGTGCGACAAAATCCGGTGAAGCGCATCGCGAAGCGAAACTATCTTTATCTGTGCGAACGCTGCCTGTGTCCCAAAGCAGGGACGGCGAATGAAGTAGACAGCCGAGGCTTGCCTACTGCCTCCTTCACCAAAGGCAGCAGCAGCAGCAGCGGCATCAGCAGCAGTACGCTTGTCAGCAGCAAATCAAAAGAATCATCTCACTCGTTTACCCGGATTCTAGCGTTACGTTTCAGCCTCGCTCATCTTTTGCTTCTTCATCCTGTGTTTTTTTTTCTTCCTATTTGCACACCCCGGTTCGCTGTATCTCACTCTTGGCAGTGTGCTCCGTTCCGTTCAACCACAGCAGTCATAACAACAATCAAATCTACTAGGTTACGGATCCTTGCCATCAGATGAACACTTGTGAGACTCTCGAGGGAGATCTGAGCCTTCTTGCATAACAACTCTGGCTTTCCTACCGAACCGGTAGCTACAGCAAGGATAGGTTTTGCCGTACATGTGTGACTGTATGGCGAGAAAGTGCGGTACATGCGGTGCAGCTGCAGGAGAAGGCAGTGAAGGTGATGTAAATGTTCTGAATATGAATGTCATTCCTCCAACGGCTAATCGAAGGCTTTCTTCTACAGGGCTTGGGAATCTCTCGCTTTGAAGGCCATATTTCATCTCGGCGCTCACACCCGTAGCTGTCGTAAGCTTACGAGCTATTAACCAAAGGAATCCAAATATAGAGTGGGACCACCACCCTCTTTCGAGCACACACTCACACACACACACACACACACACACACATACGGTTTCTTCGGCCATCATCTTGCATTAGCGTTTTGTGTGCGGTGTTGTATTGATGGGGAGGGTGGTCTGAGAGACCCGGGATCAAAGTGTTGGAAAAGTCAACTATCTGAACGTGTTTGATTCCCATTCACATAACGGAGGTTCGTGCAAGACATGATGTAGCCGATAAATGTCAGAACATCGGCGAAACCCCCGCGAACCCTGCGGCGGCTCCGGTCGGCGAAGTAACCCACCCACCCAGTAACCCACCGTGGCACCATTACCATTACCCAAGGCCCATTCCTGTCAAATCAGCCTGTCCGTAGCAGCACTTCATTTTGAAAACGCTCGGGATATTACGTGACGTTTGTCTTCTCCCGGCAGCAGGCGACTGGCGCTACTGATGCTGCTGCTGCTGCTGCTGGACAATCGGTTTGGATTGCTAGCTGGCTGGCTTCTTCTTGCTGCTGCTGCTGCCTTTGTTCGCTGCTGCACGGTCAAAGGTTCAAATCCCGTCCGAACTTTCACTGGTGTGTGATGAACGTTAACGCATGAATGGCTATTCTGGCAGTGGTAAAGCTTCCATAGGTACATAAAGGCCACCCAGACCAGCCAAGAGCAATGTGAGTGAATGAGCGAATGAATAGGGCAAGGGGAACCTGAAGGAAGATTGGTTCCCAAGACTGTGCACAAGTTCGTTCGCTAGATAGATATAGAAAGAGGAGCAAGAGGACTAAAGAAAGCAAAAAAAAAGTACATGCTTCTCACACACAGCAAAGAACGGTGCACAAGGTATTGCGAACAAAAATGGGTAGTTTGAGAATTTTTTTTGTCTGTGTTTGTGTGTGTGCTGCTTGTGTGTGTGGGTTCGTCCTTTCGTCTTACCCTCAAACACCGCATCAAGTTATAATAGACTGGTGGTAGAGTGACTGGTGAAAGGGAAGGGAGGTCGTAGGGTAGGGAAAAAGTTTTACGATAAATTATTCCTCCAACATAGCTGCTTTTTCTCGAGCGCAGCTGGAGAGAGTTATCGTTGATTCTTGTGCAGCGAATATTTTGTGTTCCTTTACTTTTATTGGAGGTACTGTCGGTGATGTCTAACTTCAGCTAGCTTTATATATACATATACATTTTAAATATAATGTCAAAATCGCTCAACTGCGATAGCATTTTGTGGCATATTGGTAGCTCGTGGGACTACCTATTCCCATTCCCAACATAAAGATTCTACTGGATGAGCTGATTTCAATCAGCTTCGGAGGTATCCAACATTTCCAGAGATGTCTAAGATCATCAATTACATGTTTGTCCCACCAAGTAGAGCTTTAAGGTATCAGCTAGAGTAGAGATGTGCTAAAGCAATAGGGCTAGATGGAAGATGGTACTTACGATCGGCCACTGTTTGAATGGTGAGCGTGTGCAACATTTGAGCGTAGAAGTCTTTCTTTTCGGGGACTGTTTCAGGCTTGTATTAATATTTTTCTTTATGCTTAAATACTCATTTAGTTGATTGTTGGCACTGGCCACACACACTAATAGTCCTGCACACGCATTAGTTGATCGTTGTGGCGTCCTTTAGTGAGGTTTCACGCGCGCCCTTACATTCACTTGATGCACCACAGCACACAATCAAACACACGCGTTCGCACACACGCAAGCACACCGACACTGGACACAAATGTTTCTAAAGCACAGCCGAGTGGAGAGTGAAAATTACAAACCGAAAAAAAACCGAAAAAAGAATCGAATGCTCTAAGTTCACACCGCACCGATTATTGTTTCGCCACTTGTCAAACTCATTAACCGATCTATAATCTAGACCTAGAGGTAAACCTGCGAACGAAGAAAGAGCGACTTAAAGCGACCGATATTTCACAACGTTTGTACACGAATCTGGGCTATGGTCTGGTGTCTGCGAATTGTAAACCTCAGGGCACCATATGGTTAAGGTTCGCCTGTACCTCAATGTTCTAGGTATGGAGTCGGTGGAGAACGACTAGGAGCTCCCTAGGGCGAAATGTAAATTTTCAAGTCGAGTCTTGCAAGATGAGCAAACACACATGCCTCACGGTACAGAATGAGGGGTTAGTCGTGGGAGGACTAATACTATTAATCACCAATGTTCCGTTCCTGGCACCCGCTTGAAATCTTGACTGCAGGCAGGCAATCATTAGCACTGTCTTAACTTGTGAGAACAACAGCCCACTGCTTCCTGGTACAAATTTTGATAAGGTCAAATGGTTCACAACACCAGCAGCTCACTATATTGCCCGGGTAGTATATCAGGCCAGTAGTTGCCGATAAGTAGGCCCGTTTGGATGCGACAATCACTGTCGATTCGAGAGTCGAAAAGTGTGCTCCAAAACCACACGCTACTACCCGTTCATCAAGCTATCACTTTGCCAGTTAACCACATCATTCAACCTTTCCTGCCTATCTATTTAAGTCACTGAAAAGTTGTTCGCATACGAGCGTAAAACATCGGTAATCGCGAACAACGCGTCAACTTCGCACACAGTGTGTCACTGCCACGCTTCACAACGGGAACTCTCAACTGTAACTCTACTGGCTGTTGGAGTGCTCCGCTGCAGCCAGCCAAGAAACCTGACAGTCTTGGGCGGATGGCTGATAGTAGTACAGTTTAGTGTATTACCGCACCTCGACCATCTAGTGGTAGTTCCGAAAATTTTGTGTTCAACACTCACGAAAGCACAACCGAAACTGGTTCACATCTTGCTGAGCAGCACCTGAACAAGGAGGCTGGCCCAGTGTGCTCCGTACACTCGCTCGCGTCCGCGTTACGAACGACTTCGGCAGTGTGTATCCCTTCGCCTCTCCCTATACCCTATAGCCGCTGGTCCGCCAGTTTCACTTCTCTGCCACGCAACTCACGTACTCTTCAGTGCGAGGCTGTGTGTGAGTGACTGAGGCTTTGTAGTGGTGGCGTTGTACGTACGCACGCCAGCAATCCCTTGCGCCACGCTCATTTCTGCAAACCGAGCGAGCGAGGGCCCGAAAAGCCGGAGAGCTTTTCTTCTGACGCGCTTTGGCTTTCAGGTGTGGATACGGATTTTCCGATTCGGCTACGATTCATCTGCGTTGTGTTGTGCTAGGGATGCTCTCGGGTTTTGCGATTTCCCAGGATTTTTGCATTCTTGCTGTCTCGCTTACAGCTTACCGTTCCGGTATCGGTCACTCTCGCTCTTGGGCGCTCTGTACGATCGAAACGGAACTTCGGTCCTTGCTATACGCGTCCCGTTCCTGCCGGTGGACTAGTGTTTCTAATTGTTTATCTGAGTGCGCGACCGCGAGCGAGAGTGAGAGAGCGAAAGTGAGAGAGCGAGAGCGAGCGAGTGAAAGTAGAATGAAAGCTCAACATACAAACTTGACGTTGTTGGAAGCTATCAAACAGAGCCCGATAGTGTCAAACAAACAAAATGTTACTTTTCAAGCAATTCATGTCCACAAGCCTCTGACAATGTCTCCAAGTACAGTAGTAGTAGCAGTACTAGTAGTAGTAGTAGTAGTAGTAGTAGTAGTAGAAGTATTAGTAATGGCATCTAGCAATTGGTTTGGCAACACGGCCATCATAACCAAACTTTGTAAATAATTTTTTGTTCGCCTCATCAAATTTCAAACTTTAGTCATCAAAACTGTTTCTGATACGATTGCTGCTAGAACTGAAGTTGTGAACCCCGTGACTGAGTTGTGATACAAATTCACGGCCTGGTGCAAAACGGATCTCCCTAGGATCATGTCCGAGTCCGAGCTTTTCACGGTGGGCAAAAACGTTCCCAAAGCTCCACACAACCGTAGGAAGCCTCTCCGCAAGTTCGCTCCCTTATCAAAAGGCTTATCATTGTTCCATTATCGATTCGGATTATGGTAAATGTACCGCGTGCCGTACGCACCTAATCAGCATCGCCTCCACCTGGTTACGTTACGTGGAGCATTGTTTCAAACTCCCGTAACGAGAGGCAAACCTTAAGCTCTGTTTGTCACCGTATCGCAAGACTTTATCGAACGTCGGAAGTGTTCATTAGCTCGTTCGAGTGTACAAGTGTCGCAGCGCGTACGTTTAACGCTCCGAACGACAGTTTTAAACCGGATGATCGTGTGGAGGTTTCACTTTCACGCCTAAATGTATGCACTGCAAAAACCACCCTTGCACGCTTGATATCGGTTTTCCACGTTGGAGGATCATCGGGAATCTTAAGTTTTCAAGAATTTCCATCAATCCGAACGCACACCGAACGCTGTCCTCGGCCGCCCTTCCGGCGATTCTTATCCCAAAGTTTCACCTACTAACACATACACACACGCACATACAAACGGCATTATACACAGCGAAACGAACAGAAGCAACACATTCGAAGCAGAGCACGAACAACGTGCACAAATATATGGTGTATGGCAAACCTTCCAGCCCTCCGCTCCTCTCTCTCCTTTTCTCTCACTCCTTCGCTCTATTTTTCTCGCTCTCTCGTGCATCCCACTCCCACTAGTGGGCTAGTACATTCGGAACAAAATACCGAAGAAAAACTCACAGAGGGCGCCGCCGTCACACAACTCTACCCGATTAGACGAGCGTAGCATCTAACCAAAAACACAAAAAAACTCGATCCCCCACACACACACACATACAGACAGACACATGCTGTCACCTTCACAGGACGGTTAGATATTCCGCTTGGTCGGCAAATGTCGCACCCTGCCAACTACGGACTGACTCCTGAGCCAACCTCACCGATCCGAACAGTTTGAAGTTTCAAAAGCTTTTTTCCTGTTTTTAGATTTTTGTTTTCGCCTCTCTTAGGGATCCGACGCTATCGAACGCTTACGGAACGCGCGTTAAGTGCGTGTGGCACACGTTCCCCGAACCGTGTTTGTGAGGAAGCTGCGCCTTTTCTGTATAGGGCGGTCAGCGAACGAGACAGCAACAGCGAACCTCGGAATCTTGGGAGAGATTCACTGCCGAAGTTGTGATTAAGCTTTGCTCGTCTGTCTCTCGGGTTCTTCCCCGAGCCAACCGTGCCCTTACCCTAGCCACCGTTCACTACACACTTTTTCGGCAACTTTCGCCCGACGGTAAAGCGGCGACGGCGGCATTTAGCGAAAATTGCGCCTGAAAGGTAGGCAAAGCGGCACGCACACACCGGCGGCAGCGGACTCGAGAGCGCGCGCGGTGAGCGTTCGTGCCCTTCGTTCGTTCGGGCATTCTTTCACTGTATGCGTATGTGCTGTTGCCGTTTGGGTTGGTGTTGTTGTGGTTGTTGCTGTTGCTGGGGTTTTTGTTGCTAGCGCGCCCTTTCTGCCAGCCTAGAGTTCTAGTGTACGCTGTTTGGGTGAAAATATGAAGGGCGCAAGCGCTTCTCCACCGTGTGTGCGTATGTGTGTGTCCGCGCGCGCGTTTGTGTGTGCCTGTTTGTGTGCGCACGGGAAATCTCCAACGCCGGGAGGGACGGTGGTACGGTTTGCTGGAGTACCCGGAGCCCTTTTGCTGGAAAATCTGTGAGAAAACCCAACCGTGTGTTGTGTTGAACGATGTCTGTTTCAGGGCTCGTTATCTCTCCCGAATCGAATTCGGCTTCTGTAAGACCCGGGAATTCGCCAACTCGCAAATGAGGAACAGATCGCGGCAATATATATACACCAATAAACTACACACCGGAGCGATTGCTGAATTGTTTGCAATTTCGGCTGCGTTTTTTTGTTCCTTCTCATCCTTCTTTTCGTCTTCTCTTTTTGCTGATGCTGATTCGGTTTCGGTTTGGCGCTCCAGAAGAAGCAAACCATGCCGAGTGAACGGAAATGGACGAACTGGGCCGAGCAGTGCTGCTCTCGTAGCGAGTCTTTGGAGGGAAACCGGGAGACCGACCCATCCACTAGATTCGATAAGCCCTTTCTGCCGTAACAGAAATGTACCCTCAAGCGTGGTGGTGTATACCCTCGCCTGTCTTGCATGTGCCTCGCTTTCTTCTTCGTCCTTTTGCCACACAGACATACAAGAGCCAAACGTTCACACGGTTGAATGCGTCTTCGGCTGTCACGTAGTTCACCGTGCTTGGCAAACATGCCGCTGCAGCGTTGGTGGTGGCTTCCCGAGTGTCTTTATTTGATTTTGACGTGTTTCTTGCGATCCGGAAGATATGAACACCTGAATCGAATGAACTCTACATGTTACTGTTGAGACTGGTGTGGGGGTTAGGGGGGCTTTTTTTGCACACGAACCAAAAAAGAAGGGCAACCGGAACATGTGTTAAGAAAAATACAACCACCCAGCCGTATGCAGGAAGGGTTTGCTTTTTTTTGCTCGTCTTTTGGTTGTGTGTGTGTGTGGAGAGAAACGATAATCCATGACAGACGATGATTGATTATCAGTATGTGCTCTGAGGTCGGAAACTCGCCCCAGTCCTTGGACTGCGATTTTGTATCCCGAAGAATTGAAGAAGTAGAGCTGGGTTGGAAGTCCCTAATTTGATGTATGCTTTGTTGTGCGGATGCCTCCAGAATCGTTCCTCAGTATCCCCAGTAGACGGGGAGGTAGCTCTCTGGTAGCGAAATCACATCACAGAATTACTACACCCGCTGAAAAACAAGAATACTAATGAGCTTTCCTGTGCTGTACGGCTACGGCGCGAGCCTGGGATTAGTAAGGGCGCCCTAACCCCATTCCCTTGCTCTGTCTTTGATTGGCCGTATCCTTTGGGCAGGCCAGTTTCGCAAGGTCCCAACTTTGGTTTTGGAGCTGGAGAGTTGTGCCTGTAAAACAATAACCCGTACGGACGGAAGTTGTGCGCCGTTCGTGCGATTTCGGGTGTCAATTCATGTCTAGTTGGATCACAGTTGTGAACAGAGCCGGACCGGACGGCCACGGTGTTTCCCGTGTCCAATGTAAACCAAACCCCAACGGTGTATACGGTTCGCAACAACGCAGAATGCGTCGGTCTAGGTTGCTTGGGTTGCTGTGTTTTAGTTGATAAGTGGATTAGTTGCAGATTAGTGAACTATTGATTGTACGATAGATGGGTGTGTGTGTGTATGTGCGTGAGAGACAGAGAGAGTTATCAAGCATGAACCGAGCAAGTGAGAGCAAGACGGAGAGAGCGAGAGAGCGAACGAGCAGGCGATTGAAAGCGCGTACATATATACGGACGGACCACTTGTTTGACTCTGATTGGGCAGATAGGCTGAGTGGATTCAATTGGCTTAGACCTTACACACCACGGGTTGTACGGTTCACGGCAGCACAGGTTGGACAGCGTGGACAGCGGTAAAACCGTTTTCAAATAAAATTGGATGCAGTAAAAACATTAGAACTCGGCCAGCTGGACACGGGCGTAATGGGCTCAATGCACCTGCCAGTACCTATCATCCTGGACGAGTCCTGTGCGATACGGTAAAGCAGATTGTGCCTTCTTTGCGTATTGCATAACTTTTAGCCACTTTTTATCGAAGCCGAGTTCGTACATTCTGGTTAAGTATGTCTGGTAGAGAGCTTTCGTGCGAGAGGGTTTAGCTATTCGCATTACTGAACTACCTTTCCGAATAATGGTTTTATAGCTCTTCTTACTTATTTTTTCTGGACTCTAGAGTCTTTGTTCAACAAGACCTCGAGGCAGTTTGTACTGCTTCTAGTTTCATAGATTTGAGGGATGGAGTCCTCAGGAGAAGAAAAACTACATCGTTTAGCTGGATACCCAATGCTGTCATCTCAGACATTGCTACACATTGGTTTGCTGCGAGCAGATAAAAATTACAACATTTATGAAACATCAATAGCTGAGGCAGACAACATCTACTTCTCCCCGCACATGGATCAGTCGTGCAAAACCATTAAAATATTTATCCAGCTAGTAAGTTTATCATGCTCCAGCATCTTTCACGCCACCGAGGTTTTCGATACGAAATTCGCGTCTCCATCGTCGATGTGCTTCATCCACACCCACACACATACACACACACTCATCTTCCCATCCTACTTCACATCACACTGATTTCGAAGCATCGAAGCACAATTTGTTTGCTTTTCCTATTTCCTGTTTCGAGACACGAGAGCATATTTCGTTTTCTTTCCGAGTTTAGTGCTCTAATGTGTGTGTGTGTTCGTCGGTTCGTCGCTACGTTCGAAGATGACGTATGAAGGTCTAAGGCAGTGGTCAGTGATGGAAATATTGGAGAGCTGCTTTTTTTTTCCTTCGCTTCACTTTGGAAAGAAAAATACACGCAAGACCCGTCATAATACAGCCGTAGTCATCGTAAGAAAACGAACCCGAGCGAAGAAGAAGTTTGTCTTGCTTACAAAGAAGGCGAACGACATGACAGGAAGCTGTCAGTGGGACTGGCAAGGGGGAACTGGTCGTGGGGAGGGCGACGGCTGAAGAAAAGTTTGAATTTGATTTTACGTTGATTAGATTACCGCTCCATCATAGAACGGGCACACAGCTCTCACCCACATATATCTCGCACCGTACCCATGAAGATCTTGACATATAGGGTGTTAGTTTGCTTAGATTTGTGTACCGCCGATATTCGGAATGTTCGATGCCAGGCGACGAAAGGCGACAAGCGAGCGATGTGTATATAGATATATATGTATGCGACAAGCAGGCAAATAAAGTCATCAATATTCTTCCAATAGAGGAATAGGGTGCGAGATATAGAGAGCAATTGGAATAGTACGTGATTAATCGAAATTCAGTGTCTCAGGCGACCAAATTGCAGCAGAGATGGTGGAGGACGACTTTTGCCATACAATTTCATGGTACTTTAAACAACCTCTCAACCGTAAGCTTTAAAGACCCTATTTTTTCCTACAGTGTCTTGTAGTTTCCATTTTTGTCAGTAGACACTCGAAAAGGTGTTGGGCTCGCTTTAGCCACCTCAAAAGCATGTTTACATTCGTGCCAAGTGTGGATGCCTAGCCTACTAGTGTTTGTCTTGTACCCGCTGGTGGAGAAGGACCAAACGAAGTAGCACACAAAAAAAACGCACACAATCAGTCATGTTTTGACATGCGTTTGAAGTGGTAACGATTGACACACTTGCGTCCCTAAAGATATCTCCAATATACGGGGCTGAAGAAAAATTCCCTAGTGACAATGTTTATTTTCATAGTGCAACAGCGTGTGGTGTAGTTGAATTTTGTTTACGGATTTGGCCTGCGCACGAGAGAGAGAGCGAGGGAGATAAAATTGTAATGCGGATTGCATAATGTTAGGCAATTTGTGGTAGCTGTTTTTCATTCCGTCGTTGAGTGTTTGCCACTGTAACCAGTATTGGGTTTTTAAGCGCCTGGAAATATGTAACAATTTAAAAGAAATGCTACGTTTGAGGAGCACTCACAACTACTTCAAATCTTGTCTCGACATCTGAAAAAAAATTACACCAGAAAACTAAAAGCAAGCAAATTCTTAAAGCGCCCCTAAATGTATGCAATCCGCTAATGCAACAAACTCCTATTCAGCCGCATTTCGGCCTGTTGCTTTCGTTTACCGACTGGCTTCCCATCACGAAATGAAAGCACAAACACAAAATCAACAGTACCCTCAATTCATCACCAGCTGTCACAGAGCGTTAGCCTCCTGCCAACGGAAAAGCAGCCAGTCATCGGCAAACCAAGTCACGGAAATGTGAAACTAATACTGCACCGATTAAACGCTGGGTAGCGCCACAACGCACACGCTTAAAATCTCTGACACCCTGTAGATAAATTCCAATTGTGAGAAGAATTCGTGGGGATGGGAAGGCTTCAAAAAACAACAACAGCAAAGGAAAAAACTGACTGAGAGTCGACTGTAACCAAAGCGGGGTTGGAACAGAGGGCGCGCGCTGTTCGCAGAGAAGCGTGGAGGTCGATCGAGAACTAAAATGCACCTTTCGAAAGCCTTTCCAGCTGGGGTTGGGTAGATTGAATAACCCGAACCCGGCCGTGATATATACCGCACACGGCGCAAATGGTGTGTATGGGTCGGCAGGCGGCATTCCTGGCGCGAGCGGCAGTTTGTTTATGACGATTGACAGGACGCTGTCATGGGTGCGGTTATGCAAAGTAGGGCGCGGAAGGGATGGGGAGTGCGCGCAGAGCTATCGGACATATTCCCTGCTGCGTTTGCTATGGTTGCCAGGGTTGATGGTGGTGGGTGGTTTGGGTGGGGTGGGTCAGGGCCCTGACAGGCGTAAGGAACGAGAAAAATGGGCAAAAAAATGTGGACATTAGTTTTCAAAACAAAGCGAGAAAGAACACAAAACGCAAACGACGCAACAACAACACGAAACAAAAAAAAGGGAAAATGCAAGTATACCAGGAACTAAACACGCGCAGCAAGCAACCGGTAGTGGCTTTATGGCTTTGTGCTCTTTGTTGTTGTTGTTTTTGTTTTCGTCTTCCGCCCTTCTTACTTCGCCATCCTCCCCTTACTGTCACTTACACACTTTGGAGCCAGGAATTGCGTTTTTTGTTCCTCCCTATCGAGCGTTGCGTTTTTTCGGTTCTTCCGAGGTTCCCGCTTTGGCTGTGTGCTTTTTTTTGGTCTGTCTCTCGCGCGCTGAACAGACGATTTGTAAGCTGTGGTCAGCCGAGTTTTTCCTATGGTCACAATTCACCCGAGCTGATGTGGAGCATTAACCATCCCATCGCAACTATCCACATCAACCGAGAAGTCAACGGTGTTGCAGCCCTGGGATTTTTCGGTTTTTTTTTGCTGCTGACTGTACCTTCCGATTCCGGGGACACACAACTGCAACCTCAAATTTTATGTCCATCCCCGACAACTCCCTGGCACACGCACAATGCACACCCACACACAGCCACCATTTCGTTTCGTGGTGAAGATAAGCACCAATTTGCATGTGGTGCACGGTCGAGACTAGGGCGAAATTATCGTTATTTCATGTATCTATGCAATGGAGTTTAAAGGATTTGTTGCTGCACACGGACCCGGGTGGACACCGGCGATTCGCGAATTCGAAACTGGAGCCCCCAGCCCGTTAGCGGTTCCGTGCCCTCCCCGGCACTCCCGGGTGATGGGTTGGCACGGGTGGTCAGCGGTGCTGAATGCACATTTTACATCGAGCGTAAATAGAAATTTAATCATACAATTTTCATCACCGCTCGGTCGCCCACGCATCAGGTAACTTGTTGGATGTTTTCTCGCAATTGTTTTATGACAAACCGTGGTTTTTGTTTTAATAGCCCAAAAAAAAAACCGTCACCTAATGCCTGCTGTCCTGGCCCACCCAAGTTGTCTCATATTTGCCAGCACGCAGTATAAAATGTACTATTCAGTTTTGCGCAATGTAATCGTACACCAACGCATTACGGTGGCAAATCTGGGTTTTGGGCGAAAGGGAAGAGATTTCAGGGGAATTATTTTGTACACCGCACAGCAGCACCCCCAGCAGTAGCACCGGTGTCCCAAATTTATTGTTTTAAAACGATTCGCAAATGCAGCAGCTTTGAAGTTTTCGTCGGTCTGTTTGTCAACTGTGCTTGCTGGAAACTATTACAGATGCTTTCCGGGAGTCAACCGTACGGAAAATTATGGAGAAAGAGAGAGAGAGAGAAAGGGAGAAATACATTAATTTTAAAGCCACAGATGAAGTCCCGGGCGAAACTATGCGACATCAAAAGGGGTGGTTTTAAAATCAAGGCCATGTTGTGATATTGGACCAGCGTCACGTGTGGCACGGTGCTGGTGGATGAAAAATTCTCAGAGTCGTCCCTAGTACCGGGCCCAAGCCTGTTTCCCTTTTCAAGCGTGGCATTAAAGAGGACGATTCGAGATTCGGAGGTGTGAACTTTGCGGATCATCTGCTATAATTCTATGCTGTAATGGGAAATCTGGAGTTAAGGCAGATGTAAATATGGCGTCAACTTCGGAATAAATACAGAGCACATTAATCGGAGCAATCCATTCGTCGTGACTCGAAGGTGGAAAGCTTTGGAGATTATCTGCTATAAGTTAATCCAGTTCCTGACAAACGCTAATTACACTACATATCATTAGGTAGAGGCTCTGCTATTTAGCGGAAGCTTATCAAAGCATGGAGTAAACGATGCGCTACCTCTGGTTGTGGGTGACCGCACGTATGGAGGCGTCCAACAATTATACATGTTCTTTTGTCACATGTCAACAGCGAGAGCAACACAGATATTGAGATACAAGCGTAGATGCAGTCTTAAGATTTTATTTCACTCTAAACACCAGTCGTGATGGGCCTCTTTATGTCTTTGGACCTTGGAACATAAATCTCCAGAGCATGGACGGAGTCCAAAACTGCTGAAGGCTGAGATGAGATTAGGTGTATGCATGTATGTCCGTAAGGATATTGGAGAAGTCGCGTCACAATGATAAGCTCAATGGTAGATAACACACTAACGTTGCAAGCTATCAAATTAGCGCAACTTGAACATCTTATCTCCATCAAGTGCACCTGAGCCAAATTCTCCAGCAACGGGGTCAAGTTCGGGCCGAGATCTCTAGAGATTTTAATCCCAACAACAAATAAGTAGAAGGCACTGTAAGAGGGAATTACAAGTGAGGAAACTTGTTGCTCAATGTTGGATCAATTCTGGAGCTAAATTGTAGTCGTTTTGTACAGCTTTATCCACGTTCGGAACGGTTCTGCTCGCGGTATGTCTATGTCCGAGTGAGTTGTTATTCTCGCTAGACTCCTAACGGATATCCTGTCCACTAAAATCGTTTTAGATAACCCACACGAACAGATGAGGCGTGATATGACGACTAAATGTGAAAAACGCAGATATCCGAGAAACTCCCAACGAAATATTGGATCGCACTAAACAATGGCACTAAAACCATGCACCATTTTAACGATTTTTCCGATGGCAAGTGATGGCTTTTCGTGCGAAAAACCTCACTCCTACAGTTTAGCGGGAAAGTGTTATTTAATTTTATTTTACCGCGCTACAAAACTAGCAACACATGTACGGTTGCCTAACTTGAGGCGCTCACCGACCGAACGCGCTACAAATCAATGTGCAAAATTTAATTATTCTGCTTTGCCAGCTGATGGTCATCAGCCAGTGGTACGGCTCAGTGAACCGTTCATTGTCAAACCGATTGAAATATGTTTGCGCGCGTGTGTGTGGATGAGTTTATTTAATTTCGTTATTTCTTTTTGTTGTTGTTGTTGTTTTGTATTTGTGTTTGTTACATATATTTTGTTCAAATCGAAGTGTTCAAGTCCAATCATCGCCATCATCATCCGGTTGGGAGTTGTCTTTTATAATTTGGATTCTTCATTTAGTTTCCAGTCGCCTTTCGAAGGCCCACCATCGATCGATGGGAAAAGTAAACGTTTATATAGATTATTATTTTTGTTGTGTGTGTATGTGTTGGGTTCTATTGGTTCTTTTTTTACCCACTTTTCCTGCCAGCCAGCCAGCCGAGCTTGCTCTCTAATTTAATCACTCCCAAAAAGCAAACGGAACAGACTCACGGCGGGTGTTGGTTCAAGTAAAACATGAGGAAACACTGTTTCCGCCGCGCCCCAGCTCCCTCAACCCCCCCCCCCCCCCTACCTCGCTTCTCTACCGTCTTTACCCTCAGAGTGGTAGTATTAGTAGTAGGCGTCCTATAGTGTGCTGTTCGATAATCGGTGGGTCGCAAAATCGCAAACGGCGAAAGATGGCGAGACAGAGACGACAGAAAAGATGGTTCGGTAACGTTAATTCATATATTGATTTGTTTGCACATTTACTACATAAAAGATCTTGGTGATTTATTTTTCGTTTACTCATTTCATTATGAAAGCGGGAAAAATACCCTACCCATGTTTCGAGGTAGAGAAGGATCATGAAGGGATGAAGGTGGAGGATCGGTTTTGGATGTTGAAGGATAACCAATCGCAAAAACCCGGGGCGCACTCCAAACTTGCCAGGGTTGCCAGTGAATTTGAATAAGAAGGATAATGTTTGTCATGGGCGGAACAAGAAGCAGAAGACGGCGAGGAAGATGATGATGATGTATTTTTTTTGGTATTTACTGCCGTTTGGTTAAGCTTCACACTCATACACACAAACACACACTCACGTACACATTCTATTTTACGCGCTTTTACTTCACCAAAACGCTCTTGAGAAGAAACGGTTTTCAAGAAAAGAAATGAAGCTTCTTGTAGAAAAAAGAACGCTCTTTTTGATTAAATCGAACGTTCCGAGTGTAGCAGTAATGCTCTAATTGCAGATAGGAAATACGAAAAAAAAACACACACACTCACACACCGCGCCCACCATGTGTTTGTGGTCGATTTGCATTTGAAGAAAGGCAAAATAGTGCAAATATTTGTACCCATTTGCGCACCCGTCTATGTGTGTGTGTGTGTGTGAGAGAGAGAAAAACGTGACGTACATTGCTTTTTTTGGGCGATTTTGGAAGAAAAATGTAACATTCGGTGCTTTGCATACAATTACCCGCAAACCGTTAAGCGTCCGAATGTATGCACGAGCAACGGTGAAAGGCAAAACAAGGCGATTTTTTGTTGTTGTTTCCCCAAACCAATTTTCGCCGAAAGTGAAACCGAGCAAATTCGGGTAGAATAAAAAAACACACACACACACACGTTAATCATGCACCGCGAGCCTTTGTCTAGTGCTATGCTGCACCTTCAGCAAAGGTAAGCGCCGGAATGTATGCAACAGAATGTGAGGAAAATATTTTACTTTATTTTGTTATACGGTACGATGCACCGGACCCCGGACCACGGTGTCCGCCCGGTTGCGTACATTCGGAGGAAAACATTTTATCATTTAATTACTGATAGCTACGATCACCCCCACGCACAAACACACACACACACACGGATATACGCATATCAGCAGCCCAATCAAACGCGTATTACATTACCGAATGGTTAATAAATTGTAAAACACTGCAATCCTGAACTAGTGTACAGTGCAGTGACGCATATTGTAATGAACGGAGTTCTGATATAAAGGGAGGGAGAGTGTGTGTGTGAGAGAGAGGGAAGACGAAAAAAACATAACGACAAAAAAGCAGTAAAACCATACCACTGTCATTAAATAGAAAATCGAATGTTCCGGATTGCAATTATTATACCCACACGTTCGTGGGAACTGCACTGTCCTCGGGTCTCCGCTAGCCCTGTCACATCGGAAGCACCTCCCTGTAAGCATGCTCCCTCGTCGAATCGATTTATGTTTTGCGAACTTACCGCAATAGCAGCCAATCAAAATACGACAATCGGATATTTATTATTTTACGTTTTGCTCTCCTATCTCGGTTATCTTTTTTTCGTCTTATTTTCGCCTGTTCTGGGTTATGGATTCCTCTTATAATAAAACACTAAATTAACAAATATTTTCACACGAAAGAATTATACAGTACGTAGAAGTCAATCTGGGACCGCCACCTGCACAAAACGGTGCAAATAGCTTCATTCAATCAGGGCCCACTTCCTGCAACAATTTCCCGATAAAGTGTGCGCGTTAAGTGATAAGCCTTATTTAAAACAGGGAAATATTGCAGCTTATTTTTGCGAGGAATAAAAAAGAACAAACGATTGCTACGCTTATCTGCAGTGTAGGTGCTTTTCGTTGTTAAAATGGTGGAAAATTTGTTCTCCAATCACTCCCTTATCAAACGATCATGCGTGGGGTGAAGATTAAACCTTTTTTGTTGTTGTTCATGCTTTTGGTTTTCAAATAAGCTTTATGCATTTTAGATTAAAAATCATTCATGTGGTACGGTTTCGGTTTCACTGGATAGCACTGCGTATAATCTTCCGACACCGTACAATTCACCAATGTTTGATTGGAACGTTTCCATGGATTGCAAATCTATTTTTCAAACTATTAATGCATTCGTTTTAAAAGTCGTTATAAGCACGATTCCATTAAGATTGAAAGGCTGGCGTAAATCAGGATCACACTTCGGGGTAAATCTTTAGTAAAGTTCAATGTAATCCATTACCTTGTAAAGAATAATCAGATGCTCGGGGTCTATCCACTGCTTCGGAGTAAATTCGGAATGAATTCCAGAGTTCATTGTTACAAAGGGTGTTGTACCAAGGATCCTTGTGTCGCAATTCGAAACGCATCTTTAGCGCCATGATGAGGCGCTGGGACAACACATCTGTGCTGTTATCGAAGCCGACTATTGGCTTGAAGAGTCTCAAGACAATTATTAAACCAAGATGGTCACTTATGCCTCTTCTTCAGAAGATGGCTCAGAGACCGGGCCAGACCTACTCTTCAGACTATCTCATCAGCCCTCAGTAATAGCAGAGAGTCTTGAGGTCTTCTACAGTCAGCTCTAAGTGATCTATAGCTAAGGAACATTCTAGGAGTAACTGCTTAGGAGTCTCCTGCTGCTAAGGAGTAAGTAGCTTAGGTATCAAGATGCTTTGGACGCTATCATGTCTTCTAGCAAGTGTTCTCCTCTTCATTGGTCATGCCAGCCATATATCAAGTTAGAATAATGGGAGACTCTACGGACGAGATTCACAACCACCACTAACGCCTCGACTACCAGACCGCCTGTGTATCCATGCCAAATAACAAGCAACAAGTGATTTTGATTATTGATATACTTAAAACCATGGAAATTTTGCTAGGATGCGAAGACTTCCCCACAAGGTGAATAGATATTGGACGCCTATTGGACAAAATATGGTTTGAAACGTCAAGCCCATTTACCAATGGCCCACCTTGACTTCCAGGCACTGCGCATATAGTACGCATCGTTTCAAAACTATATCATCGTCCTACATATGGCATTGATGGTACTGCTGCCGCTGGTGCTACTGGCCCAGATATATGCAATCGTGAATATAAACCCCCAAAAACTCATGCATATTTTAAAGCGCAACGAAGCGCATCTAGCAAACAGCAGCTTTTTTCATGTGCGTAAGGCATTGTTTTTTTCTTTTCGGTACTTTATCTGCTGGAGATAGAGCTGCCGATGTGTACCACAGTTTTCAAGGTTAGCTGTAATGGAATAAAACGGCACACCTGCCACAACAAACAGACGCACACAAACACACACCAGTTACAGTCACACACTTGCGTCCATCCCTTCGTTTTCTTGGATTGCGTTACCGTTGCAAAACCATAAAAGTGGTGGCCTGGAAGCTTGAATGTTTTCAAAACATCATCATCATCATCGGGTCGGGCGGTTCGTCGGTGTCCATCGGTTGAAATGCCTCCGCATTATTCGTTCCGCCCTCGTCGTTCCGCATCCGTTGGTTTTTGAACGGGGGCATGGATTTTAGGATGTAAAATGCGAAATGATACCATTTTTCACCGAAAAGCTCCCTGCGAAACCTAGGGTGAGCGGGAGCGCATGTGAAAGGAAGCGTGGACCAATAAAAGCAAACAATTGTGTGTTCGTGTATGCCCTGGGAACGAAGGTAAGCTTCCTTTCCCCTGTGCTGTGCTGATTGTAAAATGGTTATGCGTTTTGCAGTGTGTGTGCGTGTATTGCATACATTCGAGCGCTTGTTCCCTTCCCGTGATGTGCGTTGTGTCGTCGTGTGTATGTGGCGTTACCTTGAAATCTATTTGTCGGGATCCCTGAACAAAGCCAGATTAATGTGTTGCGAATGTTTCCAATCGGCAAAACAACTTCAGTCGCGGTGCGATGCGCCGGGTAGGAATGCAGGCGCGCTTCGGGCGAAGCCGTTATTAGCGCGAACGCCACGAACCCCTAAGTCTAGCTCATTATAATATGTTTTCTTTGTCGGATGCTTCCTGCCATCTGGCTGTCTGTCTGTCTGACTGCATGATAAATGATTAATAATGATTCCAGCAAGAGCGGCGCAATGCGCTAACAATGCCATTCCCGTTGCGATTCCAGCGAACGAGCACCTGAGCTGCACTAGATCTTGCCCCGAACCTCTAGGCAATGTTTTGCGCGGGGAAAGCAAAAGAAAGCAGATAAATACGGTGTTTTTTTCACCCAGCAAATGACTCTCCTTCATCAGCATCGACCGGTTCTGATAAATGATTTCTCAAATGAGCCGATTGCGATACCGGATGCTTCACAACGCCCTGCCTGCCGGTCGCGTATATTGCTTCCGCTTCCGTTACCATGGGAACGATTTTTCAACGAGCATTAAAAATAGCGATGCCTGCCTCCCGATGCTCGAAAAGCACGGCCGCCACGACGCAATGCGAGATCACGGGGTTTTGGAATAGGTTTGTGATAGGAAAGCAATTATAAACACTTGAGCTAATTGACGCATTTCCCCGATGTTGCCGAGTGATGAGTGCCGGCACTTGAAGCATTCGCACTAACTCGCGGATTGGGGAAAACGCGATTTGCCACGTTTTTCTTGCGGGAATGATTGTGGGGGGGGGGGGGGGGGGGTAGGGAGCAGGAGGATGAGGAGGAGGAGAAGGGAGAGGCTACCATAGAGCACAACGCTGTGTAGAGAGTACAACAGGTAAGTAAAGGATTTTATACAAATGATACACGAAATATTTGATTGGAGGTTGAGAGCTAATTGTAAGCGAGCGTGGGCATACACACACACATTATTCGGTGTTGGTCGAGTGATTTTCGGAAGCGAAATAGATTTTGGTAACGTGAGCGCTTAATGCGTTCCCTTTACTACTATGTAGTGCTATTCGGAATGGCTTGTTTCGTCCGTAACATACAGATTAATTGTATTGTAATGCACCGTTTTGCATACATTTAGGCGTATAATTGTACTGCAATTTGCGGCACAAAATGTGCCAATTTGAGGAAATAAAACGAAACACCCACTAAATGAATTCAATTTGCGCCACTATCTTGACAAAACAAGCAGTATTGTGTTGCATTCTCACATCCAGTACGTCCGGGAAGACTGTGAAGGGGTTTTGTTGATTGATTGGCAGAAGGAAACTAAATCCGGGGGCTTATTATAAATATACTAAAGGTGGGGACAAAAACCCCTTGTTCCGGCGTTTTTCACCGTGAACGGGGTGTTTCGTACTTTTCATTTTGACGCAGGTACAAGACACTCGATCGACAGGTGATCGATGTTAATTGCATCCAAAGCCATCACTTTGCAGCAAGTCGTCGTCGTACCATTGCGTACAAGGAAAGGGCGTTAATTACACTGACGGGTGTGTGAGTGTGTGTATTTGTGTGTGTGCGCACAGATACGAATACGTACACGTCTCCTGCTTCTTCTGCTTTGGATATTGGAATTTTCGATTTGTATATAATTAGCCTCCTTTTGCAATAACGTTTTGTACGAACCGTGTGCGATAGAGAGAAAGAGAGAGGAGAGAGTGTGCGAAACATTCAAGGTTTCACCGAACTCGGGATGCAATTTTGTCTCGCACGCATTACCTTCCTGCCTGCTTAAATTGCTCTAAATTAGCGGAAAAGTTTCATTTTCTTTGTTTGGCAGATGGCCGAGGGAGTTAATTTTGGTTTCACCGCCCACGGCAAAAAATAAGAGCAAACCCGTTGGGTGAGAGTGTTGAAAAAGAAAACATTTCACCCATCGGCTCCATTCGGACAGTTGCAGATGGAAATAGGATGCGCACACGCGAGAGAGACCATAGTTTCCCTCATCAAAACGACACCTCTCACCTCAGCAAGTTCTTGAGGTGTGGATGAGTTTTTGGTGCCGATTTAGTGCCTGCAAACCTAACCTCAAAAACCCCAACTTTAACGTATCAACACCTGCAGTAGCTCAGCATCCTCATCATGTAGCGTTGTCCTTTCTTGAGGCATTCTGACACGGCCGTTCTAAAGTCGGCGGGTCTAACAAAAAGAAACCCTCGGTGGACGGCCATACATGTGAGGAAATAGAAAAAATCCCCCCACCCGGACAGACATCCAGGCTAGCCAAATGGGGTGTCCCTGCTCGAGGCGCTCTAGAGCTGAAGAACAAGTGTACAAGTTTGTACGCTCTTTGTAGTTTATTGTGGCGTCCCTGCTCAACTCGCAACACCTTGAACGGATGATGAAGTTTGCGATGACGAGGACTCACCGAGCACTGGACAGCAGCCATTGATGGTGGTGCTGGTAGTGTGTTGGTGGTAAACATAATGGTTCATTCTTTGTAGCAGAAATCGTTGTCCGGAACCCACCTGCACACAAATACACACACGTGTATACCACGATTGATTGCATGGTAGTTGTGTTGCCTCCGGGGAAAGGAAGGCATCGCACATCACTCACCTGTAAGAAGAAAGGAGCAAAATAGGAAGGTTAAGGTTAGGCGTGTAATTGATATTGCGAATCGAGTTAATAAAGCACGGTTGATTAAATATAAACTATCCCCCACTGCTGCTGCCAGCTGCACAAGCTGCATCGTTCAAAAATTCCATGAAGTGCTTCTTAAGGCCCCCGAAGGTTTCTCTCTCTCGCTCTCTACGGACGCTATCCGGGGTTTAATCACAGATCCGGAACTGGAATCACCAACCGACAGCCCCGACCCCTCGGATTCCCAGGAAGCCCTGGGCAACTCCCTCGATGTTTGTGTGTGTGTGTGTGTGTGAGTGTGTGGATGTTTGTTTGTGTGTGTTTAACCTAGCCGACTATAAAACCACAAATAAACGTGATAAATTAAGACAGCAACTGAGTCAAGCTCGTCCATATCCCGGGTGTGTTGAAGGTCCCTGCCGGGGTTTTAATAGGGGAACGATAGTAAACCATCAAACGAGGTTGCTGGTAGTGTGAGGCAACGAAAGGACTCGGTGCTGCTATCTTGGAAGAGTCCTGACCAATAATGGGTTTCCTTGTTCCTTCTGCACCAATATGTCTTATTTTGCACACAAAGTTCTGCTCCTAATTAAACCGAGGCGGGAACTCTGCCTGCCACCAACTGTTCCTACCGGGCCTCCCAAGAGTAAATCGCTATTCGAATTCAAGCACACACACACACACACACACACACACACATACACACATATAGGCGCACCAATATCGGGGCCAAGCTGGATGCAGTTTGTGCGTACCGTACTCCCAAAGGAGCAAGCGACTCATTGACAGGGGTTGTTCAATTGTTCCTCATACACTCACTGCGTGTTTTAAAGCGTTTACTGCAATCAAGCGCAACATTAAACTCAACTTTAAGCTGAGACAAAACGTCTTGTTGCCCATCCAGCAAAGGCTAACTAAGGGGTTGCAAGGCGCAATCAAAATGGCGCACCAAATTCCAACCCTCAAAAAAGCCCATTGCGTGTGGCAGCTATGTGTGGCTGCACTGCGCTGCATTCGACGCCACAAACAACAACGACAAAACATCTGCTGGACCGTCGCGTTCCATTGCAGGCAGGTTAGTTCCCGAGTGTGTGTGTATGTGTGTGTGTGTGTGTGTGTGTGTGTGTGTGTGTGTGTGTGTGTGTGTGTGTGTGTGTGTGTGAGAGAAAGTTTTTTACCCGCAATGGCGTCCAGGGCGTCGAGTGAGTGAAGCTGGTGCGTAGTCTCCTGGCGACGATTTGTCACAAATCGCGCCGTTTTGCGTTTGTGACGCTTTGGGTACGCGAACACGCAATGCGGATTCCACGGTCGCACTCCACTCTTGGATATCAGGCCGATATCACGTATGCCGCACTCAAACACACCAACCTGACCCGTTTGGTGACGTTACTGGCCAGCTGCAAAGCACCCGAAACGTCATCTTCTACATTACTGAGCAGTGGGCGGTCTCGCCAATGAGAAGTGATGGAAGTGGGAGATGTTTTTTAACGCTCTGATCCCGCCAAGCACACCTCTCCAACAACGTACCATCAATTAAATCTTTGAAATATTGAATTCCCTGATCAAGAATTGCGAGGACCCATTATCTCCACTATCCTCGCAAGTTTAGTGTCACAAACCGTTTTTTTTAATCCCCCCCAACGTTGGGTGCTCGCTCACTTCGCATGGAGTTGGGATAAAAATGCGAACCCCACTTTGTGTGACACCCGTAACGAGTGCTGGCCAGAGTTAGCTTCTTCTCCCCTTTGGTTGATCACCGGTTGATTTATTAATCTCGCGAGGTTAAGGTAGCCACTCGAACAACGATACTACCTCTTATTGCCAAAGACCCACACACTTCCTCCTCCTTCGCCTCTAACAGCTGCCCACATGATTTTGATGCCACCTTATTGCACATCGGCCTCCCCCACCCTCCCCTCCAACCCCTTTTACTTCGATAACGCGTTGCATCCCATCCGTTTACGCTGCAAAGTCGGAAATGTAATGCCACTTCGAAACCTGACAGTGCACTTGGAAATGGACGGTAAAAGTGCATTTTATTACAGTACCCGGCTAACCGGAGAGAACAGGGATCGCGGTAACTGGGGTTCCGATAGATGGATAGATCTCTTATATATATTTATGTACGGAAGAAAAAAAAGGCGTAAAGGGCGAAAGAAGCGGGTGCAGTGCATCATCTCAGATAAGCTCACCGTTTCGACAGACACTTTTATGTGCACCACCGGGAGTGCACAACCTCTTCCGGTGTTTTACTGTTCAACAGAAGCAAGAAGGAAGGAAGAAAAACCACCTCGATCCCAGGACACTAGAACAGGAAATAAACCATTTGTCTCGGAGGATTCATTCGGCAGAAAGGGCGTGTATACACACGTTTCCAGGGGAGTTTTAAATATTTGTTCACTATCCCTCTTGTGTCAGTTTTTTTTGTTCCTGTTCTCTTGTCCTCTCCCCACCCCCACCCTCTCTCTCTCTCTCTCTTTCTCTCTCTTTCTCTCTCTCTCTTTCTCTCTCTTTATCCCTCTCAAGTGAAACGATACTTGACACGATGTACACGACTCTGTTATACGGCCTGTTTTATTTACCGTACACGGAAACTACTTGTTTATCTTATTAGAGGCACTGCATATTTTCCAAACGTACTATTTGTGCTTTGTGTGCGAACGTTGAAGAGAGAGCAACAAAAAAAGGCTTAGAGATACAAGAACTTTATTAATTCATCAACTCAACCGTGTGCCCTTCAAAAACTCTCGCCCCCACACACACGTGGGAGCGTCATAACATGTTGTCGGTACGGATAAGTTACAGCCTCATAGTCCTCGCAGGCCCAGAATCAACAGCATTGCATTCAAGATGAAATAGACCACAGAGTGTGTGTGTGTATGCGTGTGTGTGCCCGAGGTTTAGTTCGGTGTACATCAGTCTGTAAACTGCTGCGCACCATCTATTCGAAGTAATGCTGAAGTGCTTATTAAACAGCGCACAAGGAAGCATCTCTCAGTGGTGTGTGTGTTTTTTTCCTTCGCTCGCTGTTGTTTGTTGCTTTAATTCTCGCTACTAGCACTGATTACGGTTTGATTTGGTTTTGATTGCATCGATGGGGGTATGGGTTTTGCGGCAGGGGAATGAGGGAGCGGAGAGGGAAGGTGGTTGGCTGGGCTATCCCCTGGAGCCCGGGGACAAGTAAAAACTGAATAGTTTATGCGAAAACTAATTAACACGTAATTATCTCAATGCCTTATTCGATCGCCGGTTCGCACCCGGGATCGGTCTCGTTCACCACGGCAAAAACAACGGATGGGAAAGCTGTTTAACAGAAAACTTACCCTATGCCACCTATATCTATATCCCGGGCAAACTACCACAGCACACACAGTGCAGCCGTGTCCTGTGGGGGTGGTGGTGTCCTTGTCTTTCGCTTCCATACCGGGTGATTTCATTTCCATCGAATCGGTACCCTTTTTGCGCACAAAGGACGGGCAGGTATTTCAATATCCGGGGGTGAGTTTTTCCTTGCCACCGGTTTGCAGCTTTGGTCAAGGGTAAGGTTCCGGACCGACGCGTGGGAGTGTTCGCCTTTCGCATGGAAAATAATTGCGAGCCACGAAGCACCATCGACGGTAAACATGCGTTTGGTGGAAATGCATTTGGCACGATTAAAGAAGCCACACTAGTGCTGGTTTTAGAATTGGGTGTTGGGTGCATACCTTTTTTTTTTTTTGGTGAGGGCTTGCTGATTCTGGAGCAGTCGGTAATTAAAAATAAATAATACAATGGAAAAATAAAAGTGCGTTCATACATTGATTCCTCTCCCCCTGTTTTGCTTGTAAAATTCGATTGAATGGTGCGCCCAATGCAAAGAGATATTAACAACATTTGTGGAATGCATACAACAAAGGAATCCTTTCAACAGCATTACAGCGGCTTTTGTAATGCATATTGCATCACTTCCGGCGATTTGCTTTGAAGCTAATTAATCCCCTTCTGTATGTGTGTGTGAGTTTTTTTTTTAATTTTGTTTTTTGTTGTAGTGCAAAACGTTTGTGGTATCTTTGGTTTGAACACTAAAATGTTTTGGACTGCTTCTGTAAAAAAAGGCTTTTGATCGAAGTGTAGTTTAAAACACCAGTATTCCACAGTTTGACAATAGAAATACCATTTTTCATTTTTGATTGGTTGCTCAAGGCACACAGTTTTTGTTTGGAGAATAAACAAAATTGTAGGTGGAATTATTGGATAAAGCTGAATCACTACGTCCAGGTGGTATAAATTTTTTTTATCTAACTGTTTTTTTTTTGTTCATTTCTTTGCATACATTTCTAGTGCATCTGTACCATGAGCTTATCTAAATAAAGTAGCTTCAGAAATCGTTTGTTTTTTTTTTGGTTTAGCTTTCTAACTGCGAAAAAACGGGCTCAGATGACTTTAAAAACTTGCAATACTATCGCGCATTATCTTGAGGCTGTTATGGAAAAAATAAAGCAAATTTTCAAGAGAATTTAAACCTTTGCAAAGCAAATTATCTAAACCAAGCGACAATTATATAATTAGCTGTTTTTTTTTTTTCAAATTTCAGAGTTACAACGCATGGGACTAAAGGTAGGCGATTTTTGGAGAAATTCAACAGGTAAGAATTTTCAAGACCATTATCAAGACTTTTATTAAGAGAACGCATTTCATTTCTACGCTGCCCTTCTTTTGTGAATAAATTTTAAAATTGAAGTAAAAAATATCATGGATGGAGGCGCCCAGTACTTCACACGAATTCACGAAGAGAAAATAATTACCGATGGGGGCGCCCAGTGCTTCACCGTAAATCAGACATAAAAAAAATAGTTACGGATGGAGGCGCCCAGTGCTTCATGAAAGCTTGGCTATAGGGTCTATGACGACTTGAGCCCGTTTGGTTTTCTGCATGCCTTTTGACGCTTTTCGGCTGAAAACCGGTGAGTTCTGCTTACAAACTGACAGGTAAAACTAGTCACCGTTGAAAGTAATAGATTCTCTTCAAAGCTAAATACTAACTTTTGTTTTTGAGTTGATGATTCCACATTCTACAACTTTTTGAGGGGTTTGCTGCAGGAATGATAGATAAGAGATTGAAGTAAAACTGTACCACCACAATTGAGTACATTTGATCTGAAAATTGAGATTTTTCTTACTTACTTATAAATACTTCTTAATTATTTATAAAATTTTGCAAATATTGCCTACGGAAAGGGTGTTTGGAAATCTTAAATGAAAATCTGTAGGATCTAAACGCACAATATGTTAAGTAGTTCACTGGAGTGATGCAGATTGCATAACATCCGGCTATTCTCACGAACAACTGATAGAGGTTTGATTTTTATTTTTAAATAAATGCAAATTGTTAAATTGATCTTGCTATACGAATATAATACAAAAAAGTTATCCAATTTTTCTCATGATGTAACGGGTTTTGTGATTTCATAAATTCACGCGATTCACCCACAAACTAATAGCAGTTTGATATTCTTTCAAAATTTCAACTACATATTAATACTTTTTTTCCTTCCTGTCCAAGTTACGAAAACTGTTTGCATCAAATGTTTTAACGTGTCTCTGTTTTCGCGCAACAGCTTCAAAATGGCCGAGACCTTGAAAAGGAAACATATGCATCGAATTCTGTTATTGTTTTGAGTGTGATATCTGTTTTTTCTGGAGGTGTTTGCGAGTGTTTTTTTTTACAAAACAATTAATGCGTTATTTCAAGGTAACCCAATTCGAGCAATACGCAGAAACAAACCAAACAACCGGAGGGAACAAACAAGACCAGCAGTAGTAGCAGCAACAGCAGCAACAACCAAAAAAAAATCCGCTCCTCTAACGTTCGTGTTATTTTTATGTGTTTCCAATCAGAGCAGAAATGGGTTTCGTTTTTCTTTTTCCTTAACCTTTTTTTTTGCTATATGTTTCACCCACATTTCCCTTTTTCTTTTTTTCATTTTTCGCTTGGCTGTTGTGTCGTTTTTGGGGAGGTTTTAGTGGTACAGAATCTTACTTTCTCTACCGAAAGCCATCAGCGCTGTACGAGAATCTATTTAGGTATCTGATGCTCACACACACACACACACCACTAACTGATACACACGCACACCACCACCCAAGCGGACGCGCGTACATACACACGCATATGCATATACACGCATACGACGACGACCAGCAAGGGGACGATCGCCGCTAGTGCGCAACAGCGAGTTGACAAATTAATAGAAAATTGCTCATAAATAAAAACTGCTCGAGTGAAGTTCCGTTCCCTTTTTCCCAACCGCTCACCTAAATGAAATAAGGGATGCTTGAGAAGGGATACGTGCGAGGGGTGGGGAGAAGGGGTGCGGGGGGTAGCAGAATTGGTTTCCATGTTTCGTCACGAGTCCACGGTCCAAAGGGCATGGGCTGAACGTCGCAACCGTTGCCAACGGGGGTGAAAACATCCATCACCCATCGGAAGCCCTGCGGAAGGTGAAAGAAAGGAGGGTGGAGGAAGAGGGTTGAGGTTTACACCAACCAGGGGAAAAAAAAACACCACCACCACACACATAGAAGCAAAAGAAGAAGATGGGAGGATACGACGATAGTCGTCCACCGGGAAGGTTGATCGTATTTGGAATCGTTTAACAAGGCAAACGACGTTGACGATGTTTTGATGGAGTACCGGGCCGGGGTTTTTCGAGATCACCATATGGGCACGAGTGCGCGAGTGCCGCTCTTAACCAAAAACCCAATTTTCTAGCGAACTGCACACGGTGGAAGATTGGAAAACGCAAAATTGGAAAATTTAACTCCAAACGGTACACACGGTGGTGGAAGTTTTGGGGATGAGGTAAATGGGGGTGCGAGGAGAGGTAAGGGGGTGCTTAGGGTGTGAAAAATAAAATCGGCTGTGGTACAGTAATGATGATGTGGAGACCCTCCACCGTGTCGAGTGCCAAAAGCACCCAGCATTAGGCTCCGGTTCGTTGAATACTCATCAAGAATTATTATTTCTTTAAATATACGCACATTTCTGCGTATGCATGCGTTCACACACGCACACGCGAAAAGGGAGGAGAGTACGTTTGTGAAGGTACTTGGCAGCGCGATAAAAGAAGAGGAAAAAGGGAAAAAAGTTTATGGCGAACAGATTTATTCTCTCAAACGGAAGTAGAACGGGGGTACGAATTTATAACACCCCCCCCCCCCCTCCCCCTCAATTAAGGGTGTAAAATTATTCACAGATTAAGGTACGTAGGATCGTTTCGTTTTTGTTTTGATTTTTGAATGAGAAAAAGGGGTCATGCACTGAAGGAAATTTGAAAAGAAGAAATTAAAAAAAAAAACTGGCAAAACAAAAACAATGAAAATGAAATTAACACAGGGTTTCTCAGGTCAACTCAACCACTCAACATAAAGAATTGAGTTGGCATTTGACGTATTTAAAAGCTTGAAACAGGTTCGGATTGTATGAAAGATTTGAACCTATTGTTTTATGCTGTTCAGAGATAGTGTCAAGTCATACAGGCGGTTTGGTTTTAGTTTTAATCCAATTTAATCTAGAGAATTTAATTAATTTTACTCGTTGTACTTCAGACAAAGGATGCCAAATTTCCGCTTATTATAAACAATATTACATTATACGATTGCAAAGTTCCAAAACGGAATTGAATCTTCCCTAACTTTGTGCAAAATTCCGTTATAGGATTGCAATGTTCTACAGCGAGTGTGCAATAATCCCTTAAGCACATTTTTTTGGGAAAAGGCTCGAAAAAATAAATTACAATCAATCGACTAAATATTAATAACGGTAGTTTTAAAAGTGAAATTTCAACAGAAAATATTGATAAAACACAGCATAAAAGAAAAACCCAATATTCGTAACAGATAAATTAAAAAATCGATTCCAAACAATATGAAAAGCAAACAACGAAGCAAGGAAAAAACCCCTGCAAAACACCGAAACCGAAAAGCGCGGTAAAGTAAAGGCTTAAAAAATTATAATAATTCCAAACAGAAACCACTAAATGAGGCACACAAGCAGCGACGAGAAAAAAAAGCAACGCCGAAGGAAAACCCCTCACAACAAAAAGCAAACTGTAAAAAACACAACAAGTAGCGAAAAATGCTGCAACTTTATCAATATTTGCATAATATCAACGCAAAACGCAATGCACAAACCGATAGTGGTGTTTAATGTTTCTGCTTCTCGGTGGCTTCGCGTTTTTTCTTTTTTTCTTGTTGGTGTTCTACTTTCTTCTTTCCTTTAGTCTCATATTTGTGCAATTTCAACTCCCACTCCCCCCCCCCCCCCCTGAGCCGTGCGCAACTGAGAAAAAATTAACATTTTCTGCATTTTTCAACAACAAAACTTCCCAAAACAGTGGCCGGTCCCACACAGCAGCAGCGCAGCGGAAAAACTTTCAGCGTATTTGTGGCTTTCCATCACATTTAATGCCACCAACCGCCTCAACCTTGTTCCCCCTCTCCACCTTCTCCTCGCCCCCTTCCTCGTTGTGTCCATGGCAACCGAGAGGGCGGGCGGGGTGGGCTATGGTATCACATGTAAATGGTTTTCGTGATATTTTCTCCATCCCGGACCACTTTCCCTTGAATCTGCTCGCCCCCAACACCAACCTCTCACAATTCTATCCAGCGTATGGTAGTAAATTTTTCGGAGGTTTTTACCCAATATAAACCTCGTCAATACTTTGTGTGGGTGGGGTTTTTCTTTCGCTCGGTGGGGAAAAACTGTTGTTAGTGAATTATTACTTTACTCTTTTTTTTCTATTATTTTTTTTTCGAAAAAGGTGTTCGTTAGGAAACAAAACATTCCCGTTTCCGTTTTACTTCTAAGTGTGTGTGTGTGCTTGATTGTGCCGAAAGCCCGCATTTGACTACCAGCGACCAGGCGCACCCACCCAATAGTTAACGTAGCCTTATTTGGCTCCTTTTTCCCACGCGTCTTCCTTCGTGGCTCCACACACATACACAGCTGGGAACGGGGGGGGGGGGGGAAGAAGCAGAAGAAGAAAGGAAAACATTGTATACCCTAGACGGATGTATACATAGCGTTGGCGCGCGCGTGCACACAAAGTGTTTAGGTACATGTTTTATGACGAATTTTCGGCACACAAATTATTATAAGCCCTAGTAATGGATGCTATTGGAGGGAAAATAAAGTGGGGTAAAGAGGAGGAGGAAGAGGAGGAATCGGTGAGGGGGGTTGCGAAGGAGCGAGCGGAGAGGGAGCAAGAAGGATGAAGAGGTATTTAAATCTAAGAAATGTGTGGTGTGTGTGTGTGTGTGTGTTTGTGTGTGTGTCTGTTTGCCCGTTTGCGTTCATGTGTGCCCGTTTGCGTAGATGTGTGGGAAGATGGAGATGACATTTTCTCTCTATATTTGTGTGTATGTGAGAGAGGCTGAGAGTGAAATAGAAGTGGTAGAGAGCGGAAGAGAGCCGAAGAGAGCCGAAGAGAGCCGAAGAGAGCCGAAGAGAGAGAGGAGAGAGAGATTGACAAGGAGAGGAAGGCAAAGATTAATGGAAGAGAGAGAGAGAGAGAGAGAGAGAGAGAGAGAGAGCAGATAGAAGGGATAATAAAGTTTTGCAAAAAAAGGATCAAAATAGTCGCAACCCGAAAAAGCTTTTCCCTTACTTAGCTGAGTCGCTAGAACAAAAACACGTGCCTCAAATCATACACGGCAACAGCTGGAATTATGGCTGCTGCTTGCTTGAGAGAGAAAGAGGGAGTGATGGGTGGAACGAAAAAAGACGAGGGTAAAAAGTAACAAAGAAACGCTTCAAAACACCCTTTTAGACTCCAGGGCTTTGAAACCCCTGTCGTTAAACAACAGTTGCAAAATTGCAACAACAAAATTGCACAAATTACTTATCGGGCGTGCTCCCAAACAGGGAAGAACAAAATGGCACCGCGAAAGAGGGGAAAGGTCACGGGTAGGGGTGGGTGGGATGGACGGTGTACGCTAGACGAGAAGAAGACGAGAAGGTAAGCGCGAGAGTGGGAAAGGTTATTTCCGGGGCCAGTCGGTCAAAAGCGTGGCTGAGCTGACTGACTTGACTGGCTGGCTGGCTGGCTGGCTGGCTGGCTGACTGACTGTTTTTCATCTCACTGACCTACTAACACGGGCAGGTGATATGTATGTGGCTACTTTTCCCTGTGTGTATGTCTGTTGGTTGGCTCTCTCTCTCTTGATGCATTTTCCTCTTCTGATGTAGATCAGGATTCAGATACATTCAGCGAGAGAGAAAGAGAGAGCGAAGGAGAGACAGTACGGGAAGTCATACAGTTCCTGCTGGCGCGACAAGAGGACGTGAGCCGTAGCCCTTTTTTTCACGACATCGTGTGAAAGGTATGTCCAACAAAATCAAGACTTAGATGTGTTTCCTGATGAAGTAGCTGATCAGTGGAGTACGGTTTTTAAGCGAAGGAAAACCTTTTTGCTCATTTCCTTGAACAGCGCAAGCGCCTTTCATCCTTGTGCGAGTGTGTGCCTTTCTCATGCCGATGTAAATGAGTCGCGAGAGTTCAGGATCCATTCATCCCCACCCTATATATACTGCTCCAAGGACCGCTCAATCTCACCCGCCCATATAAGCTCCAACCAGGCAGAAGTACGGCGAGTATTCACCAATCAATCTCACCCCATCATGGAAAATCTTGTGCACGAGATGATGAGAGATGAGAAAAGCGTGCGCGAGAGGTAAAAGGGAGAAAGAGAGCGGAAGATAGAGAAGGTATGAAGCAAGAGAAAGTTTGTCTAGATCAGGGGCCATCAAATAGTGCGATATCATTTGAAAGAATGTCTCAAACATAGCATAGATTCAAAATGTTTGGTAAACTTTTACATTAAATAAAGCACGGCACCTGAAGTTATGCAATTTAGTAGGAAAATTTGCTAGCAAGATATTCTTGCATATAACATCACATTTGCATACATGCAGGAGTTGTGCATCGGACTAGGACGCTGTCAAACTTGAAGTAACAAATTAATCCTGGTCTTCTTTGTTAGCTGTACAACCTCGAGAGGTCTTTACCTGTCACTACTGACTTCCTTGTCTTTATCTTCTTCTTATAAGGTAAATAATAAGTCCTAGATCCCATCAGAACCTGGCTCGATAATACCGATAGCCTATTAGACACGAATCCAAATAATTATTCTGCGAGCACTGCTGATATTCGACTCTTTAGGAGGAGGTATTTTTTACTAAAAAACTTTTGATTGAATTCTATCGAATTTCTAGATGTCTGGATACTTGGGAGTTTCGGTAATAGAACATTTCGCATAATTAAATCACGATTGCATACATGCAGGCGTTGGTAAGCAATTGTCATGTATGAGCTCTTTCCAGTAATAGCAGATTGTTCTCGCTCGTAGTATGAAGACCCCTGACTTCTGGCAGGGGCTAGCTGATGAGTGATGAGTGCCATTTCCCGGGGTGTGTGTGAGTGTGTGCTGGAGGTTGTCGATTTTCACATGCTAGCGCTTCAGACGGAAATTTTCGTTCACACCTGCTCTCTGCCTTGGTGTAGGCAGCACGCAAGCATGCGAGACGCGCTGCCAAAAACCGTTGGGCGGATGACGCTGCACGGCCCTCTAATGGGGATGTGCGTGTAAATGGAGAATGCTGATGGTCTGAGACATCGAACCCATCCCCGAAAAGACGCGCGCCGATCATTCGCGGGTACCATTTTCTTGTTGTTTGTTTAAATTTAAAGCACTGCTATGTGCGTTACGGACACCGTTTGCTGTCTGTTTTTTTTTTTTTTTTTGTAACTTCTTTCCTTTTCCAACACCGAACCAAAGGCCAGGTCCGGGTATGTTTGCTTAACCGGTATGACATCGCCCCAGGCCCCGGTGGTGGAGACCTATGCTGTACACACTCGTTACTTCCAATGACTCTGACCCCTGATCTATCCGCTTGTTGTTATTTATGTGAGCATAAAAATAAAACGGACCAGAAACATAACGTACACTAATGGAGTCCACCCGGTTGTGGTGGCGTTGGAAAGTGTAATGGGCAAAGGGAAGCGGACGAGGGGCCGTCGGGGGTGAAGCGAAAGAGCAGTGAGATCACATCAACATTTGGCCGGAAATGCAAAAGCAAATGGTATTTCAGGGTGGAAGGAAAAGTTCGCGGATATTACACATTTTTCATCGCCAGCTTCGCTTACTAACGCACGGGACGAAAAGACACAATGTTCGTCGCATGTTTTGCGGTTAGCGTAAGCTAATCAATTAGTGTTTGGACGTATCGGAGATCCCCTAGCGATGTGTTCCAACTTTTTACCAACTTAGTCTAAGCAGCGTGACTATGGTCATGGCCGTGAAATTGTGTTGCGAAGTTAAATGTGCCCATCTATTGCGATGCTTCCTGTCCATCACAATCGAGCGTACGTTCACTGTCAGGACAAACTATACTTCCTGAAAAGAAGCCCTTCATTTCAAGGTCCAGCTCCATGGTCAGTTTACATCATCGGCCGTACATCACCATTCAAAACATAGAGACATCAGACACTTCAACCAGTGAATCCTTACCAGTGAGTCGTGCAACGCACAGGCCGGGGAACGGGCCCACAGTTTTCGATTAGATTTCATTTCAGAGCACAAATATTCGCTTACGCTGGGCATGGAGCGTCTGGCGGGTAGGTTGATTATATGTTTCATATGATAGTCATATGATGAAGAACGCTGTCTGCATGTCAATATGTAGAGCAATTCATTTACCCAGCAAAAGCTATTACTCTGGATATTTGCGATAGCTCGGGAAAAGAATTAAATAACTTCATTTCATTAGAATTCCCCGGGACCTATAAAATGGCGACCATCCGTTGAATGAGAGATTAACCGAAGTAATCAAACTACATAATGCACGGTGTTTTTTGAGGAGTTTCACGGTACGCCAAAACAACAGCAAATGAGCAAAACAAAACTCGCTCTCTCTCTCTCTCTTTATCTCTCTCCCTCTCTAGAGCTTTAAAAACGGTGCGAGAACGAGTTTGACCCGCAATCAAACTTCAAAGCTCGTTAAGAGTCCTACTACGACCCATCCACCAGAGAACGTACCAAACCTCGGCTGGTTCTGCTCTGTGCGGTGTCGGTACCAAACCGACCCTCAGTTCAAACACAAAACGTACGTCAAACTTTCGGCTGACCTAATGGGATAGTACGTCCCAAGATCATTACTCGCCGCGGTTATCTTGCGTGAGTGTGAAATAGTTTTAATTATAACAGAGGGAGCTTACCGAAGGACCAAACAGGATGTTTATTGCATAATAATTGTGTTTAAAGCACTTATCCTGGTAAAGTACTTAGCCTAACTTCGTTGGAGGTTTTTGTGGAGCTTGGAATTAAAGTTACAGTGGCTGGTTTCTGTGCAGAGTTTCAACATCTAGTGAGAATGTTCGTTGCGTCTATTAAATCTGAGCCGACATCATCGTCAGCAACTAAAGACCTTTTATTGCATAGTTCCATTGAGAACTTCAAGAGAAGCAGATAGAATATATTGCTGACAAGCCATTTGCTTCGAAGAGCGTTATATTGCGCTCCACTAGTTTCGGATGAAGTATAGTAGTAAAATCCACTCAACTCAAGCGACAAGGACACCTCCAACTTAGTCTTGTCACCTGGTCTATTGTGGTCTTACAGGAGGCCTGCGCAGAACTGACTACGGGTAATTTAAATCAAGGGAGTCCAAACACCCAGAGATACCCAGAGCTCTGGTGATTTTAGTGCCAAGAAAGAATCTACTAAGGTAGATCGTTTAGTGTCATTCGCTTGACGTGTACTCCTCACTATAGCGAGATTCGCATACAACCAAAGTTTTTGTACTGTCTACCCATCAGTATACTTCAACTGAGTCTCCCGAAGACTACATCTCCATGTGTTAGCCATTAGCCTAAGCATCAAGAATATATTCTGTAGCTGATGAATTAGAATAACAGTGAATATTAAGATCAAGTGTCTTACCTCGCTTGTGAAGTCCCCGATCGTCGGCTGCCGTTGACTGTAACCTTCCTGGGGTGCTGATCAGGATGAGCGTGAGCAGTAACCACGTCGTCCGGTCCGGAAGTCTTCGTTCGGTTAACTTGCACCGACCAAGCGGAAGGTACCGGTGAAACCACGAAACTTGAGGCGACATGTTCCGAAACAGTTCCGGCTCCCGGTCTGGGGGTCTGGGATTAGTACTTTCACAACACTCGGATCGAAACGGTTATATAGCACGGAGAGTTTTGTTCTTCTGTTTTTTTTTTTTTTTTTGAAACTGTCACTGAAGTACCTTCAACCTACCTGTGCCTGCCTTGGGTGCCGCGTTACGATTGCGGTAATTGGTGGGCGGCGATATGCGAAACAAAATAGAATCACAAACACACACACACTCGGCACACGATCACACTCAAAAAACACTGAAGAAGGCTTAGTGAAGGATGATGAACAGTGTTCGGTAGGTACTGGGCGTAGGTTGCTTGCTGAGAATGTTTGCTTGGTGTATTATTTGGCTGTCCTTCGTTCCCGCGCTCCACTGCTACTACGATTCCGTCAAATTTCGGGGCGCTGATGTCCGATGCGTGAAGATTTTGATTGCGACAGTGGCCACCTCGGCCACACATGCCACCGGACCGGACCAAGAAGAAAAAAAACGCGCGCGCGCTCTCTCGCTCTCTCTCTCTCACGTGTAATATTGGTGGGTGCGTGTGTATGGTATGTGGTGTATGTGTGCACGGTCGGTGTTGTTCGATCGCGGCGCGATCGATGGTCTAGGCACTACCTGCTATTGCACTGCGCACACTTGCTACTAGCAGCTTGTCCGGCCGCAATTTCGCTCATTGCGCCCACCGGTCCCGGCACGTCCCTAGCGTCCAATCTATATTTCCATAGGCGCGGCCCCACAATAGCACAACCACCAAGACGAACGGGCACGAGCATGAACACTAACTGTGATTGCTTGGTCGCGAACACGCACCAATAACTCCCACGCGCACGATAAACGACGCACGCGAAACGGTAGCCATTTGGCCGAGTCGCTTTATTCTGAGGTTAGTTAGGTTTTCGGTTTTGCCTAAACGTTCACGTACGAACCATTGCAGGATCACCTGCAGCTCTCTAGCATCACAAACCACTCACACTCGCGCACAGAGAAACAGACGCACTCACTTGCCAGCTCACTCAGAGGAAGATACCACCGATTGTTCGGTATCTTTTACACACAATATCGTTAATATCTAGCGCCCTGTTCCGGTTGGTACGGTTTACACTTACACGGTCGAGAGCGACACCACCATCACCACCATCACTACTCGCTGCTGCACTGCCTGCTTCCTGAAGACGTTCGGTAAACTCGTAAATAGGTGAGTCATCTGATAAGCCTAAGTTTGTTGCTATTTGTTAGGTTATTGCTTTTGCTTAGATTTGTTCGGTGCGGGGGTTTTCGCCTATTGACAATCGCGGATGTCTGTGTGGTTGGCCGCGATCGGCGTCCTCTGACAGCACTTGTTCCCGATCAGCCCGCTTGTTGCTTGTCTCCTCTGTCACCGGCCTCCGCACCGCTTCACCTTCGAACCACGATCTACTTTTCCTGATTTAATTATTTGCTTTACGAACGTTTTATTATTTGCTTTTATGATTCCCTCTTGTGGTGGTTTGGTTTGCTGTGTTGTTGTAGATTTTGTAAGTTTTGTTTGATTGCTACATTGCCTAGCATGAGTGTTGTTGTTTCTTTTTGTGTGTCTTATCTGATTGTTATTATATTACGGTGTATACGGTTATTTGCTGTACTTTTATTACTAGTAAATGTTATTTGCTTATTTGTTCTTTGTCAGTGTTGGCTCCCCTGCGTAGGCATAATGCTCATAAATTGAATGGTACTTTAATGTATTTGTAATGGTGTTTGCTTCTTTGTTTTTTTTTTTTTTGGTTTTTTGTTGTTGTTGTTTTTTGTTTTGTTTATATATTTGCGCGTGTGTGTTTTTGTTGTTGTTGTTGGTAGTTTTGATTTTATTTTGCACTTGTTTTCATTGCATTTGCTTTTCCTTTCGGTGTCGGGTCGCTTTACTTCGTTGCGTTCCGTCTACATTTGTGTCACGTACAGGTACCGGGCGCGATTGCTTCTTTGCTGTTTAAGCCAACTTTGATGCACCTGTCCGTAAAATGGGAATGAAAAGAAGAGGAAAAGCTTAATTTCAAAGTTTACACCTTGCAGGCACAGATCCTCCAACACAGTATTGGAACGAGTCATCTATCTCAGTCTCGTTTTCTCCTCGTTTGGCTCTACAAAACTCGTGAGGTCTAGGACTACCATGTCACCCGTGTAGCTGGATAGTATGCCCTGTATAAGAGGAGACTGTTTAGATTCGATGCACCGGATCGTCCCTATAACCTACTGTGCTTTTGGCTCCACAATCTCAAGATGACTCGGCCTGCCATTTCTCGATGTCTTGACTCTATTAAATCCATGTAGCTAGATAGCTAATCCTATTAACGGGAAGACAATCGGGATAGGATTTGATTCCCGATTCTTCCATATGAAATCCGACGCCCTCTGATGTCGCTGTTACTGCACCACCCCAATGAAGTACTATTGTTGACCTCCTATGACTGATTTACTCTGTAGCTTGTCAGTCCTGCATAACTCTACCCTCGAAAATCGATTCCATCAATCATCTAAGGCGCTAAGGTGTAAGAGAGTAAAGATGGACATCTTTATTGGCAAATCTTGCAGACAGCTCCCCCGTAAGTAAATAGTGAAAGGAAGAAAAGGCGCACAGGCCAGCCATCGATTAGAGGTTTAAATAGTGTCAGTGGGTTTAACACTGTTGATGTAACCGTGCATCTTGTGTACAGGTTAGGTTAGTTGTTCCCGATAACGCAGCTCTGTTTCTCTCACTTCTCTCCCGCTGCTCTGATGGGAGGCACTCATCCAGAACGCTATAGTGCTCTCGTGAGTTCTGATCCTGTTGTGTAGCCGTAGGAGGTAAACAATACAGCATAGTGAGTTGTTTTCATTGTCCGTACTCTGTTACCGATAACCGCACAGGCTAAGCTTGCTGGGTCATGCTATCAGGTGCTTTTGAGGCCTCAAAACTATCTTCACAATTATCGAGTGATAGGTAGAGTTAAAGTGAATGAAGTATTTTCTGAATTAAAAGCTACAGACATGCGTCCATGCCAAAAGTTTTCAATTTTACAGACTCTTGTTATCGTGAATGGGATTTTCCAATTAACTAGCTTTTCTATCGCCGAAAGAGAGTGAAAAATGAGATCTATGGAGCATTCTCCGGCAGTGCCTGCCTTAAAACGTACACGGGCAAGAAAATAACCCCCCTCCCCACCCACCCCCTCCCCAAAGAGAAATGTGTAAGAGAACTTCTATCGACTCTCCTGCAACTGTTGGAGGAACAATTGAATCCCTTCCAGTAGGAACCACTAATCGCCAGAGAGTAGTCGCCAATATTTGCGGAGAAAAGCACATGAACCAGTTCCGTTGATGCGTTATCAATTGGAGAGATATTCTCTCTCTATTCAGGCAAGGATCCTCCGTTACTGTGATTGTGTGAGTAAGCTTTTCTTTGTAACAAACAACACTTTTTACACTAGAACCTGCTATCAGACAGAAGCCAAGATCACAGTATGACATCAGAAAAAGGGTTTGCAACTATTGTGAAATGTTTTGCAAGATATGGTGAATTTAATAGATTTATTGAAAAGGATGGTATCAGCAAGGTGTGCCCATCAGCCTGAAGGGAGCCTGTTCTCCAACTCTAATTGGCAACTCACACTCACACACACACATAAAGGCTCACGGACCATTGTTTTGTGTTGGCACGGTATGGCAGTACTAGGCAGTGCTACTGCTGCACGCCCACGCATTTCCAGGTCTCTCATACTTACACCGTGAGCTGTTCAGGAGCTTTGGCAGGTGCTGCTGCTGCTGACTTTGCTGATGCGTTTGGGCTTGGGTTGATAGTTTGTAGCTGACTGTCGTTTGAGTTCTGGCGAATCTTCAAGATACGTAAACGCACCGTTGCGGGGCTGGGTACTGATGATGATGAGGAAGCAGCATTTTGCGGCGCAAAACATAACATCAAACCTGGGGTTGGGGCTCCATACTATACACTGGTGCGTTAAGCGTTTTGAAGAAGGGGCGAAAACGGATGAGTAGTGGCCAGCTTAAAAAAATGGTACTGTGCCAGCCAGACGAGTTCAGCTACCAGCTACGGGATGGGCAGAGTCTATTGCGTCCTGGCGCGTCCAGAATTTTGGTAGAGGTTTTTGTCTCCCACGGTGCTAGCCCTCTGCTGCTACTGCTGCTGCTGTTTGTCTGTTTGTTCCCTGTGTTCCGCAGGTCCGTTTTGCGTGAGTCTGGCTTACTGGTTAGTTGATAAAGCTAAGCAACCACCACACACACGCACGCACACACACACACACGCTCTGCCACCCTTCTGGGCACCGATGTAGACTGACCTGCCGAACTTCTTGTGCCCTTGTGCTTAACTGCGAATTTTGCTTCGCTTCGATCCGGACCCACGTTACCGAGTGGGGATCTCAGTTGGATGGTTTCATTTATTTTCATCTAGCCAAAGCCAACGTTTTGCTCCGCGAGAGCATTTCCGTTGCTCTCCGTACGACGCACTCACACAGAGTTAGGCGAAGGTATACGCATCTTTTTAATCTGGCAGGCAGAGGTGCTCGCAGGACGCGGACGCGGGACCTCGTGCCGTTCGTTTTTGGAGCGAAATGTGTAGATGATGTCTAACGTATACCAGGAACACCTTATATGAGTGGGTGTGTGTGTGTGCCTTTGGTGAGAAAGTGAAACTGGTTGGTGACGGTGAAAATCTTAAGTCTTCACCTCACATGCACACACACACACACGCATAGACACACCGATACCGGTATATTTTTCTTCGTTATCACAGCCGCCCTACCGTTTGCGGTAGTGTGGTGAAAATTCGCTCTCACGGTACGATGTAGAGGGCCCCACTCACGCACGCACCGTACCAGATAGACGCGTGTGAGAGCTGCTCGAATGCGAGTTGGAGAGTAGTAGAGAGCAGATGTGGATCGCCAGACTCGACACAACATCTCTTTCGTCACAGTCGCACGGAAACACTTGTTTCGGGCAGGGAACCTGCGAATTATTTATTCTTGCCAGGCCTGCCTGTTTCCAGACCGACCCTGAGAAGGAATGGGAGAGGAAGCGTTGCAATGCTGTTCAAGAAGCGTCATCAGTCGAACGTTTCAGCCGGGTGGGAAATTCATACACATTACATAACATGCGAAATAACCATCAGTTATGGACGGGGCAGACGAGGACTCGCCGAGCACCGGTAAAATCAAGATATCTCCTTCGTCAAGCACTTTCACCCGAACGTTCTTGTCTTGCTCGATCCTCTCCTATCTCCCAGTAGTAATGGGTGATTCATATGCTCTATAAAATATCATTACCCACTCGGCTCGTAAGTACATGATAAATCCTGAGTAATCTAGCGCGTAACTACCAGCAAGGAAACGTTATCCAGAGGGACAGCGAGAGACAGAGAGAGACAGAGAGCGCGAGAGTTCAGATTTAAAATGATGGATGGCACACCAGACGCGAGCAGAAGACGTTCATTCCTCACCCAAGCCCTAGAATCTGTGTAGCCATCAGTACAGGTGTGCTTAGTACAAGCTAAAGATGAACAGCAACACGAGCACGAGTATCTGAGTCTGTGTGAGAGAGGAAGACCCGATAACGGTAGGGCACCAAATTGGGAAAAGGAAGGATGTGCCCGAGAATCAATCTCTCCAGCCAACTGGAGCAGTACTCGTGAGACAGCTGGAGCAGCTTCTCTTGCCTATCGGTGCTCTCAGCTTAGACCCTCGCCCTTATCAATCACGGGTGCACGGTACACACCAACACATCTTTGCGCGCTATCTTAACGATATCCTATTCTTCGACACGTTTACTTCAGAAGCTTACTACTTTAATTGTACATTAGCGCACCGACAGTGTGGTAATGGTGAGATCTTCACTAGTAATGACAGGTCTTGAGCGGTGTCCTGCACCGTACCTGGCTGTCGCTTGCTGGAAAGATTCTTAGAATATAGATATCGCAGATTTTTTGCTGTTGTTACACCTGTCATTGTGTTCTTGGTACAGTTTAACAAGGTCTGGAGGCGAGCGGATAATTAAATTGTTATTGTCATTAATTTTGTTGCCATTCTTCGTAGTAGGCGTCGGCTGCTTCTAACCGGAGCAGTACTCGTCTATATTTTTAGATGCAGGGGTAGAAGCCATAAGTAGTAAATTAAACCATCATTTATCACAACCTTGCGCAACGACAGCAGTACACCCAACGTTGATTGAATTGAACGATTCTGCCCTTAATGGCGAAATGGCGCACACTCTGTGTGTTTGGGTATGCCAGGTCGTCTGTGCTCTATCAGAAAAGGGGAACCCTTCGCATAACTTCGCTCCAAATACCTATTAGTATTAGGGCTATTAAAAATTAAGCCAATTGTTGCGGTTGTGCAAATTTCGGGCCCACCCCTTTGCGCTTGTTGCGCGCGTGGCAGGGATATTGCGTTTTTATTGGCAGTTGGTTGTGTGTTTTAGGCACCAGTGGCGCGAAGGGTCACCCGAAGGAAAAACCCCTTTTTTCATTGTTGTTGTTGTTGCGTCAACCTTAACCGCCAATTTTTCAATTTCATCTCTGGTGTTTTCCTCTTTGCCGCTGTTTTGGAGTTTGGGCATGAGAGGTCTCGCACAGCTGCTTTGCATCTCGCTTTATCCGATTTACATAGCGGCGGGAGAGATTATGGCTTTGTCGCGTATATTTCAACACTGTTTGGAGACAACGTCATACACCCACACACCCGATCCCTCCGATTTGCGGCAGTGGCGACAGAGCGGAAAGGCCCAATAAACTGTAACCTATCAATCACCCAGTGGGACCTGTGAGACTGAGCGGTGCCCGGGCAATCGAATCGGTTCGGTTGGAGCAAAAGGACGATAAAATCTACTCGGGATATGGATAGCGTTGTTATCTAGCGGTGTTATGATTTTTCATATCGATGAAGTAGGTAGGTGGTCTTCTTGGTTGTTGTTTTCTTCCGTTCATTGTACAAATAATGGCTCACATGTGGAGTTTTATTTGCACCATCATTTTTTTAGAACTTCTTCTTAGAATTTTTCTGCCGTTGAATACACAAATCGCAATTTCGCAATCAAGATAAGTAAAAGTTGGCTCTATCAATCCAATGTTCCACATAGTAAAGAACGATTGGGAAGAATATTATTTGGAGCATCAGCATCAGTGCGCAGGTGTGTCAAACTCTTTTCATGGATTTTTGGCCTCACTATTACAGGTACTCGTGAGTGTCTTTTCCATTCAGGTTCAATAGCTCTTCTCTGACCGAACTCTGGTTGAGCTCTGAGACTCCGTAAAAAAAACCTCAGTACAAAACCAAACATATTTGGGCCACCGAAAAAGACCATGGGAAAGCATAGGACAAATCTTCGGACATTGGATCTTTGGTAAGGACTAGCTCCTTACAGCGATCATAAAACCAGACAATATACTGCACTGAAGAGAGATGGTATTACAAACCTTTTTATGCAACCCGAGACCCGGGCGAACTTCCTGGAGGTTGCAAGACCAACATAATCTCGAAGGGCCATGATGGTGGTCAGCAGATTGGATGTAGTAGAGACTCTTATTTTCCATTCCACCTAGATTCTTCAAGGGTTTGATCCGTCACTGGCCACAAATGGTAGATCTACACCATTACAACCTCCTGGTGTTAGAAGATAGGAAATGTCAGAGATAAAAAAGAGTTCATTAATAGCAGGCTGAGATCTACTGAGTTGAACATTCAGGCGCAGCTTATGTACAATAAAAGCCTCACCATGACAATTTGTCTTCACCGGCTGGAATAGCAAGAATCTGGATAAGAAAATGTCTAGTTTTCATCCAAAGCTTTCCTTCCAGCTTTTTGACAGAAAGCTCTTTCTTTGCAAGCTTTTTTAGAACTGTTCGAGCTTTGTAGACAGGTTTTCATGTGAAAAAGGCTCCTTTCGGTTTTGCAACTCAGAATCAAACACAAAAACGGTAAAAAAAAACACGAGCCAGCGAATAGATTTTGGAATAGGTATTGGTTTAATATAAAATTCGTAATCGAAAAATAATTTCTAACTAAGCGCGAATATCCAGTGACTAGTCTATTTGGTTACAAGATAGCAATGGAATGTTTTTTTTTCTTCTTCATTTGCATCTCACTCTACCTCTCTCACTCGTTCATACTGTACGTTTGCCACGGTCTTAACGTCCCGAGACAAAAAGACATCACTGGGTCTTCTCCATACGTTTTGTAATTCTACATTCAAATGTTTGTTTCGATACAACGAATTCAATGCTAGTATGGCTGCACAGTGGAACCTCCATCGCCTCATGAGATCCCCTAGTTTACGTTGAACGTGTTTGTAATGCCCACGTACGGATAGACTCCGCCGAGGATGTATCGGTAATAGCCAAAATGTCGCATACGGTACATTCCTTCCGGTGTGTTTGGCCCAATCGTCCAGCTAAACTCGATATCACTAAAGCCCAGTATGGTGGAGGTGCGTTCCCAACGGAACCTAGAACGGAGAGAAAAACAAGCATTATGTATCCATAATCGCATCTCATGTCACCTGTCCCGACTCTTCCTTACTTCGTCTCCCAGTTCGCATCGGTAGCGATGACAGTCCAGTTGCCGTCCAGCTGCTGCTGTTCGACCGTAAAGAAGCTTTTGTCGTGCATTAGATTGTTGCGCGGATTGCCCGCAATAAATACGGCACTAGCGGTCGCACCACGCTCGTAAACCGGTTCCGGCTGTACCTTCACATCACCAAACTCTTTGCCGAGCGGATGCGAATCGAAGATGACGCCGGTCGTAAGTGAAATCTGTTTGTCGTCCTCGTACGGTGGCGTTGGACCAGCCGGCAGAGACTCGTTGCGTACGAGCGCACCGACCAACTTTTTGTACTGCTCCAGATACAGCGTCAGGGTGTGCGGTCCGTAAAGCGTAGATGCACCTTCGTAACGCTGAATTTCGTACTCTTCCGGTGTGGTGATGTAGCTCGTGTACATGTTGGACAGGCCTGCCACCACAACCTGCAGATCACGTCCACCGGCCGCTACTGAGGCACGGGCAACTGTCGTACGCAGCCGACGACCGGCCATCGTCGTGAACTCGCCCGGTACAGCGGTCATTGCAAAGTCTCCGACGACCAGCAGCTGGGTCGGTACGATTTTGGGCTGCCAATCGTACGGGAAGCGGGCACGACCGGTCGCGAGCAGAATCGGCTTCGGTGCCTGACAATCCTTATCGTCCTGCGTCGGTTCGGCAATAAAGTCTCGGACCGCATTCCACAGCACATTGTCCGTGATCGTGCCTTGCTGGAAGTCGAACGCACCCGGACCGTCTGTAGTGCCGGCGGCAAAGCTGTACCCCATTGCAGGCAAACAGCCTCGTACACGCACCAAGCTACGTGACGCCCGATCGAAGGCGACCGTTTCTGCCGTTGTCATGTCTATGTACTGATGCATGAACCCAACCGGACCGGTCACCTCACGTGCTTTGGTAGACTTTCCCGTACCAAGCAACCCGGCCGCTGCCCGATACAACCGATCGGCGATAATTTGCGTACTTTCGAACATGTCACGACCGGGTCCGGACGCAAAGCATGCACCAGCGCCAGATGGACACGAAGAGGTCAGTACATCACACGGTAGGCCCGTCTTCTCACACTTCGGGCCGTTGATGTTCGGTGAGGAATCGCCCAGATTGCTGGACGCAAACGCGCCGACAAACTCACCCTTGCCAACTAGCGAACCAGGATTTCTCTCCTGCTCCAGCATTATCGCAGCCAGGCCAACGTTATCGCTCGATACCAGCCGGTTCGTGTTGTTCATCGAGGTAGGATGGACCGCGTACCAGTTGATCGCACCGAACGGTGTACCATCGCGTGCGTGCACGAACTGCAGCTGCACCAACGTCTTGTCCACGTTGTGCTCGTACTGTGCCCGTTCCTCTTCAGGGTTGTTCTCATAAGCGGACGGACTCCGGTTAATGTTAGCGTCCAACACCTCCGTTTCTGAGACGTAAATCTTCGCATCGACCATGTTGTTGTGCGCACGGATGACACTCTGCGCGATACCGTGCACCAGCGCATTGAACGTCTCCGGGACGAACCCGAGCGTGGTTAGATCGTACAGCAGGTACATCAGGAAACCGCCCGGTGTCGAGTGGGTGTGTGAACCGCTGATAACGACGTTCTCGTGGGTGTACAGTTCACCGTACTTCTTCTGCAGCACGGCCAGCACATCGCGCTTGATCGCGTGGCCCATCATGCCGGCATCAACACTGACGAACACGACCCGTGTGCCGGTCTCATCTTCAATTATGAAGGACCGTGCGTATTGGCGCAGATGAATGCCAGTTCCACGCTGCGTCACCTGTGCGTAGCCCATCTGAAACAAGAGGAAATCGTTACTTCCAATATCTATTTCACAGAGAGCACCAAAATAGTCAAGAATCCCTAGGACTCTAATTCTTCTTCGATCTAACGAACTCTCAGATTTTGAGAGATCCAGAACTCTTGGTTTATCGAGTAGGGGTATTACTTACAAAAGTGATTTCCACCGAAGGTCCAGTGCAGTCCGCTCGTCCCACACCCACTTTGTACGCGCTAGCCATGCCGATCGTCAGTGCTAGCAGCATTCCTAGGAACAACCAACGCGACATCAGACCACACTTGGTCGACGCTGTGCTACTCCAACGCGGATGCCTTTGAAGTCGCTCCATCAGAGTTGCTTGATCTCCGCTTGATGGACGATGGACACCGGAACAACTTCCTCTTTTGCACCAGCTCTCTTACTTCCCTTGTGAACGTATCCCACACTCTGTGTTTGCTTGCAGGTTCTTTTGGTTGATTGTAGAGGATGTAGTTCCGCTTCCTCCGATGAAAACCTCTTCAGCTCTCTACACGTCCGACAGCTCACTGAGATGCTGATGAAACGAAAACGGGGCCGATAATAGCGTCGATAATCGACATACTGCAAACCTTGGTAAATTGTCGATAGCCCGTGGATGGACTCTGGTGACAGATAAAACAATAACGAAAGGGAGAGAGAGAAATGTTAACCTTCGGTACGAGTTGTTCCTTCGAACTGACCATGAACACCGGCTAGCAGTGTTATTATTCCCCTGCATGCAAATGATGCCCCTACGGCGAAGATCTCGAACGTTATGCGTCACTTGTTCGTGTGTTTCCGGTTCGATAACGATAACCACGCAGTGGCTGTAGGTCATATACGTGCGTGTCTGTGTGTGTGTGTCTTTGCAGCTTCCTTTCCCAACAGACCTCCCCTGGGGAGAGGTGATAAAGCAATAGTGCGCTATTACAAGCGGGTATAACACATGTCAAAGTGAACCCGTTAACATGAACAACGATTGATTACTGATAAGAGCCGACACGACACGATCAGAGGCAAGATAAACACCACGCGAGCTGTCATTTCCGGTATTCTGCATGCAAATTACAATGCTGTTTTTGCTATGCGTTCTGCTGGACTCGGCATAGGTACCAGAGACTACCTACTGCTCATTATTTGTAACCGCGTACCGTAACATCCTAATACATCCCAACTCGATTGTTACTAACTGTCACCTCATATCTGTTTGGTTCCTCCATGTCTACCTCTTCTTGCCTCAGCTATTCAAATTTTATTTTAATTTAATGCGACAATTACATTGTAAGAGACGCGTCCATCATACTGAACTGATTCTAAGTCCAGCTTACCATCCAACGTATCAAGTGAGCATGATCTACAGTACTCTGCAACGACTCTGTACCAAATCTGCTCAATCGAATCTGGTCGGTCGGTCGGCTCAATATTCCGGAATATATTTAACTCTTGGATCCCCTTCCCTTTCAGACACAACCAACAACCAACAACAAAAAAAAAACCCAAACAAGACCAGACCAGACTGAAACCAAAACACACACCAAAGCAGCTTGCAATACATCCCGCTCCCGCTATTATTAGTTGCCGCGAGCCGGAGCAAGTTGTTGCTTCCAAAAACTAGTAGGGTATCGGCCATTATGTAATGCGCGATTCCACCTGAGATTACCACATGTGCAACACCGACACACTGATGAACGGACGATGGTACCTACCCTCGGTAAATCGGTTGCGATATTCAAAAATTTTCGATGCAAACCTTTTGGTGAGTTTCTTTGCACGTCAGCACTACCAAAGGCCTTCTGGTGGATGTCTCTTCCGGTGCATTTGATCGCTTTTTTTCACATTCATCACTGTAGACGATGATCTAGCTGTGCAGAGTGAAGACCTGAACGATCACCGTTCGGGGTTGGTTTTGATACGCATGTGTCCCATATTTCTCCCTCCAGCGGTGTGAAATGTCGCGAGACGGGAGTTCGTACACTGACTGGCACGGTTGGCCATGCTCTCATTGAGCTTCGACGTGTGCCGTATGCTCGCGTACCAGAGAGTGGCCAACACATGCGCATTTGCATCGATTCAGTTTTACTTAGCATTCCCTACGGTGGTGCCCTTGGCCTTAGATATGTGTGGCGTGTGTGGGTTGTGTAAATGCACCGCTTTCCTAACTCATGGAGACATGTCGAAGACCTGTTTCGGTGGTCGATTCCCTTCCAAACGAAAAAAAAAGCTACCAACCTTTCTTCACGATCACACAGTCACCCTGTTGTCAACTCACTAGTTGCTCTTGAAACTGGAACCTAGCAAGCGCTCCAGGCAACAGCACACTCACCGTCACCGGGCTGTTTTTGCACTAATGAAGATGTCTAATGTCCACTATTTATAATAATATGTACAACAGGCACGGATCTTATCAGACAAGTGACTACGGAGATTCCACCACCGTGCCGTTTCGAGTGCTTCGTACAACGGACGCTCGAGAATTCCCAATATCGGGAGCACAATGCACTACATCACGAGTGGATTGTGCATCTTCTCGCCACTCTGTCGACTCTACCGGCAAAACGTCAGTAATCGGGCACGATTATAATCCTCACAAACAACCCCTGCGAGGTGACTGATCCTGACTAGCTACTGTGAATCCGTTCGACTTGAGCGCTTGTCAAGTGGGAGATAGGCTGATCAGTAATCTGCAGTTTGCCTTATTGCACCGGAAGTTTAAAACGGTCTCCAACTGCTTGGCTGCAGGTCAAATTCAGACTGCAGCTACGAAGGGCACACCGTGAACGGTGAACGGGTTTGCTTTCCTACGGGGTCTACCCATAGCAGCAACAACAGCAGCCCTCAATCTCAACAAGAAATTTAAAACACAAGCGAATACAAAACGGCACAATGGTATCATCACCGACAGTCATATAAGGCCAACAGTGATTGGAAACGGAGAGTCACACAGAGTACACGCGCCCGTGTGCTGAAAGGAAAGGCAGAAAAAAGCTAATTATTAGCCGTCATTATCGCCATTCCCCGGGAGGGTGCTCGTAATGGCCGTATGGCGGACGTATTTTACTGTTCACGTATTCGTATTCCTAAAGTCTTTTGATGTCTTTTGAAGTCTTTTGAAGGCTTTTGAAGTCGTTTGATGGTTTGACGCTTTTGAGACTTTGTCTTGCGGATACCGACATGTGGTCGCCCGGTAAAACAACAGAAGCTTCCCGGGTCGATCGGCAAACCTACGGGAACTACGAGTTTGTGAAGATTTGAAAGCCAACAGTTATTTCGGGACCTCAACAGTTCGGGGCCTCCCCACTGGGTGTGTGCTGGCTGGTTTGGGCCGTGATCGTGCGCACGATCCATTACCTAATACCTACTATTGATTTGGGCATTTTGGAGCAGCAATAGCAGCAGCAGTAGCAGGTGCGGTTCAAAGAAAATGGAGGCCTTTGGTGTATTGATTGTAGTTTGAACTGCTGAGATGCACTGCTTAATTATACTAGCGTCCTGATTTCACACACTCACACACACACACACCCTCATACACGGAAATGCACAGCGCGTTATGTCCTTTAGACAACCGGAGGACTTACTTAGCGATTGTCGGACACAGTCGAACGCAGGCTTGCAGTGTTAGTGTGCGCGTCCCGAAGTGCCATTGCTGCTTGCACGTTCGTAAAACCGTTGACCGTGCGTGGTGGTCTTCATCCACAGTGCCGGGGATCACTACAATTATAAAACGCACCCCGAATCGAACAAACTTGGCTGGTGGGATTGCGCTAGGGGATGAAAGTGTATGGCAGCGTTTTGCTCGAAACTATGACCCGTACACGCGGCAGCAGCACCACACTATCAGCGCTCACGGGAACCAAATCACTACGCGATAAAACAAAACAAAACCCCTTTCGGCCACAGCCGAAACAATAACACTGCTGTTTTGCTTATGCTGCATGGGAGCGCATCCGTTGTGTGCGTGTGTTTCTGTGCATGTGTGTGTGGTTGGTAAGCGGCATAGTAAAAGCGAGATGGATGGACAACATGGCGACAAGCGAGGAAAAGAGATACAGGAACACTAAAGAGGAAAATGGAATAGTTTTATGACCAGCATCAGGCACACTGGGCTCATCTGGGTGGTCAAAAGTTAAAGATTAATTTCTCACATGGCAGCATCAAGCGTCGAATAGCCTCTGGTTTCTAACGTCTATCCGTATCAAGGACTCTACATCCAGCTACAGGTAAACCAAGCCAAGGATCCCTAAAATGGAGAACGACGACCTCTCAAGGCTCCTTTGGCTCTACTACCTCGCGAAGACTTCTACTCCCTTCAGGCTTCCTTACCTGTATGTATATGGACAATCAGTCTCCGACTACCCCTTAATGACCGCATACGCCACAATACAAAACCATCACAGAACAGTTGATGCCTGTTGATGTGTTCTAAAGCTTATACACTCATTTTTAAATAATCAACAAACTGTCCGGAGAGCGATTGGATTCAACCGTACAGTTCAGAAAGTTACGATGTTGATTGACATTTATTTAACAGCATCACACAATTAGGATACGCTGGAGTGACTGCACAGTCGCATACGACTAGTCGTACAAACTTTGTATGGGCATTTGATGAATGGGGTCGTGCAATCAAAACTATCATCCGACCTCATTCGTCAAATCCCATATAATATTTATATGACTAGTCCTACACGACTTTACAGTGACTTCAGTTTTTGTATCCCAATCGGAGATCTGTCCTACTAAAACATAAAAAAGGCGGTAAATATCTGTCGTACAGCTCCCATAGTGATCCGGCTGATTTCAAGAGCGTGATACACTGTGAAAAACACACCCCTAATGCAACTACTCTCCCTCTCTCACTTTCTGATGCTTTCCTGCTCCTGCTACTATAGAACTGCGTTCTCGGTCTCTTTCCCTCCAATGGTGCATATACCGGCCAAGCGCTGATGCAGCTGGGGTGAGATTTTCATAGGGTGAATTTTATTCTCTCCCTCTCTCTCTCTCGCTCACTCACTCACTCTCTCGCTCTTTCGATGGCATCTGCGTATCGCGCTGCATGCTGAGGATCGCATAACAACAACAACGAAGCCGGACTCGAGTTTTATGACAGATGGCTACGTGACTCTACGGAACACCACACACTACACCGAGAGCAGTACAAAACAAAACCGTACCAGCCAAAGAAGAAAAAGACTTCCTTTTCCTACATACACCCCCGCACGGTGTAGCATCTGTGGTATTTGGCGGCGTGCAACCCACTAGCCTTGGTACACTGTAGTGTAACGCATTACGGCATCATTGTAGCATACTCTCGCGACACCGAGCCAGGACGCAGTCACCACGGAGCCGTATACTGGCACGGTAATTGTGTAGCGAATCGTGAAAAAGGGAATCGTGTTGCCATTCGGTTAGTTTGTTCGCGTCGTACAGTGCTGTCATAGTATGCCGTGTAGTTTGAATGTGCGTTCCCGGTGTGTTTTGCTGCAGTTGGGTGCAGAGCTAAAGGTGCAGTAACAGATATCGAGCGGCATTTGTTGGTGCAAGACGAAGCATTGCGTCGAACATATCGTCTACCAGCGGCAGCAACAGTGGTGGTCTAGCTGGAAACAGTCGCGGACCAACACCCTTTTGAGTGCGAACGTGAAAGACTTGCAACCTTCCGAACGGGTAAGTAAAGCTAGGCTAATCATTGTTTCCTTCGTGAGTGTATAAGTGTGTTTTAAGGGAACATCAAGCATATCCGAAATTAATGCAACATTCAACTTCAACCCAAGATTCAGTTTTCCATACCAACAATCAACTGTTTATCGAAAATGAAGGAAAGAGAGTTACTTCTTCTTTGACTCACAACTACAACCTCAGAGATGTCGTTCTCCTCTAGGCTTTACCAAATCCAGCTTCCTTGACTTGATTTTATCAGTGGTAACCCTCTGCTCGATAGACCACTGCTTTCGAGAGGAACAATCTCCGGATAGGATTTGATACCCGGGGCCCGGTCTTTGTTGGCAACCGATGTCGCTATTGGGTTCTTTCTCCAAAGACAGGGTACATCGTCATGGCCTTAATATGTTCACCATATGATGCATCTGTGTGCTTTCGTATTATTCGCTGGATAAACTAGCAAACCAGAGATCGTCTATGTTCGATCGTGCACATGCTGGCATCTCCCACCAAGCACAGACGTTAGAACGTTCCTTCTGCCAACGTCGACACTTCCTGTGTTTCTTCGGGAGCATTGAAATATGCTATGATCGTTATCAAGAGTGTGCGGTCGGCAGTCGCGCTTAGGGACGCGGGTCATAGCACTAGCGATCGTCGTTACGCCAGCACCAACATGCGGTAGAAGCATAGCGTAACGCTGTGGCATTACCACGTAAACAGTACATACAGAGGCGAGATCAGCATATCTCGCCCGTTGTAGCCCCCATATGTCGGTACGACTTGAAAGAGTTAGACGTGTAAAGAAGCTGTTCAAGAAACATTGGGCGTGTGTGTGATCTAGGTTCTTTTTAATTCTGCAGTTAATTTAGTAAGTTGCTTATAAAGCATCCACTGTAGCACGCCTCAACGTTTGATCTATTTTTTTTTTCAGCCATTTGCGATTGCTAGCTCCCCCAGCTCGGGATCGTCGTGATGTGTCGTCATCCCACACTGTACGGGAAGATGTTACCGGTGTTGGTGGCAACCGGCATCACCCTGCTGCTACTGCAGCCACCGGTCGACGGTGAACTGTTTACCGCGTTGGCAGATATGGAAGAGTTGCTCGAAACGGAAGCCGTACTAATTACCAATCTCGACAGTTACGTACAAGCGCAGGAAGAAAAGCTGATGCAGCTGCGCCGGTAAGTATGCAATTTAAAATGCTGTAGAGGCGTAATTTAACACTTATCACCTTATCGCCCCTGCAGAAAAGTGCACGAGTATCGGCGGGAACACACGGAAGCGGCCCGGGACGTGAGTGCGTACCTATCGAATCCGGTCAATGCGTTTCTGCTGACCAAGCGTCTCACGACCGACTGGCGATACGTAGAAAATCTTATGACATACGAAGTTGGGAAGGAATTTCTCGAGAACGTGACAAGCTTCCGGAGTGTGCTAAAGTTCCCATCGGATGAGGATCTGAATGGGGCGGCAGTTGCGCTGATGAGGTTGCAGGACACGTACAACCTGGACACGGCTAGCCTTGCCCGGGGTATGCTTAATGGGGTGCAGTACAGTACGAAACTATCCGCCGGCGATTGTTTTGAGCTGGGACGTCAAAGTTACCTCAATGGAGATTACTATCACACGGTGCTGTGGATGCGCGAAGCAATGGATCGACTAACGAGTGAGGTTAACCGTACCGCGACCAAAGAGGATGTGCTGGAGTACTTAGCGTTCTCTACATTTAAGCAAGGTTCGATGATGGTAGTCTTGGTGAGAGAGATTAAGTTGCGTAACAAGAAACCCATTCTGATCCACTCACAGGAAACATTCAGACGGCCCTCTCGATGACGGAAGAACTGCTCGAGCTAGTACCGGATCACGAGCGTGCCGTCAGCAACAAGGCGTACTATGAGAAGGAGCTGCAAAAGGAAGCCCAGCAAAAGATACTGCGTGGAGACGATGGTAGCGAGGAGGTCCCGATTGACACCACCACGGTACGTAACCGACACGATGAGTCGCACACGATGAGTTAACGCTGTCCCCTTTTTTGTAGAAGATCCAGAAAGAGGCAACAGCACACGTATACGACACCAGCGAGCGCAAGTTGTACGAGCAGCTGTGCCGAGGTGAACAGCAACCACCAATCGAGCTACGGTCGCAGCTCGTCTGCCGATACACCACCAACACGTCACCATTTTTACGGATCGGTCCACTAAAGCTCGAAGAAGCGTATTTGCGTCCGTACATCGTCATTTACCACGAGGTGATGTCCGACCGGGAAATCGAACGCATCAAGCAGTACGCTCGGCCACGGTTCCGCCGGGCGACGGTGCAGAACTACAAAACGGGAGAGCTAGAGTTTGCCAACTATCGCATCAGCAAGTCGGCCTGGTTGAAAGATGCGGAGGATGAGATGATCCGCACGATTAGCCGGCGTGTTGAGGACATGACGGGGCTGACGATGGAAACGGCGGAAGAGTTGCAGGTTGTAAACTACGGCATTGGTGGCCATTACGAGCCACACTTTGATTTTGCGAGGCGCGAGGAACGCAACGCATTCAAGAGTCTCGGTACCGGCAATCGTATCGCTACCGTACTGTTTTACGTAAGATTATTGGAGTCATTTGGGATATCCACGGGAGAGACGAATTGAGCGATGAGTTTTTATTTTCCGTTTTAGATGAGTGATGTAACACAGGGTGGTGCGACCGTATTTCCTTCGCTGCATCTGGCTCTGTGGCCTCGCAAAGGGACTGCCGCCTTCTGGTTTAATCTGCACGCATCCGGCCGCGGTGACTACGCGACACGGCATGCCGCCTGTCCGGTACTTACCGGCACCAAATGGGGTATTTATCTGTAGTGTTGGGATAGTGATACAAATAGAATGCTAATACTACCGTATATATCTTCTTTCAGTATCGAACAAATGGATCCATGAGCGTGGACAAGAGTTTCGAAGACCGTGCGGGCTACAGCTAGACCACTCGGAGGAAGAGTTCTGATAGTATAACTGGTAGCGAAACCAGCATATCATCCTACCACCATGACCTAATACCAAACGCAAATCTGCCATAGTGTTTAGTTTCAAATTATAACCACGCAACGAGATGTTTGAAGTAAGTTTAAGTAAGTGCCAACTTTAAATTGTTAAACACGAAAAAGAACAGTGAGGCCATACATAGTTTAGTTAGGCGAAGAGAGAGACAGAGACAGAAATTTTATTAATTTAACGAGAGCTTGCTTTGAGTACTTCCAGATCAGTTCTGTTTTTCCTTTTCGCAGCTCCTCGTCTAGGTTATGTCTCTTAGTAAATTTTGCTAACCCCTTTTTTTCTTCACTTGCCATACTTGTTCTGCTTGTCATTTGTCATCGAAACACATACCAACACCCAGTCGACATCCATGCCTCATATTTAAGAGAACACCAAAAACCACTCCATGTTTTTCGCCACCATAAGGTGAAGAAAATGGATTCGTTTAACATTTAACACAAAAGCTGAAGCTTTAAAGGTAGGAGAGATGTTGATAGGATGTATTTAAAATGGGATGTATGTGCGTCCTTGAAGGAGGAGTTGTTGTAGCAACACCGTTCAAATTAAAGTCGTGTTTGACGTGTGTTCAGGCGATCGAGAAACTAAACAGCAAAGCAAGCCCCAAGTGGTGTGAGAGGAAGAAATTCCCGTACTAAAATTGTGAAATAAAGCATTTTTACGTAAAATTAAAAGCAAGGAAGCAAAGGTAAAGAGAAAATAGAGAAAATAATTGCAGGTCAGCTCTCGCTTTATAGGAAGAAACCAGTCGTAGAAGGGATAGATGGAAGCTATCAGGGAATGCTATGTGAAAGAAAGTCAACTAGAGCCAACGAAAATGTGCTGTCAATGGAGGACACTGGAGAAGTCGCACCCCAATCACGAGCTAACCATTGGAGACTCTGCCTGGATTTAGCAATCGTATAAAACTAGCCGTACAAACGTTGTTTGGGAATTTGACGGATATGCTCGGATGACAATTTTGATTGCACGATCTCATCGGTCAAATCCCACACAATGTTCGTACGACTAGTCCTATGCGACTAAGCAGAGACTTCAGCCTCACAAGACTCCTTCGCCATATTCTGCGTATGAGAGAGAAGAATGTGTGGTAGTCTCAAACGGAGATACAGTGATGGCGCTGAAGCTTCGACCAGACCTCGGATTGGCAGTGGTCAGCACTCACCTATGAGCAACATCGGGGACTCCTGCAGCAACCCAAGTAAGTAACAAAATTTCTCAATATACTAACAATAAACGCCGAATGAATGTATTTGTTTCCACGGGAATAATTATTACGCATACACCGGGAAGGGTATGTGTGTGTCTGATGATGAGTGGTATGGTTGGGTATTAGGAAACACACACCAACATTACATCAATTTTTTTTTGTCGATTTTACTTGTGTCTTTTTTTTCTCTTTTGTTGTTTTGTTTGCTTTTCTTTTAATACGATTGTTAATTGTTTACCATATTTTCTTTGTATGCGTGTTTCTTTGTTTGTGTATGTTTGCCTTGTTCAAAGATTTATCTTGCTTGAGGAAGATTGGCTTTGCTTGTTGTATAGACTTTGTTTTGCCTGGTTTGCATCTGTGTATATGTATATATATGTAGTATATCAAACATTATTTGCACACAAAAAAAATCCACCTAATACTATTACACATTTTTACTGTTTGTTGCACGTATTTTGGAATGAGACAAGTGCTGAGTGCTTCTGACTCGCTCCTCAGAATTTACTATTATTTGGTTGTTTAGTATATGTGGGCTATGGGGTTCGTTCCTCTGTGGTCAGCTACTATTTGAGTGTGTGTGTGTATGTTTTCTTTTTTAAACAGCAATATATGTATGCACAGGTAAAACAAACCGTAAGGCAATACTAAAACAAACCGATCATGTCGAGGACACACGATCGGCCCCCAGGAAACAACAAAAATCACAATCGTAATCGGCCCGGAGGTTGAGAGAATGTGTGCGTGTTAAGGGGTGGTGGTATCAGTGTGTAAGGTGGGTCCTTTTCGCTACTATGACTACTACATTCACATCGTTACCCTGTGTTTGTTCGCTTGCAGCGTTGGGCTGCGCGCAAAGTGCCGAAAAATAGAGTTTTATAAATAGTATCCGACGGTTTTGCTTTTAGCGTGACAGCTTTTGTTTTGCAGTGACAGTCCAGACAGTATATAGGCTACAGTTTAGAATACTCTATCCTGACAGATATTTGGCAGGCACCAGATCTGTGCTTTAAAGTGTGAGTTTTTGTTTGTGTGCTGTTTGTGTTATGTGTTTTACCATTTTTTGCTTAAACATTTTGATTTGTTATTATATGTTTTTTTTTTGCTTTTGCTTTGCTGTTTGTTTTCAAAGTGCAATGCAATACATATCTCAGTACCACCAACTTGTGTAAAATAACAGTACATTTTGCATGTTTTGTTTTCTCTTAATTTTGTTTTGCCAACACGCGGGTGTAAAAGGGATCTCCAAATTCTCTATAAAGGTCATTCCGAATAAAGTCAATCAATTTTTGAGAGCAGCGCTCTGCTACCATTTTTTTTTTTCTTTGTCAAAGGGACACATTCCGTCCATCACATCCTAGTATTTTTTTAACTTTGAGTTGTGTGTGTATGTGTAATTTCTTACTTGTTTTTCTTTCTTTAAAGTGTAATCTTCCAACAAGAGGTTTATCATGTGTGACACATTCCATTACTAATATGTATGTGTGTTTGTGTGAGAGAATTGATAAATGGACAGCAACCAGTGTGTTAATAGAGTTGTGTTGTAGTACATACACTCACACGGTATAGTAATCTCACTTACACGCTAAAACAATTGTAGCTGTGCCCTACGACAAAGAACGAAACATTAATGCAATAAGTTACTCGCACCCGCACGTCTACTTGCAGTTGTAAGAGTTAAGAGAGACTATCATTTTCATCATTTAACATCAATAAATCTATATGTCTACGGTAGTGTATGTATGTATATCTCTATATCAGTATATTATCATCTACACAGCTTGATTGTTTAAATAGTTTTAAATACAATGTCATACATTTTGTTTTGTCTTCCATTTTTTGTTCTATTTTGCCATCCGGGATGTGCTTCTATATCGTATATTAGGTATAGTTAGGTAACAAAAATATGCTTTCCTTGCACAAAAAGGGAATTCTTCTTTGTATTTGTGTGATGTTTCAATAGTAGTTTCATGTTGGGTTTTCTTTTCCATTTTTGCCTCTTCTTGTATATAAATATATGTATGTATCTATACTTATAATAGAAAGCAAAAGAGCAGATCATTTTGTATTTTATCTCATCTGATTGTTTTTGTTTTTCTTTGTTTGTATCTTTTACAAACTTTGACATTTGTTTTGCTTTTTCTTCTCTCTCTGTTTCTCTTTCTCACTTTATCTAGTTCATCTTATGTCTCGAAATTCACTTTCATTTTTTCATTTTTGTTTTTGCCTTCCGCTTCTTCGACAGCTGCTTGAAAAGTTCTTAGAACACCGTGATGTTGTTATGGAAATCATTACTCTTGTATTGTTTTTGTCGTCTTACATCATTATCAACTCATACGGGTGCTTAGCACCCTAAGTTTTAGCTTTTACTGATGTCATTTTGTCGCGCTCTTATCTTGTTTGTGTTTCTTTGCCTATCTTCTCTCGTTCGTTTCTTCGTACATTATCTTGATTTTTTTTTCTCTTGTTTAGTCGTCCTTCTTTTTTTAGTTTTCGCCTTATCGTGTTTAGGATTTTTTTCTCATTTTTGTTTCCTTTTGTGAGTGTGTGCGTTTAACAACAACAATATAACAACTATAACACATCAATTCACGAGAATAAGGGAAGAACATCAGGAATACACACGTTTCAGGGTCCAAATAGCGTCAGAGTGGGGTGATGGGGGTTGTTTCTTCTTTTTTTTGTGTTTTTTTCCTTTTTCTTCTTTTTCACATAAGCCTGCAGACTTCAGAATACACTGATCCTTGGATCCCGACATAGTTTTTTGGGCACATCAGCTTGCAATTCATCAGTGAATGTTTGTTTTTTCACTGTGTGTGTGTGTGTGTGTGTAATTTTTTTATTTAATTCTCTTTTCTTAAGAGACTTTTTGTTCTGCGTTTCAGCCCCATTTATAATAGGCATCCTCAGCTTCTTCACTCAATTAATTCTTCGAGCAAATTCATTTAATTATTCAATTACCCAAGTGTTACGCACATCGGTACGCTTCGTCTACACGCCATTGTAAGTAGTTTGTGTGTCTTCTTTGAGCACAAAAATCAATTTCAATTTAACCCTTGCTTGCGGTCTTTTGAAGCTCACTTTCTTACCACTATACGTTGCCCGTGAAGCAATATTTGGTGAGGGCCTGTATTGTTTCTGCATAGCTTCTCAAGGATTCTCATCATCATCATCAGCATCAGCATCCAATTTTCATTTCATCCTCACCAGATAGACTGGGAATGGAAGGGGCTGTAGTAGGGCTGGTTGAAGGCTGGTGACACATGAGTTACTGAGGCGGTTTACAGCGACGGAAAGCGTAGAATGTGGTAGAAAACGGAAAGGGCGTTCCTTGCCAAAATAGAGGAGGAAGCCTCGAACCGCAGACGAAATGGGGCAGTGGGATCGGAGAAGGATGGGATAAAATATTAACCCTCCGCGTGTGCTGAATACGAAAACCGCACAAATACCACACACATACACACACATTCATGGACGTTTACCGTCCGCTGAAGTAGACAGAGTACATGGAAACGTATCTGCTCCAATTATCAATTCAACCGTGAGTTCATTAAATTCGCAACCCTTAGTTGATGTGGTCTTAGAGGTTGAGAGGTAATCGGACAGGTGGCGAACGAGAGGGAGACAGTTAGAGAGAAAGAGATGAAAGATTCAATGAGTGGTTTAGTGTTTCTTTCCCACCGCCAGGGAGTAGCAGACGCAGGCAGTGTGCATGTGTACTTGTGTGTGTGTATGTGGAGGTACGTATCAAGGACATCAAGGACTCTTCAAAGACAAAAGCTTTTCCTCTGTGGATCACCTCAACCCCAAGCGGGGTGCACTCCTCCATCCTCGTTCCGCTGTTTAAATCTCGTAGTTGCGGAACTTGCTGACGACTTCGCTCGAATTTTCTGAACCCCACTCACCCTTACGCCCACCGTAGTAGAGTGCCGCACCGCCCTCCGAAGCACGCCGATGGGCCGGGTTCGGTTGGGCCGCACTCAGCCCCGATCCAGATCCGGCACCGGCACCGGCACCGCCACCACCAGCTGCACCACCCTCCGGCAGCATCCGGTCCTTCGTTTTCGGGATAGCCCAGTGCATGCTCTGCTGGACGTGCTCCTTCATGCCGAGCCAGTTCTTGTAGCTGATCTTGATGCCACTGTTGCGCCACTTGTCGTAGCTGGCCCGCTTTTCCGGATCGCACAGGATCTCCTTCGCTTCCTGTGAGGAGCAAATGGGTGATGATTAGATGACGACACGTTCGTGATGGCGAAAACAAAAACAAAAAACGGTCATTTCCATGGAGTCCAGGAAATGAGAAAAACAACAAGCTGTGCATGAGATGCAGGAAGGGGTAAGGAAGGCGAGGATGGTGATGGAGGTATATTGAGTGCATCAAATGGCATACTTATCATCATCATCATCATCATCATTAACATTACCTTCAGCTGCTGGAACTTGGCCTCAGACTCCTTGTCACCATCGTTCTTGTCCGGGTGATACTGTAGCGCGAGTATTTTAAACTCGGCCTGGATTTGGTCGACCTGTCGGGAGGGGACACAGAAAAAAACACACACACACAGAAAGAACATTATTAATGACATCGGCTGAGAGCCAGAGAGAGAAAGAAAGCGAGAGAGGTTGAGAATGAAAGTAAAAGATGCGCAAAAGTGCACGTTGTGAACATGTGCACCTTGAAGGGAGGATGACGACGGACCTGGTAAATGGTAAAAGCAAGAATGAATTTCAGCTTGTGTCATGTGCAGTGGCATTTAACAGCTCTTCCTTTCGCCCCCCCGTCCTTCCTTCTTCAGCTCCTTCACCCCCCCCCCCCCCCTTCTCCCATTTACTCTATTCATTGCACTTACATCGCTACCCTCCGGGGTGCAAATCTTCCCCGGGCGAGGTCCAAGGACTCGCCACAGAACGTTTCCATAAATAATGTACACCAGTTGTATATTACCGTAAAAAAACCCTACCCTTCCTGGGTTTTTTATACATTTATGTATAAAAAAATGCACGAGATTCTTGATGGTAGGACTCTGCGTGTGAGTGTGTGTGAGGCAGAGAAGGTTAGGGAGGTCTTTAGCTTATTGGTCCCGACATACGTCCAGGATATCCCTGAAAGACGTACTCTTTGTGCAACGAATTGCGGATTATTGCGGAAGTGCTGAGCTCGAAAGATAGTTCACGAGGCGGTTTGGGGATGTTGGCGAGTAGAAGAAACAGAACAGAACATCCTCGTCGTGAACACTTGTCAAAGGAAAAAAAGAAAATATTACATGGAACAGTTTACCGTTGTTGTCGAAACTGTAGACGAACCAATTTTGCAACAAAGGAACATCATCTACCCTGGCAGGTTTTGGTTCGCTGACTGCTGCAACGGGGAATGCAACAAATAATTATATACAATGCGCAGAGCGTGGGTTTCAGCGAGGTTGAGGTTCATATTGTGCTAGTGTGCATATTTTCCAACGCACACACACGCACACAAACATGCAGATGCACTGCAACGATGGCACTGTCGTGATTGTGTGTGCAAAATCCCAGGGCCATTCTTGAGATGCGCTGCACTGCACAAAACCGTTCCCACTGCATCGGGAAAAGGAGCAAAGCAATAACCGGTGGAGCAAACAAAAAAAGAAACGGAAACCAGGAGCGAGAGAGAGAGGGAGAGAGCGCCATTGAGTACAAAGCGCTAAAGCAAATATCATAAATGGAAAGAAAAACAGCTTTTCCGCCTGGTGCCACCACTGGGAAGTGGGAAATGGAAATGTTTACGGTTGAAGCGCATTTCTTTGCCAATCACAAACACGAGGAAGTGGGTGAGCCACATTATAAATGGATTCCGGGTTGGAATTACTATTTTGATTGGAATTTTTCCAGGATTTTCTTGTAAATGGGGTCCCCCTTCTAGATTACTTGGTTCAATTATGGGTTCACTTATTCGAATTACACCTTCATCGTCGAGAAATTGATTAAGGAAATTATTGTGAAGAGGTCCTACTTCTTGGTACTCTGAAAGGTACTAGAACCTCCGGAGTTCTTGTGCCGCCAGTTATACCTTCTCATTGCCCATGGTAGTTGGATAATCTGGTCTGAAGTTATTGGTTCTCCAAAAAAACTTACTGTAGACGTTTCGCTGCAGTTCAATAACCCATAGAGATCCTCCTTAGAGTCACGCTTGTACGCCAGAATGTCGTCGACTCCGCTCATCGTTCGGGACTGTTGTTGTTCTAGGTTCAGTGAGACCAGTCCTTCTAAAGAAAACACGACGAAGTTGAAGTTGCAAAGCTCGATGTGCGTAACGACGGGTTGATTGTTGCACGATTGTTTATGTGTGCGCGCTGCAGGTGCCTATGTATGAAACAGGCTCAAGGTGGTCTGTTGTTATACGCTGAGCTGTACGGCGCGACGGCGTTACTGGGCCAATTCTCACCGTCTAGGTTTTGCGACCTTGCCCTACACACGCACAGAAATTTCACAGATTCACAAGAACACACACACAAACAGACACGCCGATCTGGTTAGCCGAGTGACCCCCCCGAAAAACAATCCAAAATCCGCTGCAAAATCGAACGACTTTCCCTTTTGCTGGCTATGCTCCGAACGGGTTTTCTGATGTTTGATTGACGGATGACTCCAACCAAATGGTAATGCGGGCGTTAAGTACCTCAGACGAGCTCTGTCGCTGTACACTTGTTGGACTTGGTGAGTGTTGTGGGTTTTTGTCCGTTGCCGAAATGTCGTAAATGGTGCCACTAGATGACCGCGCTTTCCGCTTCACTGAAACGAGACAACACAACCGAGAGACGTTTGGGTGTTTTTTTGTGTGACTATATGAACTGGCAGCGATCTGCTTGCGTAGACCCAAGGTAAACTTTGCACTGGCACCGAGTAGAGGGGGCAGTCCCGAGCTAGAAGTGAACCTGACGTACCTACACCACTTCACGTCTAAAACACAGCGACAACTACCCAACAAGCGACACACGACTATCGGGAACCACACTAATGCGCCTCGACTAGCGGGAACACTGGTCTACCCTGGGACCACAACTGACCTGTGTGTGGGTCAACCACTGCCCACAGCTTATCGCGTACCCCGATGTATGTTGCGGCTTGTGTGAAAGTGTACGAATGGTTGGTAGTTTGTTGCCTGGTTGGGCTCTGTTGCTCTGGAGCGTGTACACGAATTTCGCTAACTTCGATTCGACCTCTCGCAAGCGTGCCTGATCAACCACTAAGCCCGACCTTTGCATCCACGCATCGGTACAGCGGGCCCGCTGCTAAAGAGCCTTTTGCTGTTGCCTGCTGCCCGTTGCGAGAGCCACGCTGATACGAACGCAGAGGCCGTACGGTATGGGCTGCCTCCGGAGCGTATGCTGCGCGCTGATGTGCGAGCATCTTGCTCCGTCGACAAATCGGAGAGTGAGCGCCGTACTGCTGGAGCTCTCGAACGATGGTATCAACGACGGGCGAACATTGGCATGGAGGGAGGGTGAAGACGAAAGGGAGGGAGGGGATTTTCAGTCCAGGCTCCGGGGAACCGGACTTCCCCGAGTAAACGCTGGCGTGTGTAATCGGTGCTGTGAGGTATGAGAGCGGGAGTTTACGAACCTGAGTCAGGTAAGGTTGACGCAAAAGTAATGGGCACTAATGACTCCTTTCATTTTACGGTACTGGCTGGTTTTTACGGCGGTGTTTGTGGTGTTGATTATCATCTTTTGCGGATGCTATCAGAGGTAGGAGTTATAGGCATGCTAATAGTAATCAGTTCTCCACTTTCTAGACAAGTAGTAGTAGTAGTTGCCACCGGGGACTAGCTTCAAAGGTTGTGTAGTCGGTAGGGTATAGAATTAAAAAAAAAAAACAATACTGGTGTCTATTCTGAGTTCTAATCTCGATTGAGTATGCTCTGCATACGTAGCCTTAGAACTCATTTGTAATTCAGGCTGATATCTGGTCACGCAATTTGGGGTTGGGCCTAACATTTGTAGCGGCTTTGACGAGCTACCCGATTACTGCAAACCTGTGAATTGGTGGAAGAGATCTTCAAATCTTATCTGGATAAAATCCTCTATTGCAAGGATCTTCTTCTGTTTGCCTCTACAATCTCAAGAGGTCTTTGGTCCCAATAGGTGTATCCATTACCATCCAACTATCTGGGATAAATATGTTCAGCAAATCAATGGCTGACATGCCCTAGCAGGAATTTTCTGTCCGAGAAGGCATCCCAGAAACCTACAGCACAAGAGGTCAGAATCTGTGGGAAACTTTCGGACACACCTAATTTTTAACCGCATCCTCCCAAGTTCTAATCATGGCAGGATTAGATTCTTACTACATATTTCTGAGGTTTTACTGCCAATTCGTACAATCGCAATAAAGTGAGCTTAGGACCAGATTGCTCCTAATTATTCGCCGAACGTTTTGAAGTTCTCTCCGGTCGCTTTAGCTGGACCTTTAAGATGTCTTCTAGCTGCTCTTACGAGATTTACCCCATTTGCCGATATTGAAGGATAGTTTTTTTTTTCTTAAGAATTCTGGAACAATTTTTCATGGGAATAACTCTTGGTACCTTTACTTGGTAGATTTGTATATGTTAGCCCATTTTTCTTATCTTCAAGCCCTCTTGAGAAAACATACTACAAACGCACAATATTTAATGCACATTTCTTGTAGGTAATGTCAGGAACTTTAAAGCAACTGGAAAACTCACATAATGAGTTGAGTGCTTGTATCTCTGCAGTGTTTAATTGTCATAGCAGCGTGACTTTACCTGCACCTGTACACAAGCGACACGCACATACTCCACGTAATATACACCTGCGTATATATATACGCTAATGAGCTGCCTGCTTGGCGTTGTCAGGCTCGTCCTTTTTTGTGAAGTACAACACGATTGTTAAATCATCACAGCAGTGTACTACCTCCACTCGCTCAGTTTAACATACATGCACGCTTTTTACTAACATACTTTACCGAAGCATCCCTGGTTTAAAAATAGCTCGCGTTTAAACTTAACCCCGCTCCATCCATCGTCTTCCCTTCGCTCGGTCCACCGTTTTTGGTCCCAGCCATTATAGTCTCCAACAAACCATATTCTGCTCCGTCGACGCTTTTAAGCACGTCGACCCAATCGTTGACCAAAAACCTTCGCTAACAGATACATACACACAGGCAGACAGCCACACGGTACAAGTCCTGCATCCATTGAGAATTCATGGTAACCCGACCCGGGTACCTCTGCCACTACCGTACGGGAAATGGCAATCCCATTTGGCAACACGGTTTTTCACCTAGTCTGTTCATTTTCTTTACCCATCCAAACGGTGTGGCAATAGCGGACACACCGGTGTACATTATCGCTACCTTCTGTGGTACACACCATTCACCATCATCATCATCGTGCAACATCCTCCACAACAATATCCTCGTCGTTCATCATCGCGGTTTCCCATGTTCCCATGCGCTATTCTCTGCAAGAAGACTCGCGTGTGCTATTGCACTTGGGAGATCACACACACTCTACACACACACACTGCCACACGCCGCGAAAAAGCCGATGAAGTTTTTATGGGTGAATAGTTTCTCCCCCGTCGACCAGGTACTAACGAGGCCCACACCGATGATCGTTCTCGTCCGGCTTTATGAGGCTTCCTCGCAACAACGCTTTACTAGCGCAAGGCACCAACAAACACCCGGGGACTTAATTTGCTTCTTCCTGCACACTAATCCTTTCTCAGTGCCGCACCTAGTGGGATGTCGATGCTTTGGCAGAGACTTTTCATCGCCGAGAACTGGCCCACCAACAAAAGACGTTCACCTTCTTTTGTTAGAGCGTTTTTTAGAATTCGTCCAATCGCTCCTCCAGATATTCCCTTTCTATCTACTCATTTATAGCTATCAAGTGGAAGGGGAAAGGAGGAGAGGGACGAAGCTCTTCGCCACACTTCGGTGGATACCTTTCGAACCAGTGTTCGGATAGTGACAACAACAAAAAAAGCCAACTGATGAGTATCCGGGTTTGCTGCCAGTAACAACCAAGGGCCCACCAAGGCTCCAACAGGATGAAGCTGTAAGGGCTGCCGAGGTAGCCTGTGCTACATTTGCGAGTGTTTTTGTTTTTGTTGCACAACACTGTTGCACGTTGCGCTGCAATTCGTGTTTGCAGCGGTTTTCCTGCCTATCCTTCCATCCCATCAGATGATCAATATTTCGCCTTCGCGCGCCCTACATCTGCCACTGGATACGCCACGTGTTTCTGCCGCTTTCCCCACCTGCTCTATTCTAACCCTGTGGGGGGCTATTAAATGTGCTACCAGGTGCTGCTGTTGTACTTTTGTGTCTCTGTGTATCTTTCTAAGCTGAACTTGTGTATAGGCCAGGCGCGAGGCCCTATCCAGCGCTCCAACAAAACAAACACTGGAAGTTCGCAAAATGGAGCTCAGCAGCTCTGGGCGGCAGTGGCGAGTATTGGGGTGAGGGCCGTCTGTGGGGGTGGCAGTGCCTGAACCTGGACCACCGTGCACAGGCTCCAGCACAGCAGCAAATCGATAATATCGCCGGGTGAACCCAACGCCGAACGAAACACCGCAATAACTACATATTCCCAGCGGTCGTTATTTCTGGTTGTGAGAGCTTCGGCGTTTTTTTTTATGGAAATTGAAGGTACCTTTTCATTAAGCGCACAGTGGTGGTAAATTTTGTGGCAAAGTAATGGCTTCTTGCCTCCAACAAAGCCCGAATCCTACCCAACACTCGGCATCATCGTCGTCGTCTAGAACGGTATAGATGTGCAAGATCCTGTCACAAACTCTGCCAGAGTGCGGAGTGCCGGTCCCAGCTTTTGTTCGTTTTCGTTGGAACACAAAGATCTTCTCTAGGGTAAGATCCTCCCTTGTGGTGAAGATTAGAAAGCGAACCTTTAGCAATACCTTGCCCCTTGTACGGCTAAAACAAAGCCGAACCTTAGAAGCGGCAGCTCGCGGCAGAACGTCAGCTGCACACGAGTGACATTGACTAATTGATCGGATTAAAAATAGTTTTATTTATCTTCCTTGTACGGCTCTCGGGTGTGTTGCCCGGTCTCCTTGAAGTCAGTCGTCGCACTTTTTCAGCGAGTGGGTTGGCGAAAATAAACTCCCTCCTTCTCCTCCTCTGCCTTCTCCTCTTCACGCCCTTCACCCCACAGACTTCTCGTGAAAAAGCAATATAAAGCGCAACAATTTAATGTCCGTGTTTTTCAAGTGGCTCAGGCAGCTGGAAAACCGAACACGTACGGCCACTACACACCGGCATCTCCCGGGCCCTGTTATAGTTGCAATAAAGAAGCTAGACGCTTGCCGATCCACCCAGCAAGAGAAACCGAAATTTTGGGTCGGAGAAGGCAACGAACAAAAAAACTCGTGAGACGAGAACGAAACCGACCGCGAAAAATCATCCACCGGAACAAGGACAAACACACACACGCATGCACGGGCGTTACGGAAACTCGGGTTTGGCTTTGTTTGCCATTTCTGGAGCTCTGCACAGAATTATCTTTTTTCTTCTGCGTTACAACCGTAAATCAACAACCGACTTTGCTGGTTCGCCGAGACCGTGAGCGAACGCATTAAAAAAGGGCCGGAAAATCCTCAGAACGTGTTGGTTTCTTTTATTGGGGACACACCAGGAAGAAGACGCAGTGCAGGAAGAAGTGGCAAAGGAAAATCTGTAAAGCCAACTTCCGCAGTCTTCTGGCGCTACTTTGTTTCTTCTCCAATGAAGGTCAATTACGGATACGGACAGGGGTAGGAAAGGGTCTTGGAGAAGCTGGGAGCAGAAGGACGAGTATCCATTGGGACGTGGAAGTATCTTCCTTTTGCGTTGAACATCTTGCTCCTGCTCATCACCCGTGGGCGAAAGTTAAAACAGTGCGAAAGCAATCAAATTAAGAGCCTGGCAAAGTGGCAAGTCGAGGAGTTCTTATGCGCGAAGTTATGGATGCGTCGTCTATGTGCCCACCCGTACCGTGTTGGAGCTGCACGGTTTACCCGGGATGCATCCCGTACATGCAACGGGGGGCCGTTTTTCGTACAGTTTGGTAGCAGCAAATGTGCTAACGGCTTTTGCGGTGAGAACGAGAAAATTGGAAAACTTTCCCCCTGCGCAGTGCACACATGGAGGGACACAGTCACAGATTGGTTTACCGAGACCTGTTCTGTTTGGAGTCGGGCCACTCGACTGAAAGTGACGTTGGGGTTCCGGTTGTTCTAGGTTCGGGGCTCAATAAAGCTAATGTTTGCTCGAGTGGGTAGAGTGGCCTAGCTGGGGCTACTTTTCTTGACCCGAACCACACACACTCCGAGCCTCAAACTCCGCTGTTTTCCTTGCTCCCCCATCACAGTGTACTCTTCTCAGGACCATGTTTACAGAATAGCGTGCGATGCGTGCGGTTAGAATAGTACCAACTCTACCGATTGCTGTTGTCGAAGAGCAAACCACATCATATAGGCTAGGGATGGGTGAGCTTACTCTAAAGGCGAACTTTTGCTCCTTTTGTTCTGGCAGGGTTACTCCTTCAATAAATGAGGCTTACCAGTGTACAAAACATTTTAAATTTATTTCAGCTGCTTTACTGATTGCAGTTGGCGGTTGAAGCTAATATAAAAATATCCCCACAAAAGAGTAGATAGTATGCAACTATCCCAGAAGGAACGATTGTTATTCTATCCGCCTATTCCATTAGCAACGGAGCCGAACGGTTACGGTCATAAAATCCCGACCGCATCTAGCAAACTACAGTCTCCATCAGCACACCGAGCAAAGTAGCGCAATTGGTGTTCGGCTCATTAACACTTGCTACTTACGCTGAAGTACACAACACCCGCTCGAACGCTAACACAATGCGGTATAAAAAATCGTAATAACTAAATGCGCTAGTTTCACACCAACCTCTACTTTCGGTAAGTGCTTTTGCCACTACACTACGTTTGATTCAAAATCAAACATACCAATGCGTTAGTGGGATGAGCGAAAAAATTATTGTGGTACCAGTGATCAAAGGTAAAAGATTCAATATTTTTGTTGAGGGTTATTTAATGGACCTAAGATTTAATTAATTCTTTAAATATTGATTTGGTTGCTACCTGTTTTACCAAAACTTATTTTATCTAAATTTTATCTTGGCTATGCTTTCATAGGGGGCCTTAACTTCAACGTATCTCCGCGACTTTTTACATAGTGGAGGTCTGTTGCACCACTCAACAGATCTCCACTATGTATAAAGTGATGGAAAATCATCCGTTTCAAAATTTTCTTGGATAGTTTCCGAATATCTCTTCGTCCCATGGAACAAGACAGGGAGCAAATGTTGTCTCTAGATTATCTCTGGTTATAATCCTTTGGTTTTTTTTATCTGTAACATATCTGAATCAAAATGGAGCGGCACCGATGAAGCTAACCCTGCAAAATCCAAGTTCCACCACAAACATCACCAGGTACACAATGTAATCTGTGTACATGCAATTTGTTGAAGACATTCGATAAAACCTCAACCGCACCGGGCGCAAGGATTTGCCCACTCGGGGAAAAACTACTCAGAAATTTCCATAACCATTTTCCCGCTTTTCCTACATACCGGTTTGAATGGAGGACAGTAGCTTTTGAACCCGGCAGAAGACTTACTGGTGAAGCTGTGCAGCAGGCCAGGCCAGCCACAAAATATCGATCTTTGTCTCATGCCATTTCACCTTTCTCTCAACGATTTCATCTCTCTTCTTTTCACTCTCGCACGCGCTCGTCCAACGCAAACACACGGCTCGTTCTAACTCATTCAGTGCGGCTGAGGTTCAAGTTGCAGAAACAAATATAAATAACATGAATGTTTTAGTGCAAATGCACTATTTAACATGAAAAATAGACAGCCCCCATGTACGCTAATGGGTACTATCTGCTGTCCGGCCTGCCTTACCTCGCTTCCCTGCATCGCGCCTGGTTCGATGCTAGAAAAAGAATCCCTAATTGAAATTGTACCATCCGTCATAGATACAAATGGAGGTGCAGTGTTTCACTGTGCCAAATTACCGACTGTGTCCTAACTGTGTGCGTGCGTGTGTGGGGGATTCATTTTTGCGATGCAAAATCCAACACACCAACACACCGAGTGCGATAGAAATAGCCAAGTGTGTGTTGTGAAAGGAAAATCCGTGGCAAACTGTGGATGATGTACGGTGGGGCACAGTTTGGAGAGGATAAGCGAGATGGAAAGCGAGCCACCAGAACAAATATACCATCATCCACTCCAAAACCCGGGGATACCAGCTCTGTTCGCCCGGTGACGTTCGTACACGGGATATATCGGATGAGGATGAGTTATGGAAAATTTTCAAACGATTTAACATTAATCTGCCCCAGGAATATGTCATCCACCTCTGAGCCGTTTGCGCGTCCCAAGCCCGGCACACTTTCTAACCTCCCCCCTGGTCCTGGTTGCCTTGCGGGCATGGAAAAAAGGGGGTGTACGATTTTCTTTGCACAAAAAAACAGGAAAAAAAGCAGAACAGAGTCTGGCAGTTTTCCTTTCCTGCTCCCCAAAAACGAGAAAACAAGCGACCGAGAATGGCAAGCGATTCGAATTGGAGCGAGAAAGAATAACTAACAGCCCGCTGTTAACCTCTCCCCAGCTTTTCCTTTCCCTCCTCACCTCGGAATGGAGAGAGTGGAAATCCACTTTTCAATTATAGAAAATTCAGGAAGCAAAATCTGCGCACCAGAATGGAAAATTGCAAAAAAAAACAAAAAAGAAAAGCAACACAAACGGAAGCAAAAAACGCAGCAGGCGAGAGCGAGCAATCGAGATCAATCGAAATGAAACGGGGAGGGAAATGAAGCGAGAAGGGGGGGGGGGGGTTCGCCGGTTGGAAGGAAAAAAATCGACCAGTTGGAAAACTCTTCAAACATTTGACGTATGCCACCCCCACATTATATCCCCATTTAACCCATCGCGCCCAACGTCCCCAACGTTTGAGCCTCAATTATCATTCACCAATTTTAATTTATTTGTACTCCCTCCGTTTCTATGTGTATGTGTGTGGGAGAGATTTTTATGCCTCTTGCTTTCCATCCCAACTACCCTCTGCTAACTACTCTTATTATAAGAAAATTGCATCGCGCACGTCACAGAGGAAAATCAATGTCGTGAGAAAACTAAAATTGACACACGCGATTTATGAAGAGCAAAGGGGGGGGGGGGGGGAGTTTGAGAAGATTGAAGAGAGTCGCGGGAGGGGTGGTGCTGGTTTGCTTTTCCCACGGCACAGCGTTAGCGCACAAACACACTTACAAAGAAACATGTCCGTAGATGTTTTTTTGACTAATGAATCTGTGATGTAACACAACACACAGCAAGAAGAGGGCGCTTTATGAGCGTTGACCTCTCGCTTCTCGATGAGAGAGAAAACGACACGTTTGCGCCTGAATGTATGCAACCTATCATTGCAAAAACCTTTTATTAGGTACAACATCTATGCGCTAGAGACAAGTCAATTCTGGAAAGCAAAAACCCTTTCCCTTTTTTAAAGCACTCGTGATGTTCGGGATTTGAACCACGCACGGAGTGAATAGCAAGTGAAGATCCTCCTTAGTAAACCAAACGAGCTTCACCCAGGTACGATGCTTACGAACGTACAAAAGCAGGTACCAATGCAATTCGGATAAAAAATGGGTGTTTTCCATTTTCTCCCTTTTGCCGTATCTGTTATCCTTAACATTTGTGGCTCATCTTTCAATGGAAATTTTCCACTCGCGCTTTGTCTTTGCCGTCTTGCAAGAGCGAAGGTTTTTCCACGAGAGGAAAAACTTCTGCTAACGCTCACCGTGCCTGAAATTTCCGTCCCAGTGCGAAGAGAGAATCGCTTCGGTAGTGGAAATCGATAAGATTTTCTTTCTTTTTCCCCCGGCGGTTCTGCTGATGATGATGCGCATTCTCGCGTCGGTTTGCGCACAATCTCTCCTTTCGCTTGCGTGCGCACTATGGGATATGGTTGGCGAAAAAAAATATGTAAATACATTTTAGATTTTCTTTTGATATGGAAATGCTTTTTTTCTCCTATTTGCTTTGGTTATAAATATTTGAGGGATCCTCTTTTAGTAGTATTTAACACAATATTAGTTGGAAGGGCGTAATTGTATTTTCTATCTAATTAAACCAGTTTTTCAGAGTGAGACATCCAACACGAATCTTGGCCTAGTGGACCATTGTGCGCGGCACCGCTGAACCGCTCACGAATTCTCACCGCGTGCGCGAAACCGCACTTGTGGAACGAGCCGCCCGACCGTGCCGTGTTAGTGTCCCGGTGCCAGCGTAAGGCCAGAGTAGTAGTGTCGTTGCAGCAGTGCAGCTTCCGTGAGATTTGGAAAATCGTGCGCGACGAACCTGTTTTGGATCGTTTGCTCGATTGCTCGATCGGCCGTTTCTGCTGCTAGTTGCTTAAACGCGGTCTCCCGTCCTAACGAGGTTGTTTTTTTTTTCGTTTTCGTTACTGCCTGACCGGATCCAAGATTTATCGCTGCCGTATTTTTCCCAGTCACCCTTTAATTGCCCTTCTGTGCAGTGTGTTTGTGTGTATTTTGTGCATCATCACAGTGACGAATTTGCGCTCGATCCGGGGACTCACCAGGAACGGTCGTGTGAATGCGCGCGTGTGACTGTGTGTGTATGTTTGTTTGCGTTACTTCTTACTCCACCCTGTGTGCCTTACACCAGTGGGATCCGCCCAGAAATAATTCGGCACGACCGGGAATCGTGATGGTTTAATCCGTACGCACATACGTGTCCTTCGTCTGTGCGTGTCCCTTGGTCTCGTGTGCGTGTATGTGTTAGTGTTCCCGAACGTTATCGAGGCGGTTTTATCATCGCATCAAACGGATGACAGCGGTTCCTCGTCCTGACTACCCTCATCCCGATAATACAAAGAAAAGAAAAACTACAATCAAACGTTCCCACCGGAAGTTCACGTTCTACAGCATAGCACGTTTGACAGCAAGGATTAAGTGCTTGCGCAGAAAAATCAGAAATACTGAGTGTGAGAGTGAAAAGGCTAGGAAAAACGCTGGTGATTGAGTGCAGTTGCGTACAAATGTGTCAAAGTGGGAGGGAACCAAACGCCATTAACCACCATTTTTAATTGTTTGTTTAAAATTTCCGAATTATTTTTGTTTATTTGCGTTCAATTCGAAATTTCTTTCTCTAATCTTATTTACTTGAAAAAGCGTGTGTGTTTGTCTGTATCAGGGTTTTTTTTATAGTGCCCGTAACTGTGCGTGCGCGCGCTCTCATTTGTCCCGTGTCAGTGTGTGCCGTTGCTACAGGCAAAGGACTGATTAACTATCTTACAGGCAGCGCTTATAAAGGACACTGCGGATTGGACAAGCTCATCGCTTAACTCCAAAAAAGGAGTTTTTACCAAGAGCACGCTCACAATCTACGCAACGTGGTGGATGGACAGTTTTCCAACGCTCCAAAACACACTACACTCTCTCGCTCTGACACAAACACACACACACAGATAGCGCGCATCCATTCTTTGATTGTATGTGTGTTCCGTTCCACGATTTTGCCTGAACTACACTTCCCATTCAGCGCCTGTCTGATATCATTGATAACGCGTTTGTTTTTGTCCACCGTGCACACCCATTGTGCGTTCGGCTGAGGCGAGGACAATCCGACCGAATATCTAGCGATAATCCCAGTGTGGCCTAGCGAAGTGAAGGAAAATTCTGTATTTATGTAATCCATCCATCCGTTCGCTCGCTCATCAATAAAACACACACGCACCGGGTGGCGCGCACACGCAGCCACAAATACCACCAAAAGCGCCAGAGAGATAGAGCTGTGACGTATGATATTGCGCAGGCTAGTTAGCTGGTCGGGCGGGATCGAGATCGGGTGTCCGGGTGTGCGTTCGAACTAATCGGTCAGTTACAATCGCCTCTATGTATCCAGCAGACACGCGTGTGTTTTTCATCCTGTCTGATTTTTTTTCTTCTATCCGCCATTGGACTAGAGTATGCCTAGAGGAAGGAACTAGAGCGCGTGCGGGAACTCGCAGGGACAGATAGTGTGCGCGTATCCGAGGGTGTGTGTGTATGTTTATGTGAGGGTGGCAAGTAGCTAGAGTACATGATAAGTATGTGGATAGGGAGTACCTCGCGGAGACTGCAAAACAAGGAGTAGTTGCGCTGAGGAGGACGAAAACGGAAATTAACACCTGTGTCAGACATCTTTCATATATATATATATATATATATATATATATATATATATATATATATATATATATATATATATATATATATATATATATATATATATATATATATATATACATATATATATATATATTCCCCCAACACTCACACACATACCCACACGCATACAAACACACACGGTATTTGTATCACACTCATTCGAATAATTCATTCAAATTAGCAAGTCCACAAACGCCACCTATTATAATTTCCCCATATCTTTCTATACGCCAACGACCGCTTATTACAGCGAAAAGAGAAAAGAAACACATATATACAGATACTCGAGCCCCCCACCTCCCTCCCAGAACAACTACATCCGTTTAATATAAGAGGCCATTTATATAAAAATAGATACTGAAGTGATTTAGAAAAGCGGATTTTTGAATTTCCAATCATGGCCGAAACGTACGAGGAGTACGAGGAGACGCACCATGTCACCAGAAAGTCCGTGACCACCTTCAAAATCGAGGAAGTAAGTAAAGGAAGTTGGATTCTTTGCCCTCCACTGCCACTCCAACCCGCGTCCTTGCTCTAGCTGCCAGCCATTCCTCCGCCTGGCTAGAGTGATGCTTGCTTTATTTGCTATAGCTGCTGCGTTGATGCTGCAAAAGTCACGATCCGCTAACATCAACTCTCGCTCTCTCCCTCTCTCTGTATCCTCGATTGCGCACTTTGCAGCCGCTTCCAATACATTGTGTGTTTGTAGTATATTTATTTTCAAACGCTTCTACCCAAACTCGGCTAAGTGTTTTATTTTATGTTACTGCCTTTCTTTTACTTTTTTGCTGCCCTTTTTTCTTGCTCTTCTTGATCTCTTTATTCGATGGCAACTCTCGCTTACCGCTCCTGAGACCATCTCCGGATTCACCAGACGGCAGCTGCAGGTCTTTGTCGATCTGTCCGTTACTGGTGTGGGCCTTATAGCTTTGGAAGGACTTTTGGGTCCTGGCACCCTGGTGCAGGCGGTAGTCGAGTGTGTGCGTGTGTGTAGATGCTCTTGATGGTTGACGGATAATCTTGGTCCCCAGCGTTAGTAGCAGCTGCTGTGTCTGCTTTCTCTCTCACATACCGTTTTTTTCTTTCGTTTGACTTCGATTTGAATAAGCTATCCACTCTATCTACTTGTTGTTTTTCTTACCTCCCTATCTCTCGCTCTCTCGATCCAGCAAAAGTGCTGCCATCGTCTACTACCCTACTTACAGATATATACTCCAGCGTCTCGGCTGCTTGTCCATTAAACCCAGCGAAAGACTGGGACACATCGTCTGAATATACCGCCCTATGATCACCAGCTGTTCATTTTCGCTTCAAAAGTCAGACAGCCGCATTAAAGTGTGGCTCAATAGAGGTTGAGATACTGTTGGTTCTGTCCCTTGCGGTGAGCTCTCCTTAGTCTACCAGAAGGTTACCGCAGTTCAGATCTTCTGGGTGGGATGCTTTCTCTCTCTCTCTCTCTCTGTCTGTCTACTGCTGCTTTTAATGCGATTACTGCTGGTGGTGGTGCTTCTGCTGCTGCTGCTGCTGATGGGACACCACAATAGCGGTTAGCGCACGCAAGAGTGTAGTATACGCAATGCATACAAGCGCGGACCGAACATCGAACAACAACAGGCTACAGTGTTTGACTATTTTTAAATGTTGATTCTTCTACTGGCCCCCGTCGGTGACTTAACGACTGGTGCGCGGCGATGGCGATCGGCGCCATACTCGCATACCCACACACGCACATAATCGCCGAAAAGAGAGACGGTTCACGCACGCACGAGCGCTCACACACTGATCGGCGTCAACGTGGTGACACGGCCAGAGCATTCCCACACACCACGCGATGGAGTCTCTGTTCAGTCGGAGGCAGATCAAGAGTGGTACAAAAAAGCGCATTAAAGCAAGCACCGAGGGAGGAAAAAACCTCCCGATAGGTATAGGGAGTTTTCCGGCGGACGACAGCCGAACATCATCTGCGCAGATCGTCAGCAGAGATCGCACATCGCTACTGGCCAACACCGATGTATGCTTGTATGCGTGTGTGTGTTTTTTTGGTCTGTATTGCCTATTTGTTTTAAATATACCGTAGAGATTTAAATATAGATAATACATCTTAGCGTAACGAGCTGAAAACCAACCAGCAGCACCGCGTTCGCTCATAACCTCACAATATTTTGCCCACACGCAATATGGCGGCACCATCTTCCGCATCTGTCGCACGATCGTTACTGGCTCCCCATGTGTGTGTGGGTCGGTGGGTGGGTGGGGGGTGATAGGTGGATGTGTAGCGGTGGTTGTGTGGATGTTGCAAAAACTTTAACTGGCGCTTCACTGTGTTGGGCGGTGTGTTCACTTTCAATTGCACCTTGTTCCCATAAATTGGGCACCCGCGCACATTTGCGTGGTCAGGAAATGAAGATCCAACCCCGTGTACATCAATCGGCGCAATTTGCGACTTTATGTGCTGTTAGGTTTCGGTGCATCGCGGGATCACGCCACCGGGCAACCTGATACGAGTCCCCATTCCTCGTTTAAGCTCGTTAAGCCAACACCCGACGATTGGGTCCTGATGACCTCCAGAGGATGTTGACAGGTGTTGACACAATTTACTGTCCCACGAGATAGACCTGCTGGGCCGTGGATAAACATAACCTCGCCTGCGTCGTTGTCGTAAACAGGGGTCGGTTGTCCGTACCTGCCCTCGTTTAGGACACAAGGACACAGATGGAACACACTGCTGCGCATCATCTGTTACCAGCGTGCAGCGAAGTAATTCTGACCATGGCCTGATGATGGACGAACCAGCCGCCGTGTGGGTGTCTGTATCGCCGAGAACAGGGCGAAGCAATTGAACAAGACGTCGTGCGCTCGACCGGACGTTTGGGAATTGGGCGAAACGAGACGCAAAAGCGAAGAAAAAACACCTCGGACCGTGAAGTCTCCGGTGAAAGGTTATGTCTCGTTGGCAGCGAAATGACGACAATGGTGGTAGCCGACGATGGACAAGTTCAAAACCACAGCAGGGATGTTCGGCGAAAACGTCGGTTCGATTTCGCTAAATGATCTTGCGCCCTACGCTTGCCCCCCATCACTCTGCCATCACTTCCCAAAAACACGGGTGGCAAATGATGATTTGTGTGCGTGTTGTTTTGGTTGTTGTTAGGGAGGGAGATCTCTTCTCGCGTTCTACCCTCTCTCTCTCTCCCCCCCCCCCTGCTTCATCTTCTCTTTCCCCAACTCTATTCTACTAGAAGGCATACGAGATCGCATCATCAGGTCGGGTGTTTCGATGAAGAACTGCGCTTTGCTACTGCGTCTCTATTGTGCGTCGGTCGTCGGACAGTTCCTGGTTGTTGCTCTGGGATGTGTTGACTTTGGATCGTCTCTGGCTCACATATTCTATTTCGATGTTACACTATTACCGCGTTTATGGGAAGATGCGAAATTGAGTAAGGGGAAAGGTGATAGAGGAGCGGTGCTAATCAAAACACCTCTCGCCCCAAGACCCGGGAAGCTGCTAAACATTGCGCAGCGGAACGGGCGACACCCTCGAGTCTAAAGATACTTATGTAACTTGCACCAGCCGACACTCCAACCAGATTTGCGTTTGCGTGTGCCACAACAGTACAACCGAATCAAACGCAAAAATCTCGAAATTGGTCAGATTCTACCGCTAGCTATTTCCGGTGCAGTTTTTGGATTCTGTGGTCGACAACCGCTTCACTAACAATGCCCTAACAGGCTGGTCGCCTCTAGTCGCCTAACTATGGACACACTAGCGCTCCACCAATATCCAATATCCATTGAATGCTCCCATCACTCTTGCACTAGTGCCGCTTGCTTGGACCCCGTCTGCTGACTCCCACGCACGTGGGCAATATGTTCTAACTGGCTATTTTATTTCTCTTACACCTTTACTCCCGTTCTCCCATCTAGGTAAGTTGTGCCATAAGCTGGGCTTCAATCAAGCAAGCTGCCAACGCGAAAAAAACTGATAAATGTAAAGAGACAACAGCATTGATCGACGTAGCCCCGGGTGCGCCTATCAACAGCCAACTACACACTACAATGACACAATAGAATTAATCAATCAACGACAACAGCGAGTGTGTGTGTGTGCCACCAATGCTCTCTAGTGTTCCCGACCACTATTCCCACAGCCACAAACAATCGGCCCGTAGTGGTGTACCCTACACACAGCCACACACACCCACTCACCTACACGCACACACACACACACACAATGTATTTCTGCTCTCCAAACTTCCTTCATTTGATGTTGTAAAACTAGACCATACAGCTCCATTTTCCTCTTCTCTTGCACCAACACTGCGTTTACGCCATTTGCTTCGGAACATGTGCTCCAAAGGCGAGGACCCAATTTCTGCAAATCTTCCACTGCTCCCTCCTGAAGCATGAAGGGAAACAGCGAGGGAGGGAAAGAGAGTTCAGTTTTTGTGAAGTGTTTGCTAGCGACATCAGGGCCAGCAGTGTAGTTACGAGCATTTTTTTTTTATGGCGAAAAAATAGTGATAGCATTCTTAGTCGCTAGTTGTGTGATGTGCACAGTGTAGGCGAGTGCAATATGTAGTACGCTTGCCGATGCTTGCCTACGCCACAGGCACTTCTGAGACGTTGGACCCGCCGTATGAGAACGCCAACAGATAGCCAGTAGTAAACACTTGATGCGCTTCTGCCCAGGCAAAACCCATGCTAATTCTTCCAATCTGTCCCTCCAGTTCCTGCCAGGCCCTTCTCCAGTTCAAAACGCCGCCGGGTTCGCCACCCCTTCCTTCGGGGAGGAATCACGTGCCCCCCACTTGAGGGAACTTGCGGGCTGCAGCTGGAGAGAACAGTCTGGCTGTGTAAATAGAGTGTGTGTTTTCCTCCTGCTCGTCTATTGCACCGTTCTTGGCTTGGGGATTTATACGCATAACGTCGCCACTGCTGCCCACGCGTGCGGTGACTAGAGTACTTGATGTGAGCGCCATCTTTAAAAGCAATTACACGTTCGCCGCCTTCATTGTACATTCTTCCCATCTGTTCTACGCAATTTCTATGTCACATACACGCGCAATGTATTCTTGCAGTTGTACTGCTTCCCGAATCCCTATCTTTCAACCTTTCTTTTAATGCTGTAGAAACTGTTGCTTAGACCGTTTTCTTTTCCTTTACGCTGGACGCGACTATTTCGGATCAGTTGTAACGCAACCAGAATTTACAAGATGTTGTTGTTGGTGTTACCTTCCCACGGCGGCACGGTACGGGGACAAAAGGTCAATGTTGTCAATTTGCTTTGTTCTTGAAGATGTGTGTGTACGTGTGTCTCTGCGCTTTATTGATGTCAATGGTTCCGGGCACGGTTGTGTAAGGTCAGAACGGTACGGAGCTCCAAAACGTTACCTTCTTGGGTAACATCTCTTGGGTCTAGCGAGTGAGAGGTTTCGCGTGTGACCTCCAACCATGCCCGACCATGCGGACGCTTCACCCGGCCCGCCATCTTACGGGCCAACTTCTCACGATTCCCTTTGTTTGCAATCTTACGTCCACTCTTTTTTTTTTGTCCGCATGCATAATTTTGAATTGCTGAACGAGATGAAACGAACCTTGAAAATTTTGGGCTTACTGAAAGAGCTGGGTCCTCAGGGTTTTTGCCATCATGCCTTCATCGAGGCCTTTAAATGTTGGTAGCTTCCATCTTCCAATTAAAAATAGAAGGAAATGTAACGGCTTTTCCGACGAAGCATACATTTTTCCGCCGAGCTCGGGCGGAACTTCCGTCTTCCGATACGCCTTGCAGCAATCAACACCGCACTGTAAACTATCAAACCACCGGCACCTAACTTCTGACGGCTTTCGGTCGTACTAACCGAAATGTGTAAGAGCGAGATAGAAACATAAACACAACACAGAATTTGGGGAAGCATTTTTTGTCGTTCATTGTTGCTCTTGATGTTGTTACAGAGTTCTTCCAGACTGGAGCCACCACATCTACCCTTCTTCAACGCACACACATAAGCGGATACTAATTCCACCACCAATGATTTGTTGTGCAGTGGTTGCTTCGCTTGGTAATCATAAGAAAAGGGTGGTGGCTTCGTCCGTCCGATCGATTTTGCCCAAGCGCTCTCGAAGTACTGAACGTACGCGTGTAGTCATGGTACAGCAGGCTTCGCGGGTACGGTCCAGTCAGTCGGTAAACGTCATCGGAACCGTGTACACCGAGAGCAGTCGCGCAGTTGCGAACGAGTGTGTAGTGCGACGGGGTCGGTTGCGTATTTGAAAAAGATCGACACTTGTCTCTCCTGTGTGCGTGTATTAGGGTGTGTAGTGAGTGGTGAAGTCATCACCGTCGTCGATTGATGACTGGCAGTGTGTAGCTCCAGTATCTCCAGTGATTGGCAAACGTTCAGCTTATCCCTTCGATTAGGTTCCATTCTGTGATTCCCTACCATTTGGCGAAAGCAGCCGCCCGTATGTGGCATTGTTTGGACGGTGTGCTTCTGTGTGTGCGTGTGCTTGTTATTTCCAGCAACCAATAGAAAATCTTACACGGACCAACACCAGCCGAAAATGAAGGCGAATGATGCGAAACAATAAGAAACAAAGTACCGTTTTATGTTGCGGTTGTTTTCTCACACACAGCCACACAGAGCGCATTAATTTAGTGCCTCTATGTGTGTGAAATAAAGCTTGCTCTGTTGTTTCTTCGCACCACGACGAATGACATCAAGCCCTGTTTGACAAAAGGAGTGACAGAGAGAGAGAGCGTGCTACCTCGCTCTCGCTCTCGCTCTCGTACCCTTTTTTTGTCCGACGAGTAGCATAACTACTGGCGGGTGCATTTATGCGCGATGCAGTTTTATCCACCTTTCATAACCTCGATAGTAAAAGAAAAGCAAAAACCTTTCCGCCAGCATAACACGCGCCCCGAAAATACCGTTGTTTTTTTCTCCTTCTCGCTTCTCACCACCACCATCCCACCTTGCGGTCCCAGTGAAAGCAAGACACAACTCTTCGCTGGAGTGGTGGTTTCTGATAAGAAAGTGCCGCGAACCGCTGCTCCACACGATTGTGCGTGGAAAACGCGGACTCCTCCAACACCCACCCAACCTACTGTTGTTCCCCGTTTGTGCATATAGCCGCAGCATAAGCCGCTGATATCGGCGGCCCCGTAAGACGGGAGACACCGTCATCAACCCTCATTGTATTGGTTGGGGTGGTGTTGTCCACAGCTTGTGCGACAAGACAAGCACACAGCACACACACGCGCATCAATTTTGCTGAAATATTCTGCTTCTTATTAGGCAACTACACACAACCTGAGGGTTGAGCATCTCCTGAAGGGCTTGGGGCCTGTCAATATCTGGCTTCCCTGACTTCATTGTACCTTTAGCTAAACACATAGAGTCTCAGTCCTGCTCCTACCGGGAGATACGTTCCCAGACGAGATTTTATACCCGTTAGTCAACGTCCCCTTTTGCGAAAAATCGCACAACTCTGCCACCTACGCCACTGGTCTCATAATATTTGCAAAAGTCTCAACATTTGTCCACCCTTGATTGTAAAGTAACAAAGCCCCTTTTTCTACGTCCACCAGCCTGTCCTGTTTGTTCTCGTTGCCGTATGAGTGTGGTTGTGTGTGTCACGTGTGCGTGTATTTGAGAGAAAGCAATTGTGAGGTTTTTTTTTGTATTGTATGTGTGCCCGGGCACACACGTGAAAACCAAAAACGGGTACTATAGTGAGGTACTCATAGGAAGGAATCAAATCAAGGAAAAAGGCAACCAAACAAGGGTGTGTTCTTTGCTCTGGAAGCAAAAAAATAATAATAATCGAACAACAAAAAGCTACAATCACACACCCAGATTACGCGCGCCCGTGTGTGTGAGTGTGTGTGTGTGTGCGTGTGAGTCAACCTGCGTTACCTACTTCTCCTTTCTACCTCTACTCTATTAGAGCAACATGGTAAGCTTTCAACCGTAATCATAATTTCCACCCCAATTTATGTTTTGACCTCCCCCACCACCAATACCCCACGTACCTGAACCTCTCCCTCTTTCACCTCATTCTTCCAGCCCGACTAATGTACGGAATGTAGCGAAAGACACACGTGTGTGCATTACTCGTGTTTATGTATCTAAGGAATGATGTGTTTTTAAGTTGTCTAAGCCTTTTTGTGCCGTTTCGTTATTTGTCCAAACAACACTCTTGAGTAACAACAACCGCAACGGCTAGCTCGTTCGACCATGTGCATTTTAACTGCACCTTGCAACCAGCTGCATCCACCACCATCCCTGCCCAACAGGTCTGGTCTACCCTCCTTCTTCTACTACCAACAGATGTTGTACTAAAGTTGAAGTACAGGAAATTACGGGTCTCGCGATCATGTTGTGTGTGTTGCATTAACGGATTTAGTGTTTTTTTTCTGTTTGTCTGCTCGCTCTTCACACAAATGAGTATTTTTACTATTGATTGATCGTTTGTTTGCACTGGCATGCAGTTTGTGGCTGTTGCTAAAAAGTTATGTGTGTTCGCCCCTTTTTCTTTAATTCATATTGTCGACTTGGATGGTGCTGCTGTTGGTTATGCTGAAGTGTTGCGAGATCGCCTCTTTTTTCTTACCCATAATCGACTACTACAATCCACTCACGTGTTGTCGAAAAAAGGGAGCTGGGAAAGCGGGTGAGAGAGGGGGGAGGGATTGTGGCACGCGTTTATTGAGGATTAGATAGGCCTCCTGTTTATCTCGGTCAACAATGAGATAATGCGGGAGAAACGAACGAGAAACCATTCATTTCCCCACAAGAAGAACCACATATCGGTCAGCAATGATGAGTAGTTATCTTACAAGTTCTCTCCATTCGCAAAAGGTGAAGATTTGTGGGTTGGAATTTGCAATCAACACCCTTCACGTGTAAGTAGGCAAAAACTGGATTGTGTTGATTCAATCAATCTACTATATTGCATACATCAAGGCGCTAAGGTGCTCGTTGAGGAAGCATAGGGATTCGAAGTTTTAAACTTGGTGAGATAAGAGCTATTTCTAGACCTCTGCTCAAGGGGCTCTCATTGAATCATTTGCAGTTAGAATTGGATAATCTTTGGAACATGGTGCTTAAGAACTAATGAGGCCTAAAATATCGCAGTGAAAGTGGGACAAAGCTCAGGTCAACTTGTTAATTGTCTACTTCATCTTGAACCAAGTTCCAGAAGAGGCTCGAACATTACTAAGAAATCGTGTAAATGAGCTCCGATACTCGTCCACTTTAAAATCCTCAAGCGATCCATCGAAGTAGAATCTGCTAAAAAATGAAATATGTTTAGGAATTCCCTTTTGGTTCTTATGTAAGAAATTATGGGTTCTAAGCTTTACCCAAATCTAATTGGTAAAGCAGATCTATGACTCAGTAAAGCAGAGCAAAAGACCGTATGTTCTCCGGCCTAGTAACTACTGGAATAAAATGGCCAGCTAATCTAAATACGCGCCCCGATTAATAGCTTTTCCCCCGCTCTAGTTTGTTACGCTGAAACAAGTCTTTGCAAATGGGATTGACGAGTGTGCCGTGAACTAGACACCGTAAAGACATTATAGAGTAGAAAGGATTTTCTAGTTGGAGTGGAGGAAAAGTAGATCGTGACAAAACTAGATTTAGAAGGGAGTTATGCACGGTGAGGGTGAGATCATACGGGATCCCCTCTCCAACCCATTTCCCAATCCGCTCACATGTCTGAGCCCCCAATCCGACAACATGTCTGTTATGTTTCGTTGTGTTGCACATGCACCACATCATCATCATCATCATCATCATCATCGGCATGACCCTCATACCTCAGTGCTCAGTTCTGTGCCTACTGTGGCTCGGCCAATCGAGTACACTTACCTCACTCACCACCGCCTTATGAGTTGAGCATGAAGCAATAAAAAAACATGGCTACTTTGCTGCCTGGCTGTCGCTGACGCGAAAACATGCAAAGAGAGTGGGGCGAGTCCCCCTATTTACTTCGAATCTAGAGAAGCATTCAACTGCGCTAATGCTGCTTCGTTGGTGTGCGGGGAACGTTTTAAGATGGTCGCGAGAAATGTGTAAGAGAAGTCGGAGGAAGATCGCTAACAGCTCCGGATGTGGGTGGGCGAAGAGGCTCAATTTAATTATGCTGTCATAGCAGGCGTGAAGCTGCTGGAATGGAGGCTACCACCTATTATTGTTTCCATCTGTCATAACTTCTTACTTCCACTACACTATACTTACCCCTTTCCGTCGTCTTCCTCCTTTCACCTACACAATCAAACACAAAGAGACACACATCACACATCTCAATGATGAACACTCACACCAATCAGCCCGCTACTTGTTAATAGTGCTAATCGCGAGCGAGCGTGCGTTATTATGTGGCCTGGTTTTATTTCTGTGTTTTACCATATAATCGACAACAAACGGCGGTGACATTAACGAAACAACCACAACAACTTCAAAAGAAAACACAACAAAGACCCGTGACGTGCATTTCTGTGGTGTCTACTTGCAGGCGCTATGAATTTGCGTCCTTTATCCCTAACGCACTCGCGCACATGCGTGTGAGGGTGTGTGTGTGTCTGTGCGCACGCTAGAGAGGGCTGGACGCTCCAAACGTACTCCATTCCAATGTGTTTTGTGTGGCCACGTATTACTTCCATCGAAACTAATCGACATTTTTTGTTCTTACGCTTTACCATGTTCTTTGCTCGCCATGATGATGTCATCCATTACTGGGGGACCCCTACTAGACGTCGTCTTCAACCACCACCAAAACCATCACGACACCGGCCAAACTGTACGGCAAGGATGTCGGCGCCTATGACGATATCGATGTGGACGAGCTGCTCGCCCAGCTTTCGCCGGAGGAGATTACCATGCTCGCGAAGGAGGTTGATCCGGACGTAAGTGATGCTAGTATAGCAGAGATGCTGCGGCTTAAAACCTCATCCTAACAATTTCTATCTCTCGGTTTTAGGATTCGTTTTTGCCACCGAGCCAGCGTACCAACTACGAGTGTGATAAGGCTCCTACTGGGCCGCTCGATCGGAAGAAGCTGATCGATCATATTAATAAGCAAGCGCTGGAAACACCGGACCGTCCGGAACTGGAACCATTCGTGCCGGGTGTTGTTCGTGGCAAAAAGGTACCTACTTGTTTTGTGTTGCATACATTCAGGTAACATTTTAATTACTCGTGTCATCATGCGTTTGTAGTGGATACCACCACCGCCGGCGGCAAAGCTCCAGGCAGCCGACGAGCAGATCGCAATCGATCTCGGCGACGAGTACGAGCAGGCACTGACCGATGCGACGCAGGAAGAAATCATCGATCTGGCTGCCATCCTTGGTTTCCACTCGATGATGAACCAGGACCAATACCATGCCTCACTGCTTAACAAAGGCCAGCCGGTCGGGCTCGGCTGGGACGGCATTACCAAGTCTGCCATACCGAAGATTTTCCCGGCCGAGGCCCCGAACACGACCGATCCGGAGGAAACGATCCAGCGCATCAAGAGCGACGACAGCAAGCTGGTGGAGGTGAATCTAAACAACATTAAGGTAAAGGCAGTCAAGCACGTACATGCGAAGTTTGATGTATACTAATATACTCATTTTTCCACTAGACCATCTCCGATGAGCAGTTCGACAAACTGTTCGAGGCGCTCAAGTCCAACACACACCTGGAGGTGCTGTCGCTCACGAACGTTGGCCTGACGGATCGTACCGCACTGATGCTGGCCACCGCCCTCGAACAGAACCACGCGCTTCGGGTGCTGAACGTCGAGACGAACTTCATCAGCCCACCTGTCATCGTGACGCTGGTCAAGAGCCTTCTAACCCAGATGACAATCGAGGAGTTCCGTGCCTCGAACCAGGTATTCCGCCGACTGAGGAACCGTTCCAACCATCGCAAAACCGACGCCACGATATTAACCTGTGTGTGTCTTTTTTTCTCACCATGCTATCAACACTATCAAACGACACCAATCAACTCGACACTCAAATTCACCGGGCTCAAACTGGTTCGACGACTAGCGATCGCAAGTGTTCGGTAACAAGATCGAGATGGAGATAACGGAGCTGGTCGAGAAGAATACCACCCTGCTGCGGCTGGGTTTGCATTTGGAGTTCAATGACGCCCGGCATCGGGTGGCCGCCCATCTGCAGCGTAACATTGACAGAAGTGAGTATATTGGGACAGGTACATCACGGGCCGCACGGCGCGTACCGTTTTACGTCTATTTACATCTTTATTTTAGCCTCTGTTGGGTCTGCGTATCTCTTATGAAGGGATTAGGGCAGGGTTGGATTTCTCAAGAAACCCAAGCCATTTTCCTGTAGAACGCTTTGATAAGAGTATTCTCAGTATTAGTAGCGATAAAAAGCTGAGGGGTTAGTGGTGAATTGCGCTACTTGAGCCTAAAGTTTTAATATACTCATATGCTTTCTCGGATGATCGGAAGTTTCCCACTAGTCTGGTGTCTGTTGTTCATTAGAAGTTACGTACCCTGGCTCCTATTATAGTATCATGTATGCCTTTTTATCACTTGACCTCATGTTCTGACCTTCTCTTATGCTTTTTCTGCTACAACCGTGTATCCGGCAACAACTTTCACTCTCTATCGGTCCAGACGATCCGGAACACTGCCATCCGATACCGTACTACCGGTTTTTGCACGTACCGATGCCGACCGAGCCGGTCCCAACGAAACGAAGCTGGGAGGAGCTTCCGTAGAAGTGGATGGAATCTGTTTTCATTTCTTCTTGTTTTTCCTCGCCCATCGTCTCCCCGTTTCCTTGTTTAGTCCATTTTTTCTCATAGTGTGTGTAGGGTTGCCCCAGTCGGAACACGTCTGACCTTTCGTCTGATGTTGCAGGTTCGTCTGATCTGTTGTTTGTCTCTCTGTTTCTACCGTTCGCTAACTTAGGATGACGTTGTCCTCCTATCAACAAAATCGGATACTTGCGTAACTCCTGTTCGGGTTTTGCATGAGGTTCCTCAAGTGTTTTCTACGTGTGTGGTTCTAATAATGTCCCTTCCTCTTCAGTTTTTGACAATATCTTGCACGGATAATTCATCGTCGTATGCATCTCGGGGCACGCGTATCTAATTTGCGTGAAGTTAACACTTCCGAATGGCATTAAGTCGAATGCGTTAGTAACGACGTGTACCACAACCACAATGTTCCTTGTTCGAGTCGTCCTCAGAAGCAACCTTTGGTCCTGCCATTATCTTCATTTCTTTATCACAAGCATTCGCGTGCGCACACTCACTCAACGATGTAGTTAAATGCGTTAATCATCTATCTGTATATGTGTCATTTTATTGTCTCTTGTAATTATCCGTCTGTTCCCTGTGTTTTCTTCACTCCACTCTCTGTCTTTTGCTCTCACCCTCTCTCTCTCTCTGTCTCTTCCTGTTAAATGTGTTTTTTTACGAATTTCACGACACAAACTACGAACTTTTTTATATCGTCATGTCGTCTTTAATTCTCTCAATTTTGACGGATGTACGCTAGGTGGGCGGCGCCTCTTTGCTAGGTTTTACGTTTACGTTTCTTTGTTTTACTACTTGTCTTCTGTTGTTTCTTCTTTTTAACTAAAACCTACTCTCTATGTCTTTCGTGTCACCTTTTTCCCTTTCTCCTTTCCTGTTTTTTTTCTTTATTCATTGTGAATCATGTTACGCCTTTCGCCTCAAAAAATGAAATTAAACAAATGCACACATATACACACAAATAAAAAATCACTCTCTGCTCGAACAAATCGCTCCCAACCAAATAAACCCACCCACATACATCTTCTACCTCTCTTCTCCACAAACTACCATCCACCCCGTTTCCCCTACTCATCGACCAAATACTACCCTTCATCTGACAGTTCGAGTCGATAAGCGAGACGGACGCTCGTCCCGCGGCAGTTACTATCGGCCGGTTCGCATCGAGGAGGAGATGGCCGAAATGTCCGACGTGGAGGAGGAACCGGAAGAGGAACCGGAGGTCGAGGTGCCACCGGCGGACTATGACGTGGAGGAAGATCCCGACAATGTGGTGATCCGTCCGCCACCGTCCGACGACGAAGATATGTAATTTGTTGTTCGCCATGGAGTGGGCCAAAACCCCAAACACACCCAAAACAAAGAACTGCAACACCGACACACACACACACTATTTCCTCTCGCAAGAATACAAAAGCAAAAAAAATGAACAATCCAGATCTGCAAAAGCGCAGCAGTAACTCCAAGCGCGCGTGCCAGCCCTAACGCTGCCAAAGCGCTGTCGGTTCTTTCCTCAAGAAAACTCACTCTCACCCTGCGTCGCTCTATTGCACCCTATCACTCTGTGTGCCGCTCGCCATGTCCAAGCTAACTATCAAGCTCACCAAGAGATTGCGCGTGACACGATGCTAAGGATAATGTTGATGGCAATGTTTCCCAATAGAGAGCTAAGTCTTTCGCAAACGTGCGCAGCGTACTGTGTTCTTCTCTTTTCTATCACAATGCCACTGCTAATTCTACCACTTCCGCTGGCTAATACCTAAAGTTTTGGGGCATATAAGTGTACTGTCCTCTCCCTTCGTTGGCTCATCGTTGAGTTAAGTACGCCTGACTGGTGTGCAGATACCATTAGCAGTAAGATTTGACAGCTGTGTCACGAGCCGGGATATAATACTAAGGTTGCAAGTTGCGATTAGCCATCGAGGGACAGGAGACACTTATGGAAAAACCAAGTTTGATTCTTGTGCTTTTGTATGAAGACAGTTCTCCCTTTTCAACAATTCTAATTGTTCGCTTAGTACAGAATGGTTGCAACTTGTTGTAGATTTAGATAATGGTTTCTAAATAGTATCGCCGTGTGGGTTCTTCGAGGACTAGAGATATTTTTGCTATGAGCCGAGTGAGTTTTGTATTTTTGTATTAGTTTTCCGCTTTTTATTATAAAATTATTTTGTAGTTTTTTTCTTCTCAAACATGTCATCCTAACAAAATCATCGCCATCTTGCATTGGATGTTTGTATCGCTTATCCATTGAAGGAGGATACCCATAGTGTGTGTGTGTGCGTGAGTTAGTGTATTTAGAATACGTTTGCCTTCTTCGTCGGCGAATCGTTCTTACTGTTCCGTTTTGTTTCACCTGTCCTCTCTATATGCGCGGTGCATGTGCATGGTTGGTCGTTGTGTTCGTTTCCCACCTCTTAAACGGCGCATCCGCAACGTCTATGTTTTACCAGCCCACCAGTCCTTCATTTCCCTGCTGTTTTCCCCCTAAACATCAAGTCCCAGTTGAACCCGTTCTACCTCTTTAAATACGGCGATAAACACATATACAGATAGAAGAATCCGGTTAAACATGAAGAGATCTAATGAATACATCCAGTACTTCATCCCGAGGTTGTCGTACGACAGGGCGCTCCCTACGTGGGGCAAAACAAAGGTGTCCAATGTCCCAGTTCTAACTTTCCTACTCTGTCGCTGGTGAATTGTTGTTCTTCTCTCCTCAACATCAACTGTACAACTTCCTGTGCGGGATACCTCATTCGAGGCGGCCAGGCAACACATCTAAATATTCACATAAATACATCACTACATCATACAACTACTCCACTCCTTGTGACAGCAGGATGAATGAAGCGAGATCTTAATTCCAACACACAAACCACTTATAGTATCTCATCCTATTCAGAGTTATGCTTGGACACTTGGTGTGCTTCTGTTATGTAATCTGATTTCTTGCGTTACTCTTATTATTATGGTTGTGCATATATTCTCTATTTAGTTTAACGTATCTTTTGCCATCGTTCGTAAGTCATCATGAGTATGATGTTGCATTTTGAATGTTCTTGTATCTAATCGATATCGCCCTTCACCACCAATTCTCGTCTATGAGACGTCGTTGGAAAGTGTAAACGTTTCGTTGTTAAATATTTGTATAAAATGTATTTTTCACCCGTCACATACACGTGTCTACACCTGCTTAAACTACACGCAGCACCTCACCACACTTACATATAGCTGTAGGTCTCATGTTACTACCTGACGAGTGGGGGGAAGCGTTTGGAGGATGTATTAGTATGGTCTTGGCATGCCATTACTGGCTTCCTAGACTTAGTTTACGCATGGCTGGATAGTCATTGCTGTATACTGGAATCTGGATGATGATGTCTTGGCCTGTCATTAGCGTGATCGATGTAACTTCATTCTAGCGAATTCCAACGAGGATCTACAAAAGCGCCTGCGAGAACAACAACGTAGATCCTCCAATAGAAACACTCCAAACGCTGTGCTCCAATAGGACCATAAAAAGACCACTCCGACCTACTATATATGCCCACTGTTCTGTATATCTGTTACTGTTACATCGTATCTATATCACACCTGCAGGATTATTCTTGCGTTTGTTTGTGTGTGTGTGTGTTTTTTTATTTTGTTTCATTTGTATTTTTTTCCCCATTTTTCCTACTTCCAGTAAGAAAAAATCTCTCACAGCGGCTGCAGTTTAGATTTTTTCAAAACATGCATAGGAAACAAACGACCATGATACAGTGAGGAAGGGAGCAAAGACGACCCATCCGCGCGGGGTTTTCACACGTTGTCCCGGCGATGCGATCATCTCGCGCTCGTCTACTGAACCTCTTCTTCCCCCTATCAACACTCTTCACGACCTGTTACTACTATTACTACTACCATCACTACAACCACCACCACCACCACCACCACCACCACTACTACTACTACTACTACTCTACCTACCACTATTACTCGGCTCAACAATAGCAACAAGTTATAAAAGAAAACGAAACAATCCGCGCAGTTTACTACCTCACACAAGCAACCAGATGCTCCCACTAATGACAGCTGTCAATGTGAAGCTGGGGACGCTTAGTGGTTCTTCGGTTCTTCGATTCCCGAGTCCGAGTGGAGGGCCAATCGAAGCAAAGAATTTGTTTCGAACCTATCCTCCCCCCAAAGAACACTCTCCTACAGATACCCACTGATGGGATAAGAGAACGAGTATAGCTATGGAGATGTAAAATTACTAGAGCTTAGCAAGAAAACTACAAAACTGGTCCAGTTTTTGATCCAGTGTGTGCGTGTGTGTGTGTGTGTATAAAATGGAATCGAAACACATAATACTTTTATGAAAAAAAAAACGCAAAAATCTTGAGTGGAGATTATCTTGCCCGGAGGTATACTATATATTGCCATACTCTATTATCGCCTCTAACGATTTTCCTTCACTCCTTTGCTCTTACTGTGGTCCCTAGTGTTGTTTTGTGCTTTGTAACACTTTATAAAACCACCAACAATTCACCAACTGCTGAAGTCAACAATTGTTTTGCATTGAAGAGTGTTTTAATCTGCCTTTCTGCTTCGGTCTGAGCATTCCCTTGCTCAGGTCGTTGCTCATTAAACCTCCCATTATGGCTGTTCGTGAGACGGAACTGCGTCTCTACAAAGAGTATGACAAGCTTCAAAAGGTGTAGCATACACATAACCTATAATAATGAGAGCTTTTTCACAATTTATGTTTTACATCTCTGCTGTTGTGTGCCTATGTGTGCATATGTGTGCCTCACATAATCGAACAAGTGTCTCCAGGTTTAAAGAAACGTCCTCATTCGTACCGACAGAGAGCATAAGCTCCAAGGAGCTTGATCCACCATTGATTAGAGTTATAACCACAATAAGATCTAGATTGCTTATTGTTTTAAACATGTAGACACTTGTTTTATGACCTGAGAAACACTGTATATTTGTCCTGTTGAGAAATATTGTTTGTTTGTTTCGTATAGTACATCTACCAATTGCATGTCTTTATTGTTTGTAGTTTCGTCACTTTCATGTATATATTCATTTATTTATTAAGTATTACGGACTGATGCCGTATCGTACATGTATATATTCATGTATAGCAATTTTAAACACACGCATCCTATACTTATCACACATCACACCATTTCCAATGACCTACCCGGAAGTATATCCGATATAACACCAATGCCTTCTTCTCCATCTCGTTCGTTCTGTTCCGCGCACGGGTTCTACCAACTACTTTCGTTCACTCCATCTTTCCCATACCTGTTTTGTGCACTGCCGTTCCAATTACCGCTTGTTACTATGTGACCGGGTGCGAATCTGGACTCCGTCTATCGTATCTCTACCTATCACCATTAATTATTCACCAACTACTTGCAACTGCTGCTGTTGTCATGAAGAAGAAGAGGAGGACACTCTCGTTCACTCCTTTTTCTCCTCTCTCTCAACTCCTATCGTGCTGTTTGACTTGTTTCTGCTGACATCCAAAATCATCCTGTTTGTTCCGTTGTGTTGTTGTTTTCTTTTTGTTGTTCCTACACCGTTTTATCCTTGATGACTTGCTTCGATTATTAATCTGCGTTTGTTTTATCCGCTTGTGTTCATTTATTTTTTGGTTGTATCTCCTTTTATATCACTTATTACTTATGACTTTTCTAAACAAAAATAAGTTTGTTTTATTTCCCCAATCCTTTACTACCAATTCTACTACTCTGTCTTTCTGTTTATTTCTTTTCTGTCTCTCTTTTTCTTTGCGGCATGAGCTACACGATGATTTATATTTATTTGTATTTTTTTCTCTTCTTATTCTTACATTTTTCCCAACGCCGCCGAATTCGCGATTGAAACTTCAAACTTGTTATGGTGTTGCCATTTTGGCTTCCGCCATCCATTATGCTTTCCTCCCTTCTTTCTCAATGGGGATGTTTGACTCTCACAGCACGAAGATCACACTATAAGATAGCAAAGAATGTAATTTAGAGTGTATGCGTTAACAAAAAAACAACATGGTGGTACGGGGATAGTTTTGTTGGTAGCGATCGTTTGGTGGCAATACGAAAACTTTCGTACATACAAGCTGCCATCTTTAGTAGGGATTTTTCGAAAATGTTTGACAGATGTGGAACAACTAGCTCTCTCTCTCTCTTTTTAAGTAATCTCTTTTATTTGGATGATTGGATTGATTAACTACTTTTTAAAAATTTCCATACTTTTATTTTGGACCTTTCTAACCAGCCTCTAACCTTTTACCTCATTTATTGGCTATTTTCTATGGCTCGACCTGGGTTTCTCTGTGTGAGGAGCGGATTGTGAAGAATGTGTTGAGTTTTGCTATATTGTAACCATACAACAAATTGGAAGAGGTGCAGAAAATGAGAGAGATAGTAAGATGGCGAACTAAAATATACATACTACAAAAAGCAGAAGCTACAAATATTAACTTCATTGATAGGAAGAGTAGTGAGTCAAGGAAAAAGAAAAAGAAGAGTCTAAAAACGTAGTAAGGACTTCATATAGATTTTTTGTTAGTTTCGTTTGTTTGTTACCCATACACCAATGTCTACGAATCGGATAGTTCCTTGGAAGTTGAGAGAAGCGATGAAAATTTTATTTGTAAATTTCCAATCTTTACTGGAAAGCGTTCTGTATCATGTTTTTTGTAATTGTGGAAGTTTATAAATTTATCCTTATGACATCACACACAAAAAACCACATACGTGTAGTGTATCTAGAAGAGAGACTCCGTTGCTGTTGATTGGTTTTATCCATTTTGAAATTGTGTATAGGTAGCGTGTAATAGCTGGTTGCGTCGTTTGCTCATTCTATGTATACAGTTTTTACCAAGCTCAACACACACATTTGTACCGATAATACTCATCTCATGCAACGCTTACGCCCTCTAGCGCAATTGCAGCAAGGCGTTCACCATGCCATCCTTCATCCATCATGGTGGAACATCATGGTGGATGTATTGTGAGAGGTGAACGGTTCTGCTGTCCATCGTTGTGAGATAGAGAGAGAGAGAGTGAGCGTGCGTATGAATTAAACAACCAATCATAGCTACCAATCAAATAGGCTTTAGGTCCTGCCGACACCTGTCAGTGGGAAAGGAGTTCAGACTTTTGCCTCCCCCCCCCCCGCCCCCCTTTTAACACCTTCCGTTGTCCTGCCCGGTGTTAGTGTTTGCAGTAGTTGTGCCAGTAGCTCAAGAACGGAAATTGTAGGACCTACTTGTAACCTCTCTACTATCCCCGCATCGTACCGGAAAGCGCCCTAGCTGACAGCGGAGCACTACTGGCAGGCAAAGGGAATATTATAAGCAAATATTACACACGCGATCGCGTGTTGCCGTTTCTGTTTTCGCGAGTTTTCCCAATTTGTTTTTTTTTTAGGTTTTTTTGTGGTGGTCTTGGTTCTTTAAACTTTCCCGTTGTGCCCGCTGCTTACCTTAATTGTATACATGTATGTATAGCGTTGAATATATATATTGCATCTAAAGTTGAAAATTGAATTAAAATTGAATATTTAAGTGAGCACATCATCGCCCGTGGGTGGTATTGTGGGTGGGTAGCAACCATTGTTGGACCGCCTCACCCCAGGAGGAGGTTGAGAGAAGGGAAGGAAAGAAGGGAATTTGAGGGAGAATATAGCAGAATGTATGCAGCGTACAAGTGTGGTCCTTCGTGTTGGCACAACTTCGTTTCGTTATTGGAAACCGGCGTAAATTCCCCATTCTTGCGAGCGTGTGTCTGTGTGTGTCTTTGAGTCTATATATATGAGAGAGGTCAGCGACAAGGGTTCGTCGGGATCTGGTGACGGTGTTCCTGGTGGAGGAGGAGGAGTAAGAAGACGGAAGCTAGCTGCTGTCGCGTGTCTATCAACATCCCTCGTCGGACGTTGCTCCGGCCATCCTGGGAACGCGAGAGACCTCACTAGCTCTACTGCGATTGTGTATGACGGTTTTTTTATAATTTCATTGACTTTACTATCTGCTGGTAATAACTCTGTGCGTGTGTTGTTGTTGTCCGTAGTTCGTAAGAGAAATCTAACAGCAAGATCTAACCAGGTAGTTTTATTATCTAGCTAGCTAACAAGGACACCTTTACTACTACTAAGTGAGAATGGCATGTACAGTGTGTAAGACCTCGCATCCTCTAACACTACCTTTAAATGCTGCTGATCTTTTTGATGCATCACTGACAGTTTGATAGACTGTGTCAAATTTGCCTAATCCGCTAATTGCAGCATTCAAACCCCTCTTTAAACCTGAGAACTCGTGGATCGAGGTGGCGTTGTTTCCACCATAACTTCATTGTGTCTCTTGAAGCTAAAGATCTTCGTCCATGTTCTGTTGTCATCCGCATGACAAATAACTAAGAGTTTGATATGTTTTTGTTTGTTTTGCATTTGCCACTACTACTCCAAACAAAAAAAAGGCCACCGACTCTCAATCAAAATGGTACTAATCATCTTCTTGCTTCCTTCCTTCGTCCACAGTACGTCAGGCGCGTCTTAACCAGCGCAAGTAAAATGTCGGGTTTACTCAACTACAAAACGGAGACACAGACGATATAGTACCATCAATCCCGCATGCTTACCATGGCTTTCGGAACAAAAAACGGCGTCCGCAAAAAAAAAACAAGAGGAAGAAGAAACACACCACCAACCCAACCACCCACACACTCACATAGATACGCTTTCGACCAAACCAATTTGGAGCTCAAGCGCGCGGATCGCGCCGCAAGGGTATGTGATGTAGTCGTTGTGTGGGGTGCGGGTTTGCGTGCATGTGCGTATGTCTCCGTGACCTGAAGAAGAAGCGACGACAAGCAAAATTTTAATTCGTTTTAATCACATCATTTATGACCGCCAGTTATCGTGACTGTTTGCCTGAAGCTGCCTGATGCTCGGAAGATGTATAAGATTAAGATCAGGGCAATGCAATACGGATGATGGTGATGATGGATGGTGTCACGCATCCAGAGGATGCTCCGTTCGATTTAATATATTGTACGACTACGGTTGCGTTCTTTTTACTGTTTCGTTTTCCCCCGCCCCCAATTTCCTGGTAGCCATCGAAACATCGGTAGCAATATCTTCCCCCTCGGGTTTTGTTTTTAAACTTTTGTGTTTGTTTTTTAATAACTATTTTCCATATTGACAAGGCACAGTCAGTCAGCCAACCAGTCAGGAAAACCAGCACCCGCGTGCGGCGGTCTTTATGCTGCGGAACAGTGCGATTTGTGTTGCGTACGCTTTATGTAGTAGGCTAGGCCTAGAACACATCACATCATACGAGGCGAGGAGCTAGAAGAGAACGGAAAAATCTATCGTGTCGGAATAGTGAGGAAGCTTTTGCTTTAGCTTGTTGTAGAATTGAGGACAAATGATACACCCACGCAGGTTGGAAATGAAGAAAATTTTGGTAAAAGCTCGAAGAAAATCTTATCCTATTTTTGCGAAACGAAGATATCTAAGACGCGTTGACTATTATAACTCGTCCGATGCAACCATCACACAAACACACACCCCGGTGGATGGAAATGCGCGGTTTCTATTTTTATATTATTCTTATTATTTATGTTAAGCATATTTCCGATTAGCTTTGGCGGCAAAAAAATGGCAGCAAGAGTTTGAGACGTATAAGGAATATCCCTGAATGAGAAGGTAGATGACGATGATGATGATGATGTATGAGGCAAATCCCCACTACCAGTCGTGAACGTTTTTAAATTATTCACTATCGAATGTTTATGGTAAACACAATAGTACATCAACAAATAAAATGTAAGCGAAAAATGTAACGATCACTCTGCCGCCATTTAGATTTGTGAGCTGTTATGTGGCGTATGATTTGATTTTATTGAGAAATTAAAGCAACACGACAATGTGCAATTAATTTATCGATTTATTGGGAACTTCTGGGCGATTTTGTAGACTTGCTCGATAAGAGAAGTAAACGCCTTAAATTGTCGTTGACAAACATTCACGATCGATGCTTCTTCCTTCTTCGTTGGCCCTACAATCTCGACAGGTGTCGGCCTGCCATTTGTTGGCTTTCTGTGACTTGATTATACCCGTAGCAAAGTAGTGAGCCCTGCGTACGGGGAGGCGGTCTGGATGGGATTTGAACCCCGGTCCGGCCACCGGACCGCCCCAATAAACTCTTCTATAAACGAAAGCTCAAACAAGCTTGAAAAGCTTCCTGCATTCCATTCCAGCTCTTTTAGGATTAAGGGTTAGGGATCGTCCATAAATTACCTCCTTGTAACATAAGGGAGTGAACAAATGAGTCAAATTCTTCTTAAATCTTATAAGCTGCAGAGCTTATCTGTCTTTTTTTCTGACGCTCAACCCAAAGGAGGAAACTAGACCGTGAGCGGTATGGAGGACTTCTGCAGCAGGTCAAGAAAATAGCAAGTATTGAAGTACCTTATCCAATCCCACCTAACTGGTGAAGGGCCATCTGAGAGATGGATTTCCTTTTTTTGTTTTGTTAAATACTTCCTGGAATGTGGAATTGTGGTAAAAATATAATCTCATAGACATCAGTCTCCTCTAACAGCGATGGTGATTCTTCTAGCGTAACGCTTTGCTACGTTAGGGGGTAGCGTTACGCTATTTATGGACGATCCATTATTGGTGTTACAGCGTCTTGTTCGACTGTAAATAATCCCGCAGCCTTTGTGTATGTGTTTGTAAGGGCCTCGCTGTACAGTGAGCTTAAAGCTAAGAACAGACAGCTTTATTTACGAAACATTTTTATAACATTTTCCTTCAATTCGCAAAAGATCAATATTTAAATTATACTAAAAAAATCATGTTATACATGCTTTTAAATAAATAAGGCGAAAGTATTTGAAATAAAACTCACCAACGCTCCGCAATGTGCTGGTGTTGGTGAGCAGTAGCGCTTGTGGTAAGCATAAAAAGCATCGGACGTTTGCACATCGGTCAAAGTGTACCGCAACATCATTTCGATTCCATCGCTCGGCGTGTTCGGGTGTGCGTAACGAACCCGCAGCAACCCTCTTGGTGCATTGTTTTGCTTTCACCAGGCCCTTGGTGCGCGCGTGTGTGTTTCTGTTGGTGTGTCAGTGGACGAGAACCTACGTGTGGTGCGTGGAGTGACCAGAACGTCCAGAGAACAACCTGTTCACTCTTCATATTCTTGACCGCGCCCGCTCAAGTGTGATTTTGTGACGGCGTGTGTGTGTGTGTGTTTGTGTATGGTTCCGTTTTCTTTTGTGTGTTTCGAAGCAGAGAGCTATGTCTGGCACGTTCCGGGCGGACCAGTGGCAACAGTGAGAACGGTACGCGAACCAGAAGCCCTTCAAAGTTTGTTTTCAGTTTTTGTGGCCACCGTCCGTATCCGGTCGTGATTACGGGCTTAGAAATCTTTCTTCTACCTTTTCGTTGCTTCCTCCCGAACCTCGGCCGGGGAGTTGAGAACCGGTTTTCGTAACCTCCGGTGTACGGTAGTGTTAGTTCTTCAAGGGTGGAAAGTGTGCGATGGTAGCCTAACCAATACCCACCCACTACGTCACGATCAACTCCAGGAAATCCACGATCATCTCCAGGATCAAGATCTGGTACCGTCTGTCAAAAACAAAATAAAACCCAACCAGCCAGCTTCAAGTGAATAGCTCAACAACCGTGGCGTAATGGCGAGCAGGCGATCCTCGATGAGTTGCGCTGGTGGCCAGTATGGTCGGTATCTCGTCTTCCTTAGTGCGTGCCTTCAACTGCTTCCGTTGGTTTGGACCGTGTCACGGTCCTCGTCCGTTACGCTCGAGTCTCGGATGAGAGATGATCCAGATTTATCCGAGGTTTGTATGGAAGTAGTCCTGTTCTTGTTATTCCTAGTTGAAGAGGATTTGCGAAAATTCTGAGAAACTTAAAGTGACGAACTTTTGAATTGAAGTCCAAGACAATAGACTATGACCCTATAACCCCAAGAAGTTCCTTTTGCTGCTCTCTTTCTTAACTTGTGATAAACCCGTTTAATAGACTATGCCGCAACTGCAATGATCCTTGATAACTATCTCCAAAGTTTGATAATTATCTCCAAAGTCACCAGACTCCAACTTCAAATCAAGTTACATGAGACCCTCGGTTCAGATATTGGACGTGACTTAAAATTGGAAACGTTTGGCATTTTGTGGCAATCGCCAGATTCTAGATCGATAGCGATATGAGCGCTCTATTCACCAAACAGCACCTCCTGTACGCTTTATTTCATTTGTCTGTATTGAATCGGGCCCCATCCATCCGTGCAAAGGATGTACTCTGTCTTTCTTTCTCTATGGACCACCTTAATTTCGAACGAACCAAATGTGAGTGTTTTAAATTTAACACTTCGACTTCCAATAGGGCAAGTGAGGGTGGGCTTCGGTTTATGTGTGTGTGTGGGGATGTGTTTATATTAGGGTACAGAAATAGACAAAAATCAATGCAAATCATCTCGGCCTCGGCGAAGGGTGACTCACACTGCACAATCGCTTCCCCTAAAGCGTGTCCTTTCCCTGATGACTCAAAATCGGAACTTGGTAGCGGAGTGGAATACCAAGCGAGGGGGTATTGGGAGGGAGGATGGGGGACAGGAAAGGGGTGGAATAAATTTTGCTCGCTGCGCGACCCCGTTTCTGCTAGATACACGCGATTGTATTAAAACACTTGCCTCGGTTAGTTGAAGTGGGAAGAAAACTGTTGGGAAAACACAGGGGATAGTTTGATCCTGGACAGGGCCACAATCACCAGCAATCAGCCACTGCTACTACTACCACCATCAACAATCTTTTCGTTTAAATTGCTTTTTTTCTGCTGTATCAAATGAAATGCGAGAGCGTGTTCCCGTTGGCCAACCCTCGCCAAGCCTCGGCGATTCCTTGCACCGCACGCGAATATTCCCTATTAAAGCGAGAGTAGCGGGAAAACTATTTTGCAACAACAACAAAACCCACACACATCCCGTCGACGGCTTGTGTTTCATTATGGTTTTGCCGTGGCGAGCAGTTGGCGCCAACTCATGTCCTTTGAATTGTGGTGTGCTGAAACGGGGGAAACGTACGGATATTGGAGGTTCGCCATCTCTGTTGTGCGGTGAGGCATGATAGTTTTCTCGTCCTAGTCCGATATTTTCCTCGCTTTCCTTGTTCGTCCTCCGCATCCCCCTTTGCACCACCGCTTGGGTAAACTGCGGATCTGCCTCCTGTCGTTTGACGAGTGACGAGAAATTTGTCCAATAAGGGGGACGTAGGGGACCACTGAAGAAGCGAGGAATGAGGATTTTCCATCACTCACCTCACCAACATCAGTATCCGTATCCGTTGCCGTTAGCGACCGACAAGTCTCCGACCAGAAATTGGTTGGCGCCAGCATGTCCTCCTTACGCACACTCACGCACCACCGATTGGGTTACACACTGTCGAGGGGACGTCCGTTTTTGGGGTGAGTGACTAAGCTCCAAAAAAAAAAAAATAAGCGACGAGGTGCAGAACACTAAGACACTAGACACGCTTGGGGATTCATCGAATGCTTTCTTACTGGTGAATTATATGCACACTGACACACACACATGCAGGATAAGCGATACGAGGTTACGCTGACTACAGAGAGTGGTTGTAAGCGAAGTAGGTTAAAGAGATCTACTGCTTTTATTTGTTTTGCGACATTTCGATGGTTTTGTTGGCATGGGAGCTTTTTCTGGAATAATGGAGCATGGGTGACGCAGTGAAATGAATACTATTTTTGGAAGGAGTATACTCCACTACGATGTAGCATTGACGATTCAGGATTTTATCACATTGAGCTACTTAAAGGCGTAGAATAATCAAACTAGTAATATAATGCTTGCAACTCTTCCAGTTCTACTCGTTAATCGAGCGAGATGAAATCGCCATGTCGAAGCTAGTCCACCATTCACTAACAATATTTGCACCAACGAATCAAGCCTTCCAGCGGTACCTCAACAACAAGACGATGCTCAACTATCACATGTGTAAGCATTCGCAGAAGGCTACAACCTGATGTACTTTGTATACTAACTGGTCGTCTTCTCCATTCTTCCATCCTTGCAGCGTCCACTCCACTACGGTTATCGCAGCTCGGCGATACGGTACGTTCGCTTAATGACGATGGTACACCGCTGTACATCACCAGGAAACGCCCGCTGAGCGGCATGCAGGAGGATCTGTACGTTAATAGTGCGAAGATTATCCGGGAGCGTTCCAATATGGAGTTTAAAAACACCCGTGGTTACACGCAGGTAGGTGGGCTCAGGATTTTACTGCTGATGTCATTCGTGATTCAGGGGCTCTAATTACACCAACTTCCGGAACAGATTCTGCACATTATAGACGATGTGCTGACGCCTATAACGACGGTGTTTAACAAAACGCTGGATACACCCAATCCGGATGCTTTCGGATTCCTGCAGAGCGTGGAGGCGATCAACATTGAGCCACATCGGGTGCGGTACGTGTTGGGGATATATCGGGATACAAAATGGGCGAGGTCCACAATTCATTTTCTCCTATCCTCTTTGTACACACTAGATCCTTCCGGAAAAAGATACTCAACCTGAAGCGAGACCAAGTGTTCAAGAAACCGGGCATCTCCACCTTCTTCATACCGGTCGAGACGGGCTTTAAGGTAATGGGCATACATCCGCGAAATCGTTGCGGAGCCTCTATTAACGTAACGCAACGCCGTATTGATTTGTTCTCGGCTTACAGGTACCACCGTACCCCACCTTGAGCATGGTGGATAAGAGAGTGATTGATGGGCATGTCATACCGAACAAAGCCATTTTCACCACGCCTGCTCCGTATGGACAACCTTTGGAGACGCTCCAGTTTGAGGATGATCTACGGGTAACGATAACCTTCTTCCGGCACGACACCGGCAAGAATGCGCGAGGTATGTGCACCTTCCTACATGCTCTACATCTTGAAAAATCTCTCTTTATCTTCCTGATTGTTCTGCCATCTTAAATTCTAGTGTTTGTGGTGTCCAACACAATGTACTCCAACTCGCGACTCACTCCTGGCGCTGTAATAGCGGAAATCGTCAAGGCAAACATCCCAGTTGCCAATGGTGTTGTGCATTTGATTCACCGTCCACTAGTCATTGTCGATATGCATGGCCTTGAGATGCTTACGGTAAACAGTCACTCTCACACATCTCGCTGATTGAGAGACGCTTATAACATGCTCGTTTTCGTCGATATCTTAACAGGACAACAGTCACACACTGTGGTCCAAATTTCGGGACTTGATTGAGGATTATGCACCAGACTTCCTGAACATACTGCGAGGTATGAACCAGATGACGATCTTCGTACCGCAGGATGACGCTGTTTCGCAGATGATGCAAACAAACTTCATGAGGTAAGAGATGAGGTTGAGGGAGAAAAATTCAAAGCTGTTGGATCTAACTTTCTTGTCGTATTCTCTTCCTCTTGACAGCAATCGGAAGAAACTGCGCGAGGTGCTTTTGATGCACGTAGTACCGGATGCTATTACGATCGATAAAATAAAGCGTAACAATCAGAACCATGTAAGTAGCGGAATATCTTGTAGGATCTATCTAACATCAAGGCAGGATCACTCTCAGGATACTAACTTTCCTTCTTTCCACTAGATTTACCAAATACCAACCATGAGCAGCCGGCGCTTTATTTACTTCAACCTGAACGAAAACCGAACCACTCACGCCAAAAGTGTCACTGTCGAGGGTGGAGGTGTTAATGCGTCCCTGATCCTGGGCGATATTGCCACCAAGGATGGCTACATTCACATCATCGACCGTATGCTCGGCGTATCGTACATGACCATGCAGGAGAAGCTTGAAACCGATCCAATGTTGAAGTAAGTTCCTCTCTCAGCGCACACACTCAGGATGGTGTATCGGTGTTCTTAGTTCTCATTTCGTACGAATGGTTTTCTTTCGTTTCTTCATGACCAGTCTCACGTATCACTTTGGAAAGTTAAACCACTTTAACGACCAGCTCAACATGACGAACAAACGCTTTACGTTCTTCGTACCGAGGGACAAGGCCTGGATTCAGTGGTTTATTGAGCATCCGGCTGCAAATCTCGACGATTTTGTGCGGAACCGTGACCAGGTATGCTAGGGCATGATTTTCTCGATCTGTAAGATTATTAGTAACGTTCTCGGTATCTCTCTTCCTTCGTTTTAGTCTCGTCTGGTGTTGGAGCAACATCTGATCGTTGCCGATCGGGTGTTTAGTATGGGTGATCTTCGGAATATGTCCCACGACTCACTCATCCTGCCTACGCTCGGTCCCGAGAGCTTACAGATTCGCGTCAAGGAAGAAGACAACAGTAAGTAGAGGACTGGCATGGTCCTTAACTATTCAATGCTTATATTTGTCCGCTTGTACTTCACAGGGTACTTCATCCAGTGGAAGGAAACGGGCCGCTGGACCACTGTGTTCCGTGCCGATGTGGAATGTACTAACGGGCTGATCCACGTTATCGATACACCGTTCGTACACGAGTATGACATGATCACTAGCGGTGGTAGTGAGGTCCACCATACTGGACCAATCCTAATACTGTTGGTGACAGTATTATCCATGTGCACCGCCTTGGAAATGTTCTGAAAGTCGTCCAAAGTCAACGTTTGTAAGGCACACCGCCATAAGAGGATACCGATTGTGGATTATGCTTACGGGTTCGAGCTGTCTGCCGATGGATCAGCTTGAACTGTTATTTTGTTGCCAAATATTTGGGTTCGCGTTGAGACTCTCTTTAGTAGTATAGTGGTACCGGTAGTTTGAATTTGAATTCTGTTTATTGCCCTGATAGTGATTGTTGTTAAACATCTCTCTCTCTCTCTCTCTCTTACTCTTTCTATACTCTCTCTCTATCTCTGTATCTCGTAATAGATATTGTTTTAAGTGAAATAAGTTGCATTTCAAGAATCTCGTATTTAACGGCTGCGGCCTATATCCAGGTCGGTTATTTTTACATTTTACTTCACGATGAAGTCTAGCATGTACGTTAGCATATGTAAGGAATGCTTGTGACGTTGGTTTAGTTTTGTGTGTAGCATACTGTTCCTTTCTTTCCTCGGAAAACCAAAAAAAAAAGGGTTAAAATACTAAGGCGTTATGATTGGTTTGCATTGATTTCTAGTGTGTGCAGTATATCTACTCTTATTATATCTCCTTCCTTCGCTTTTCATACACGATATCCGTACCTTTTTCAATGTGTTCGTGTGCCTTAATATACAATTTAAAATATATATACAACCAAAACCACAAACCGACCCGAAGAAAAGGAACACTACCATGCCGTAACTACCGTATTGCCTAGTAAGAAAATGCCTTCTTCTGCCTGCAGACGAACTACTATAGATAACAAATTCTACCGCTGGCAAACTGTTGAAACGAAGTAAGATAAGCGACAAAATCAAGCTGCGTGTCCATATTTTGTGTGCGTGTGTGTGTCTAATTGTTGAAACCATATTTACAACACCCCCAGGAACGTGTGTGCAAAATAGCTGGAGGACTTCTGGAAACCAAAAAAAAAAAAACAAACAAAATGGCCACAAACACAAGACGAAAGCCAATGCATGCACCAAGTGACGTGATTAGTTTGGAGCAAAGAGTTGCTGCTAAAATGATATTAAAATAGTCATCTTTTGATACTAAATGACCTCCCCAATCCTTCCACCAACCCCTATCCTGCCCGCAGTCCTCTTCTGATTTTTTTTGTCAGGACAAAAGATGATTCTAGGCGTAAGTGACGCATTGCCAAATTAAACGTAAACTAATCTAGTAATGGAAGTAAAGCAGGAAAGCAGGGAAAAAAACCAGTTCTTTGAATATCGCTTCATCAAACTCATAAATTCCTTTCAATGCCTTATACCGGAGAAAAAAAGTGTAGTTATCGTGCTCTGTTTTCTTGGATTAACTTGTTTTGACGATTTGGCGTGTGCCTTCTGTTTTTGTGTCTTGAATCCTAGTATAAGTGTCAATACCTTTAATAGCCTGTAAACAAAGCATAAAAACCCGATCTAATGTAATATTGTAACAAGAAAACTGTAACCTGTAGCTTGAATGAATTGAACAGCTAAATATAAGACGATACTATGACAGAACGAGCATGGTGGAGTTAGTTTTTAATTTCAGCAAGACGGTGACTTGATGACATTGTGGATCTCGTTAACCCTGATGAAGAAATCTTTTAATTTTGTTCATCTAATGAGCTAATTCCTAGTTTTCATGATTAGCCTGCTAATGATCATCAACTTGTCATCGAGACGAGGTCCTCAATTTGCTGACGCGCTCACTGTACTCTCGTACAAAATTACCCGCATATGCCCTAGTTTTCTTATCCAATGTACAGACTACACACACAAAAAGTACTATTCCAAATTAATGGTGACGGTGAAACCGAAGGAAATGACACCAATTAGGGCGGAGCGTCTTCCACCAACGGTACTTCTTGCGAACATATTAAATTAGGCCACAGTAGGTTGTTCGTTCTCACTGACCGAAGTGTGAACTGGTCGGTCGGCCGTTGATGACTTCCTGCCCGCGGTCATCAAATTACACCGTACGCATCTTTACGGTGTTAATTGGATTTGCTCGGTCTCCGTCAGGTCTTTCAGCACCATTTTAATGCGCCCAAGGGGGCGGTAAGGCCCTAAGACCTTACCACCGAAAACCGTAAAGCAAGGAAAATCTTAATGTCCGTGTGTGCTTTTGTTCTTGAGGACCATATCCCGAGTGGACTTAATTTGGTTAGAACGACTGGTATACGTCATTCCGTCGAGCCGTCGCTAATCGCTTGCTGTGGTGGCATTTGTTAACGCTTCCTCATCCCTCCAGGTCGGATGTAATCACTGTACTGCTGTTTACACCGCAAACGCAAATACGCACGTGCGTGTGGGCAGCAATCGGAAGAAAGGTTTTCAAAAATCAATACGCTACCGGCACGGTGTACCAGGCGACAATGAGTGGTTGGAAAAAGTAGAGTACAAACGATTATTGATCTTTGCGCTAGCAGTAGCAAAAGTTTGGGCAGGTCTTTCTGCTGTCTGTCGTCCGATATCTTCACGGAGTCGCGTCGTAAGATTCAAGGGGCAATTGGAAGTTTGAAGCTATCATACCACAAGATCGTCCATTTAATCATTGAACAGAATTTCTGGCAAGATACATCACCAAAACCGCGAACCAATGAAACTGCGTCCACGACGACAACGACTCTTTCCTGATCGATTTGGTTGCGCATGATCACGTTCGCCGAGGGTCGAAAGCTACCAAGTAGCATCGTATCCTGTTCTTTGCCACTGTGTGAAATATTGGATTTTTTTTGTATCTTAGTGTGTGTGTGTTTCTTCTGTCTTGCACATTCACTGTTCACTGCAAACCACGAGAGCAGGGTTGTGTAAACATTGCGAGCAATAGATGAACATAAAAAATGAACGAGGGAAGGGGGACCCATTCCCACACGTACTCGCCCAAACGCAACATTCTTCTGCCAGTGATGTATTACAAATTAGTGTGCCTGTGTGTGCGTACACGCCACAGCGCATGTACCGTGGTGAGATGGAGGGAAGCATATATTGATCGCCATATTTGGTTGAGAGCAATCGCATGGGGTGTATTCCGACAGGGGATGCTTCTGCAGCAGCAGCAACAGCGCTCTCTACGCAACATCGAGAAAGAAAGAGAGCGGGCAATAATGATGACAGAGAGAGAGAGAGAGCAGATGAAGGGATGAAAATCTTCAGATAGATGAGGTTGCCAACGCTGCGTTGCGGTTACTCGTTGTCGGATGGTCGAGCCATGCTCATGTGAGCTCCCGGAACAACCGCAACCAATCAACCACACACCCTTCTCTCCAATCAAATGAAACCACCCCATCCTGCCCTCCACCGCGGCCTCAGGAGGGAGAGCCTACCAGCTAGACTGCAGCAGCAGCATCACGTAATGACGTAATAGAAGGTGGTATAAACAGCTTTGAAAGACGCAATACAGTGCTTTAGACAAGTGTCTGCATGTTTGTCACAATGTCTGCTTCGAGATAAAAAAAAAAACAATATGGCGGAGATTGCTCACTCATTTGTTTTAAACGGGGAGACACGTGTGCTAAAAGCTGAGATACACTGTAGCGTTGTTATTGCATCTAAGATCACCTCAATCTAATGCTATTGGCCCTAGAGCTTCGAGAAAAATCTGTAGCTTCATGATTATGTGTCCCCCGTGTGTGTGTGTGTGTGTGTGTGTGAATGTGTGCGCCTCTGTTCGGCTTTGTGTGCCGGATGTGAGTTCGTGGTGTTGTTGGGCTAAAATTAGTTAAACGACCGATTATGCGAGACCTCGAACACCATCTTACTCCATTTTGTTCTTTGTTTTCCTACCATTACCAATTTGAGGAGGTTATCGCAAGTTCGTTGCACTCTGGGGATGCTCTCTTTTCCCTTTTGTACGCATCGGTTTTCCATTCAGTCGGTGTAGGCAGAGTGGCGATGCTGATACTGACACACCAAGACGCAACAATACTCTCGCCGTCTCCGCATCCGAGCGTCTTTTTGCCCCGCCTTGCATTCACTAGCGGTTCGGTTGGAGGAATTTTCTCGCTTTCCACGTTTACGCACAAACCCCCCCTTCCCAGTGTTGCTGCTGCGACTTCCGACGCTCCTGCACGCCTGATAGCCGTTCGACGAGTCGATGGCTTTAGCTGATCGGTTATCGGTATCGATAGCTTTCCAATATCGATTGATTTCCACCGTTCGACCGGTGCCATTCCGGAGCGCTCTGCCCCGATCGAGAAAAGCAGCCCTTGCAGAAAAGCAGCAACCCGACACGCGGCTCAAAAATCCAGGTTCATCGGCTGTGGCAGCGAACAAGTCGTTCATCGTTCATCGTGTACCAGGGTCGCAGGAAAAGTGAGAGCTGCCCGTGACGCACGCGTCTGCGTTGCGCCGGTGTTGCGAAAAAAAGGCGCGCATTTCGACTTTGTTTTGGTGCAGGTCAAAATTTTATACCAGCACCAGGGTCGCATGTGACCAGGAGGTACCTTCTACCAGCGGTGAGTGTGGCTGGTGGTGCAAAAGAGACAAACGGATGCTGCGCGTTGGTTGCGCTGTCTCAGGTCAGGAGTGAGCAAGCGATTGCTGGACAGCCGCGTCGCATGTTGCAAAAATTTTATTCGATTGTTTTGTAAAATATTTTTAATAACTTTTTTCACAAGCTTTGAGGACTTTTCCAACAAAATGTTGACTATTTTTTGAGTCATAAAATTGTGCGTTTATTTTGAGAGCTTGTTGCAGCAACAAAGCTGCGTAAAAATGCTTGCAATCTGGGTTTATTTCACCTTAATTTGCTGCCATGTATTATCGCGTGCAGCAACCTGCAAGGGCTTCCTGCACTCCTGGTAGAAGTTGCGTCAAAGCAAACGAAATCACAACGTCGTCTGATCATCGCCGTCAGACTGGTGGCACAGCTCCTACGTGCGGGTTTTCAAATTTTGTATGGGATTTGACAGTTGGCCGTCGTACGATGGAAACAAAAAAAAATGTTTCCATCGTACGACGGAAATCTTAAGCCTTGGCCATCTCTCAAATCCCATACAAATTTTGTAAAACAGTACGACGAAAAAACCCTTACGATGGAGCAGTGCCACCGGTCTAATCGCATCGCCGAGTTTGCGTGACACAGCAACAGCAGTCGCGTCCAGCTGCAATACACATGCGTTTTGTAGGCTTTTTGCGTAAAAACCAAAAATTAGATAATAATAACATTTTATTACATAGGAAGCAACAAACGAAACATATGTTCTGTCCATAGCGCATTTTGTACCAAGTGGGTTTGTTTTGTTCGACGATGGCGTTCCAGCTGTGTCGCGAGCGATACGTTTGTCCCATCGCCGGTATTGATGTCACCACCACCCGTCCGGATCTCGTGTGCGCAACACACGCTATCTGCTGCATTTGCTGTGCCCCTGGTGATGGATGCGTCTTAATAGTAGCGACGGTTGTAGTTCCGTCCGTTCCGTGTATGTCTGCTTGGTTGCAAGTTGCTTCGTTATGGCTTGAAATGCAGAAACGTCTTTTTGGTGCATAATTGGGTATGGGTCGTCGCAATCAGATGCTTTTACTGTAAGCTGCATCGGACGGGCAAATTGGTTCCTTACCAAATGTGGCATTTAAGTCTCCCTCGGGAGCAAATAAAGCCACGGATATGTGAAACAAGTCACTGATGAGTAATGTTAAGCTTAGGGGCACACCAGAGGCGAGATTTAACCAGACCGGGACAGATCGTCTTCCAGTTTGAGCTTAAGCCCCCTTTAAACCGCTCTACTCAGCTCAGAAGAGCTCTTGGCGACATATTACTGGTTTCTATGACTTAATTATAGTCGTACGTAAGAGGAAGAAGTCCTGGTGAGAAACAAAAAAAAAACAGAAAATCAAAAAGGCGTCAAAGAGAAAGCTACTGAGATGAAAATATTTTCCATACAATTTTTACTCCCACTAATGTATCCTAAAGATACCTTTGAAAGGAAAAAGAAGCAACTTTACAAAACGAATCAACTAACACCGATAGTTTGCTTTCAGTTGCTAACCACTGATAAACGTGGAGAGGAGCTGTTAGTGCGCAGGCTTTAGAAAAAGAGAAAAGGACAGCGAAAGGGCACAACGCGCATTAGAAATAGATGAAGAACAGAGCAGGCCTACGCAACCAAGCGTCTCGTTCGTTCTCGCACTTTGCGGGTTCGGGTTTTTATTGTGTGCCTATTGCTCGCATGCTTCGTGCACGATGCTGGTGCGCGCAACGTACACTATTAGACCGGAAGAGATAGTTGCGTGGCGTGTCTAGCTCCAACTAGCTCTGTGCTCCTGGTGACTGTGTAGAATCGGTTTTCTAAGCAACATGGACTTAGAAAAACTATATTTATGCGTCGATCGCGTGCCGGTTGGCTGCTTAGGTGCAGGGTGGAGGGATTGGTGCGGTGTTTGGAGCGTAAAGGGCGGACGTGACTGTACAACTATCGCTTCTACATCCCAACAGCAGACACTCAACGCGAGAGTATGGAGGATGTGCATTAGAAAAGGTGGCGTTAGCGAGCTTGCCTCCTGCAACGCCTGCATTCCTAGCCGTGTGAGCACATGGTCAGGTTTCTAATACCGTTTGCTGGACGTGTCCGGCATCGCGTTCAACCCTTTTCGGAGCTGGCAGCCATCCACCACGCTCCGATGGTACCTAGCTCCAAGCGAACACTATTATTTGCCAGGTTCGAGCCGGACGACCGACCGAGTGAGTCGTGGCGAGCATCCTGCAGTTGCTGCGATCAATCCCGATGACGCCGGCCAAGCTGGGGAGAGGGCAAACAGAATTGTCATCGATTGTGTTAAATAGAAATTTCCCCAGCAAGTGCTGTGGCCGCTCAACTCACGCGACCAGGAGCGCAGAACGCGGTACGGTTCGGTAGCAGGTGGATCGGACCGAGCTACCGACTGGGGATTGCGTCTCATTTTCTCCTGCGATGACGCGCGACGAGTCTCGCGGTTGTTGCGTGTTGGAGCGAGTGAATAGAAGCGAGTCGCGCTCAAGACGCACACAGCTGATTGCTGTTTCTGTCTGGGGCGAAAGCTTCGGGCGGTTACAGACACCTCCGCACGGCATGCGCTCTCAGCACCGGTGGACTCGTTGAAGATCATTTGGTGCCCATTAACGGGTCCGATGAAGGTTGTCCGGCTCGCGGATTGCGTCACGGCGCGACATCGTGCCACATCGTGTGTTCCGTACATTTCGTTCGCAAATCACGGACGGCGAGGCATACTGGCTGCTGAAAAAACCGATATACTTTTTTTCGGACTTAAATGAAGTGACGAAACGGTCCATTTAAACGATACATGCACCTGCAACGGCTGTGCGAGCGACCGTCCTTGAGCCGGGCTTGGGTCGGAAGCAGATGATTACAGTCACCAGCGAGCGTGTTAGCGCGCCAGTACCATGTCCGGCAACCTCCTCAGTTTCCTGCGCTCTCGTTACCAGTTGCGTCAAAGTTCGCAGCGCCGTGTGGTTCCTCGCTCGAAAACAGCCGGCGATTTCAGCGACAATTTTTTACGCCGAAAAGCAACCTCGCCCATCGCAGGCGGGAGAAAGTGAAATGGAAAATTGTTTTTGTATTTGCGGAAAAATAATAATCGAAAAACAATTTAGGAAGCACTTTAATAATGTAATGTAATAATGTAGGCAAAAATAGATACATTTTGAACAAATTGGTGCTCTGTGGCCATCGGTCTTTTTTCGCTCAAGATACGCATGGTTTTTCTCCCCAGCCTCGGTGATGTCGCCCGGACCAAGGTGTATGTATTTAGAAGGTGGATTTTTATCGATTTGACAGGGCGACATTTTAGTCGAGTTATGTCAGAGTTTGTTTACAAAATCATATGGTATGGGCAACAAACATGAACAAACAGCCTCGATTCTCAATCCCTTGAGCAATTTCGCTAATTTATGGGTCATATTCGCATATCAAATGTTGTTCCACAGAAGATTGACGTTATTTGGTTGCATTTTTCGTCAAAAAATCGCAAGCGATATCACCACCGGCGCCTCCTCCGACGCTGCCATCACTCTTCTCAATACCCTTCCCCTCGATCACTACAGAACTGTTATGTCAGGTCGAGAAATGTCAATTTGCTCTAAACAACTCTACCTTCTATATCTACATACCTTGGCCCGGACAGAACGGACCAACTGTCAAGCGATGTGCTGTCGGTGCGCAACACACGCAACATGCTGGGATTGCTGCGCTCTTGGTATCGATTGCGTCTTGTAGCAACCTTTTGGGTACGTTTTCCGGTTACAGAATTTTGTGCTGTGGTCGAGCGCTTTAAAAAGTTGGTTTCCGGACTCGCTGCGAACTGAGAGTTTGGTATAAAATGAATCCCTGCTAGCTTCCACAGGAATTCAACAGGCAAATGTTGTATTTACGTTTAAAATAATTTTTTCAGAGATATTTAAAACCTCAAAAGCGTGAAAAACGAGGGAAACCATTTTCCCGGGCAATTTTCCAATCGGATGTATCGTGTATTATAGCGATGGCGACGACCGACATCCTATAAACGGGCCAGATGTGCATGCAACCAACCTCGCGAGATCTCCCGGATCTCGGCTGGCCGATTTCCCGCGCGAATGTGCACTTTGGACACATCCCAGGCTCCAAATGACAGATGAAAAGACGTCTTTTCGTGGTCTTTTCACCCACGAAAAGACCACGAAAAGACGTCTTAATAACACCTCATCGGACCAACTGTCATGGCGTGGTAATGTATACATCTCGGTCTTAATGTATACAACTTGGTTGGTAAAGAAAATAAAAACGTGACGTTTTCAAGCAAGTAAAAACGAAAAAAATCTTTTTTTTTTCTTGTAGCTGTCATTTATTTAAAATTCATACTTATTCATTCATTCATATGCCATAGCTGTGTGTAGTACCCTCCCTTTACCGGTGGCCTTCGTATCTTTTTCTGTGTTATAAATTATATAGGGTTATAAGTTGATTTGAACTTGTACTTACCGAGTTGCTTGTCCTCCATCTGATCCGTGTGAGCTATTGCGGTTGTGTTGTGTCGAGACGTAAACATCCAATAAGAGAAGCAACCAAGCAACATGGAAAAGTATGTATTTTTAAATTACATGTAACAAAGGATTCGATGTATAATATATTTATCTCTTTGTTCGTGTTTTAACGATGTGGCGAATCATTTAGCACACCACGCAAGATTGTGGTGCTCAATATGAGAGACGGAAAATATGTTTTATCCGAGAAGCCGCAGCCTACAGGTATAAAAAAATATTGGTTCATACAACTTTAGAGCAGTATTGAGAGTAATATGTATTGTTTTTCATCGTTGTGTTACAGCTTCCTCATCACAACCAACACTACATCCAGATTTTATAAAACAACTACCGACGGCAAAAAATACTTCCAAGAACATCCAACCTGCAACAAACATCGTTCACCGCAGTGTTTCCGCAGGTTTGTATGGTTTTCTCGGCATGCGTTTGAAAGATTGGGAGCAGTATTGAGAGTAATATGTATTTTTTTTTTCATCGTTGTGTTACAGCTTCCTCATCACAACCAACACTACATCCAGATTTTATAAAACAACTACCAACGGCAAAAAATACATCCAAGAACATCCAACCTGCAACAAACATCGTTCACCGCAATGTTCCCGCATCCATTTCGGATTCCATTTTTTCCGCATCCAACAAACCCAACATTTCCAAACCCATAAGCAGCAATAGTCCCATAAATCTAGAGACAACAAAATCTTCTATAGACGCAGGATTGCGCGATCTTTTAGTTTCAATTGGACAGAAAATGGATGACATGACAAAAAAAATTACAAATTTGGACCAGAAACTTAATGAAATAGAAACTAACCACGCCAACAGGGTTCGAGTTGTTGAGAAAAATCAAGCAATTATTAAAACTAAGCTGGACTTGATCTTAGATAAAATCTCTCCTCGTCCAGGATTGGTAACAAATAGTTCATTCAACTGGGAACCGATCGCATCCAAAGAAATGTTGGATGCAGTGGATCAGCAGCTTAATGATCAGCAGTATAAAAAAGAATTTGAAGAATATCTGGAATGCCAGCTGCCAACAGATAGCTCGGAAGAAAGGCTTCATTCAGCGATGGACATCATATTTGCCAGACAGTTTGTTATAGAGATGAGCTGGACGGGAATTGGACATCCGAACTAAAAAATTCCGTTGTTTGGATATAAAAATATTCTTGCCTTATTTAAGCACATTGGAACCTTTCACGGAGTAACTCCAACTCCTCAAAAAATTAAAACATTCTTCCAAAATAAATTGAAGCATGCCCGCCAAAGACTGAACCTAGAAGGTAAGATTAAATCCACGCACCACAGACATCAACATTCTCATTATTAGTGTTTTTTGTTTTGTTATAAAGTTCCTTCAGTAACTAAGTGTCCTTATTTTTTTTAATACATGTAATATGATGTAATATGTATGTTAATAATAAAAACTCATGAAAAATGTATAATGTATAATATGTAAATTTTTGAAATGTTATAATCCATAAATTATAGTAATTAAAAAGAACGATACAGAAAGAAAATCATATTAATTATTTATTATCTAAGAAATGAAAATATTAGCCTACGAGGGTATGAATTAATGGAACATATTGATACTCATTTTCTTTGGAAAGGGGAACAGCTACCAATTTACATCGTATATCCCCAATATTAACAACAACTTACAACTTTTATTAGCTTTTATTATTTTATTTTATTTTATTTTAACAACTTTTATTAGCTACGCACCTTAGTTCGTTGAGCAGACATCGTCTTATCCCGTTATACCAATACTGACTTCCGTTTATCGTTACAACTTCATTTGAGCCATTTCGATGAGTCTTCAGCAAAGTTCTTTGGAAGATGATTTCCATAACTTGACTTATAGAATTATACGATTGATTGGTGGATATTGCCCATCGACGTAATTCGGCTTCTACATCATACCCTTCTGTGCGTTCTGTGTCCATTCTTTCATCGTCAGAGCTTTCAACTAAATAGTCCGTAACAAACTCATCACATTCAGGTTCGCTTGTCGTTACACCGGCTTCTTCTGCCATCACATTGGAAGATCCTTCTGAATGATAATCCATAGGTGCATCGCCTGCGCCTTGGTTGCTTCCAATAACTGGAAAACAAAACATATGCCATGTTATAAAAGAAACTAACAATGATATTTGCCCGTCTTATACCGAATGAACTTCCTCCTGCAACTAGCTCTTCGTCATTCTGCTCTAGCAAAGCTGCTCGGTGCTCTGTAGCATCGCGATAACGATACGAATATGAATTATATTTTACTCGTTTATTGAATTGGTCACTCATTTTTACAAGATTGGTGATATTAGAAGGCACTGAGCAAAAACGTAATTAAGAAGCTCTCGGAAAATTTTTGTTTATACGGATAGAAGTTTTCTTTTTGTAGCGCGTCGGCCAGTCTGACAGGCAAAACAACAACAATCGCTGATCAGGGAACCAATATCAACAATATCATTACTCTCGATTTTTTGATTAAAATTGAAAATTAATGAAAAATCTTTTAAAACCAAATAAAATTTACATGTTAAATAAAGACATGAGTTTTCTATATGTTTTTTTATGATTTTACTATTTATTATTAGGTAAAAAGCCGTATAAAGTTCATGAACTCGCTGACTTAGTATTGTAAACAGAGGGATTTGGTCTTTTCATATGTTCCTTGCAGCCTGGGATGGACGAATGGGTAAGCGTGCAGCCTCCTTCGCCTCATGAGTTCCCGGGAAAAAAACAAAATTTACAGCTAAGGATACGGAATTGCTATAGCCCCTGTCGAAAGTTTTGTTCTTCCGGGTGATTTTCAAACTGACCGTTGGCTGTCCGCGTGCCGTAATTAAATTATTTTGTGATACCAACCGAAAGAAAATGAATGACCGAGCTCACCCTGATATAAGGTGCCCTTTCACGGTTTGGAGAAGAAAATGTCTCCAAACCATCGTGAATTTTATCAATTTTTGTAATTTAGTTTCAAGCAATACGGCCTTTATGAATAAAAAAAAAGAAAATAAATGAAGTAAAATACAGTTTAAGTGGAAAATAAATATATGTATCATTTCTGTTTATTAAAATATGTAATAATTTAGCAGGGAAATATTTTTTGTACGATGGAAAATGAGAAAAAAAATAAATATTTTCAGGTCGTATATTTTTGTAGCGCTTGGTCAATTTAAAAACGTGCAAACGGTTCGGACCGTTTTCCCCGGGTGCTCTAAGAACGTGTTCCCACCTTCACGTCAGGTGCTCTGCGGGCGTGTTCCCATCTTTACCTCTGGTGCTCTGCGGACGTGTTCCCACTTTTACCCGGCGCGGAATGCTCCTAATTTTCCTGCGCTCCTGTTCAATGGTGAAACTTATTAGAGCGAATCCGGTACGATTTTTGCATCTTCACGTAGCGAACTCGCGAACTCGGGGCACTCCCGGGCACGGGCGACACACGCGACCATACGCTGCGCTCCTGGTACTTCGCGTTGGAAAGAAAAAAACAGGCTCTCTCAACACACCGCAGCCACCAGAGCGAGACGACACGAGTACGCCTGTGCATTCGAGCCGGTGTTGTGGATGGAACGCCTGTTCCGCTGTTACCTGCTAAAAATCATGCTCCCCTGGTGCGAATCGTAGCGCACTATTTGTAATCGTGATGTGGTAGACCTGCGAGAATGCATTCGAAATTTACCGTTTAAAATGACCGTTTGCGCGTGAAGCCAGCTGGTCTTGGGAGGATCGTAGCGGTGTGTTTTAAACCCAGAAACAAACGGGGATGTGTTATTTAGATTTTTATCAGTATTTTATTAGCTGCTTGGCAATATATATTGATAAATTTTGTATTGTTTTTTTTTCGTGTGCTTGTTCCGGTGCGTTATAGGCGTGAATGTGTGTGAGCCCCGATTGTTATTTACATCCCACCAAACCTTTATTTTCCTGTCCGGTTTTCACCGGTGTTTCGGTGGAATTTTGTCATCGTATTTAGAGAAAAATGTGAAAGAGAGTTATATACAAACCTGCAAACAGAAAACACCTGGACGGTTGGCATTGTTTTGTTCGTTGATGTTTATTCACATAATGTTCATCATAAAAACATAATCTTAGCGTCACAATAACATTAATCGGCTTCAGAAGGCGTTCCGAAGGCCCGAAACATAAGCAAATAAGATTCTTATAAGAATTTTCCCTACACCATGGCCAGCTGGCACACCGTGGAAGAAGACAAACACAAACCCAATATGTATGTGCACGCATTTGACAGATCGAGCTGTCAACGGGTGTGGGCAATCGCGATGGTACGTAAACATTGAAAACCATTTGCCAATCCAGAACAACCCCCAGATAAGTGCCCCAACCAACACGGGGAAAATGGAAAAAGGATTCTAGACGCATTTCCCACCTTTGTGTAAGTATTTCTGTTTTTGTTTTGTGTGAGCTTTGCTTCGGCGGCTAGAGAAATCCGAGTACGGCGAGTGTGCTGGATTTGATTTTGGAATCCCCTTGCCTGGAAATCGTATCATTCTTCTTCCCGAACCTGCTTTCGATCGCCATAAAATGGCCAGAAAACTAATCCCATGTTTGTACCATTGTAGGTGTGTCAGATTCACTTAGCCAACTACTGCCCCTGTTCAACGCCCGTGCCGGGAAGAGCCGTATCCAAATAGCAGCAAGAATGTTCACAGAGCTAGTGATGAACCGGATCCGGCAACTTCTGCTAGCAATCGTCGGTGTGCTGAAGCGTGCGATGTGTTGCTTTTCACGCCGCCGGAAACTGTCGGCCAGTGAGTGCGAGGTGCTCAATACGGTCAGCGTCGACCGCTATCCGGGTGGCGGGCGTGGTGCCGGCGGGCAAGGTAAGAACGTGCCGGAGAAGGACTGGAACTCGTGGGACGATTCGCCGAAAACGGTCGAAGAACACATCGAGCGGTACCGGGAAACGCTCGCGCAACCACCGTCCCCGAGCGAACCGCAGCCGGAAGTGGACTATTTTCAGGATATGGCGCCACAGATCTCCTCGCAGCCGAAAATCTGTATCGCCAACGAGACGGAACCGCCGAGCGATTTTAGCCGTTTGGTGGCCAAAATTGACATTCCTGTTGTGGTGAGTTGAGAGCGAGTGAATGCAGCATTGTTTTTTTTTCAGCTCGATTGTTACACCCAAACATTTTTCTTCTTCCCTTGAACCTCCGTATAGAACGAACTAGAAGACTGGAACGAAGGTGATAGGAACGGATGGGACGATGCGGACGAAACCACCACGAAACAGTTGATACGGGAAACGCGCAAAGAGTTGCGGGCCCAGCGGCACCAGAACCGGCACCAGCCCGAATCGTCCTACGCATGATCCTGTATGTAGTAGGAAGTCAGTGTTTAGGTTACAGCTGCTTGCGGACGGACGAGAGAAGTGTACAGAGAGAGAACTAATCTTCTAATGTTTTACAGTATGTTTTCGGTTCATTCAACAACAAGTGTATCCATCTTTTAAAACAATAAGCGGTTTTGATAAGGAATTCTTCGCTTAACGTCCGTTTGCTAGGACCTGGCGGCCATATTGCTTACTAGACATGTTGATAGCACATAGACGGATAGTCGAAGTCCTTGCTACTGGAGAATGGTTCTGATCAGACGGACCGCTCTAAATCAATTTACCAATCGTTCAATTGTTTAAATAATGGAGACACCCTTGTTTTATGTGCCGAATGACACTGTATATGTGTATTGGCAAACTGAAACACACATCCTCATCTTTCTGGAACGTTTCTCTGCGTGTTTAGGCATCGAGTGGTTTGCGCCTGATACTGTGAACTGTTTTTAAAATTTAAGAAGCACGCTTTGGATAGGTGGATTGGTGGGGGCTGGGTAGACTGCCGAGATAGGTGGGATTTTATTAAAATAGTCAACCTCGTCACCTCGTCCCCGGTTGGGGTCCTCGAGAGATCCAAAGAGATCACGGTCCTCAGAAGGTTCTTAATTTGATGTCCTTTGTTTTCCGGGCCAGGTATGCATTTGAGGGAAAACGGATGCGATTTCACACGTTTTGTTCAATGGTTTGAAAAGAGGAAACAAAGAACCAACCAAACAGTCAGTCCTAAGGGTTCCAATACCATCAAAGGTATTATTATCCCCCCCCAAAAAAAAAAAGAAAAAAAGCCAGGCCTCCCTCCAACTCACTAACTGGGTTTCCAGTGCCGGGTTGTTGAGATTCCGGACATCCGTTTTTGGTTTTGTATTAAGAAAAAACCCCGCTAATGGAAGAAAAAAGGACAATTAATGTGTAAATTTAAATGTAATAATATCTAAGAAACAAAAATGCAAATGCAAATCAAATTATAATGAAAGAAGAACCGAAGCCCGTGTCATAGTCTTTGTTTGTTGTTGTTGTTTTTTTTTGTTAAAATTATCCACTATTTTTTTCTTTGCAATGTTTCATTAAAAATGTGTATCCAATACAATATATTACTCGTAATGTTCGTTAATTGAATCAGCAAACCTACAACCACACACACATGCGATCTCTGTTTTTGTTTTGCCTTCGTTCTGCTTTGCCATTTGCTGATACAAAATCTGTGCGTTCACACACACGCGCGCGCACACACACACACACATGCACAAATACATGCACATTAAGACCGTACGGCAATTAATTGATCGATTCAATTATTCCACACCGGGGCAAACAAAAAAATCTGTGCCCAACGCACTGAGAGATGTGATTTTCCACGAACAATGCGGCTTCTATGTTTTCCTCTTATGCTACTCTACGGTTGTGTATGTGCGTATGTGTGTGCGTGTGGGTCAAGTGCATCAAGGACCTGTGGTTCTTTGTGAATGGCGTTCTCTGTGTAACATGTTTGCTGATGGCACTGGAAGAGGCGCCATCTTTGTTTTTGTTCTAATAGATAACAATTATATGAAAGTGTGGTTTTTTTTATAAACCTAAAACCAATTTTGTGTATTAACGAAACAGTGATAGAATTTGTTTTAGGAAAGCTCAAACAATCCTGTGCAAGTAACATTCCATTTTTTCCTACTAACGCTTCCTAACTCCTCTCCACGGCTGTGCAGTTCAAATCCGGTGTAAAGAGGAAAGTAGTACGAACGAGTTAACGTAATAACGCACAACCAAACAGATCCTATGTGTAAACAGATGCGTTGCGGACCATTTCAACCGTACAGAGGTTTTCGAGGGTACAATGGACGTGTTTATCGAAGCATTGATTAGTCGTCTCAACAAGGACTTTCTTCGCCGAGATTCGATCTCTGTGAGCAGTCAGCATCTGACGAATCTCTTCTCCTTTAAAAATCACACCTGCTTCGCTTCGAAACCTCACCGGTAGAATCGGGTAGTTTTGAATCGAAGTGAGCTTGATTTTCAAATATGGACGAGGATCCATTCAATTGATCGATCCTTGGCCAAACGACGTCGGTCCTGAGGGTAATTCATTCATTCAGAGTGATATTTTCCATCCATCATAATTTGGAGCGAAAACTCACCAAATGCGTCAACTGTATCCTCGGAAAACTCCTACATCTACTACCGTGGTTGCTTCTCCTGTGGTTTCGGCTGCCCAATGTTGTTTTGCTATTCAATTTTCCACATTTTATACTATTTAAGTTAACTTGCACGGGATATCGTATTTATCGTGTGCATTTTTCTTCTGCATTGTTTTTATCTTCATGTTACTCAATCCTCACATCTCATCATCGCCTAGCGGATTTCGATTTGGGGTTTTGGTTTTTGTTAGTTACTTGCCTTTAACGGTTTAACATAGTTGTTACACGCAAACGCTCGTGTGCTAACACCGTCGGCTTCGTGGTTACTTGTGTTACAAAGCACGTCTTCTTTGTTTTGCTTATTATTTACTAAATTATTGTGAATAGTATATCACGGTTTACCTTTTTTTGTTGTTGTATGTGTGTGTTTTGCTTCCGTTTTGCACTGTGTTTTGTGAGTATTTTGTGCTGAAAGTATTCTTACTTTCTTTTGTTTGCTCTTGTGGTTTTTCCTTCTTTTTTGTTTTTTTTTATCGTTTCTTGGTTTGTTTATCTTTAGAGATTCTTTTTTCTTTCTCACCTATTCACGCAATTTACGATGAAAAAAGTAGTACGTGTTTAATGCGTGCCTGTTGGTGGAAATTCTGTCGCTGCTTGCTTTGCTACTTCTCGATTGGCAAATTACGTTACGATTTGTTACACTGTGTTACGCTTTGTTACGCTTTGTTACGTTTTATTGTTTTTTTTTTGTTGTTGTTTTGGAGTGATTGGCATTATCAATAGAGGGGTGTGTGTGTGTCGTTTTCGATTTTTTGTTCACCCTGCTATTTGTTGTTTCTGTTTACGGTCATAGAAAAACATTCATGTAGTACATTAACCCTAGGATTTTGTTCCGCAGAACTGGTACTGCCTTTCCCTTCGCATCTGCTCCCCCACAGGTTAACTACTCCCTTCTCCCTCCCACCCTCCCCCCTCCCCATTTCGTCTACCCACGTCCACGGTTTCCATTCACTATTTTGCTGTAGTTACAACGTAATGCATTGCTATTATAGGGTCCTATGTTTATATTATAATTTGCTGTTCGTATAAGGGTTTTTGGTTGATGTATACGTTAATACGCGCATGAGTGTAATTTGCTTGATGCTGTTATACGATTGTTGAGTGGGTTGGTTTTTTTGAGCATGTGTGTGTGTTTTTGCTGTTCTTTTTGTTGGTTGTTAAATCTATTTCTGAGTGTGTCTGTGCTCGTAGGCTTCAATGTTTTATTTTTTTATTTTGTTTGCTTTGCTCGTTTTATTTTCGTTTTCATTACGATAATACTATGCTTGCCTTTTCGCACATAAACGTTAGTTTGAAATGCTAGTTGTGATGTATAGACGTTAATAAAATACTCGTTTTGTTTCGCCTGGGTTTCGCTTCTCCCGTCGATTGTTGCATTTTGGGTTTTTTTGTTTCGTTTGTTTAGTTAATAGGAAGATTTATGCGATACACACAGGACAGTTAACTTACAAATTGTGTTTTTGTTGTTGTTTGTGTGTTATTTGCTTGCTTTTGTTTCGTTTTGTTTTTGCTTTCTTGTGTTCAATAGATACAATTGCTTATAGTTTAGATAGTTCAACTGAGAGGATAGTGACTTCGTTTTTTTTTCTTTTTTTTCGCCCTCCTACCCCTCGTTCTACTAATTTGAACAACTCGTGAATAACTATACAAAGAAAATGGAAGTAAAAATCCAACTATCCTTTGCTCTTTTACTTGGTGTTCTTCAGTTCATGAAGCAGGTGCCTCCATGTTTACATTCCTGTTGACCCGAGTTGAATCTCATCGAAGGACATACTGACTTGATCGACCAAGAAAATGATCCCTTGTTGGCGGTTAAATGTTGGGACAGTGAAATAGTAAGTTTATGCGGAGACCTAGCGATTTGGTCAACTTCGTGCTCCAACTCCAATATCCGACAGGTTTACTTGGTATCTAGCCAGTCATCATCTATCTAGCCAGTCATAGTCTAGGTATCATCTCTCAGTCAAGGACTATGATTATTCATATTCAAAGTCAAGGAAACCAATTATGGTAAGGCAAGACCACTTGAGGTTGAATGTCAAAGAAGAAGGACTTAACCGGTTGTCAAAGTTAAGTCCTACTTCCGAAAAGTAGGATCTCTCAGTCAAGGAATAGGGTTATTTATATATCAACTCATTCATATATTCATTCATATATTCATTCATATATTCAATCATTCATATATTCAACGTCAAGGAGACCCGCGATGGTAGGCCAAGACCGCTTGAGTTTGAATGCCAAAAAAGAAGGAATTAACCGGCTGTCCTAATTCCGGAATGTTCTGAGATGTCAGTTATTTCCCTAAAGGACCCTAAAGGGCTATATCAAGAATCGCACATTGTTACAAACATGGAGACACCTGTTTACTGATCTGAGCAACAAACTGCATTAACTGCCGCAAACTAAGCTCGAGCTTATTTTCGTTATGTGATACCAAAAACACACGCACAGTTGTCGTGCCTTAAGTGAAACAACAATCACACACACGCATAGCCTAAATAGTCTTGTTGAGCTTGTTTGTTTGCTTCTGCTTTTTTTTTGTTTATGTTCTGTTTGCTTCTCCTCGCGTGTGTTATTATTATCCAAATGATTTGTTTTAAATGTGACGACAATTCGTTTCGTTTTCGTTTTGTTTTGTTTGTAGAAATTGCAGTTGACTAGTTTTTTTTTCTTTACTCGCTCATCCGTCTAATGCTCGACCATCCTTTAGAGTACTTTGCGCAAGACAAACAAAAACATTCTACATATATTGCCTTTTGAGTTAACGAGATCTCCCTGACAATGTCCTTACTTCCTTTACTCTTGCGCCTCGTCTCTTCTTCAGATTCTCCTACTCATCCTCCCGCTCCCTCTTCACTTCTCGTGACTCATTCCATTTTCTTCATTAGTGATATCTGTTGCTGTATTTTTGCTATACATCACCTCACTGTACTCGCCCAAACCTTGGCTGGGTCCTTTGACATGTCAACGAATAGTTAATATTGAGCTACTTAAAGATTATTCGATATAAAAAAATTAACAGTCAACGACCTTTTTGTTTTTCTTGTTTTTGGCAAATTTTGCTTCCTTCACTTCCTTCACTTCCTCTCACTACCCCCCAACACCCGTTTACCCTTTCACCTCGTTCTTCTACATTTCCCGGCATGTATGAGATTTCATCCATCCTTTATCCTTCTACGTATTACTGTTTTACTGTGTATGTGTGTATGTTGGCGTGTTTAGGAGAGTCTTGCGCGCCCCAACTCCCCTATAAGTTAACTTCCTTCTTACCCAAGCAGGTGCCCGTTACGCGTTACGATGAGGTTAAAGAGCAGCTAGCGTGTGTGTATGTGTCTGTGTATGAGTTAGTGTGAGTGTGTCCTGTTGCAAATACCCGCATTACCGCATTTTTTGTTTTGCTTCTATTGCTGTTGCTGTCGGGATTGTTTTGTTTGCTTCGCTTGTATACCGGAAACGAATTGTTTGATGTTTTCTGTTTACTTGGAGTGGTGCGTAGTTCAAACCTCTTCAAGGATTGCTCTTCAATTTGACGTTAAGCAACGGTTTAGGCAGAGGCAGCGAAACCGTCTAGTCGGTGATGGCAGTGATCATCACGCTAGTGGCGGTTTTATTGCAAAACAAGTAGTGTGTGTCCTGTGTGTGTGTATATTTCTAGTTTTGTTCATTGCTTGAATAATATTCTCACTGTTTTGTAAGTTAAGTGCAACTGGGCAACTTGGTTTGTTTTGTGTCCTCCACGTCGTAGTGGCGGAAGTGGCTTTTGCTCCAGAAGTTTGGTAGAGTAGAGTTTGGTTTTGTGGCGTGGGGTTTGCTAATCGGGTACGTTGCAGGGAACCTGTCTTGGGAACTCATCCTCCGCAGAAGGATAACGGGCTACACAAGAACCATACTTACGGTTTCACCTTCTCAGGACACTACATCCGGTTTTCGACAGGCTTTTGTTGTTGTGGCGTATGATCTCTTGTACCCGTATGCTCAGGAGTTGTATATATTTTTTGTGGAGTGGTTTCTCAATTAGCTCGGGACATGTTGGGCGTCCCCGTTTGCTTGCTGTGGGGCTTTATTTGCCACGGTAGATCTCGATGATACGATCCTGGTCGACGTACTCGAAGATGTGCGGCGCATCCATCAGTATGCCAACCGTACCGGCAGTGGTGACGATGAAGAAGATGTACAGCTGCAACCGATCGATCACCATCGCGACGTACTTCCAATCTTCTCGTGTCTGGAAAAAAGGAGAGAGAGAGAGAGAGAGAGAGAGAGAGAGAAAGAGAGAGATACACAACTATTATTAGTAGTTGATGGAGAGTACTACATCTTTACGATCTTCTAGATCTGATATCCATAGAACAGATGTTGTACAGGGACTTTTTTTTTATTCATAAAGAACAGCCTGGCCGTATTGCTGTTGTACAGGGACTTCAAGGATACAGATCATTCGTAATCCTAGGGACCAAGAACTTTTTAAGATATAATTTTTGTGATTGATAAGTGATGAGAGAGGTATTGTAGAGCACAGGTTCTACAGGACCATGGAGACTGATTGATCATTGACGATAACCAAGGTGGAGAAATGGTCTTGACAGAGTAGACCTGCATCATCCATCGCGACACATTCACTCACCTGAATGTAAAGATCTTCGTTGCGCAGATGTTCGGCAATAAATTCGACCGCTTCCGTTGCCTTGCTCGCCTCCGGTGACAGCAGTATCGAGTCGGAGCTTTCGCTCTCCCGGCGGCAGCTGTCCGCCCCGATACCGAGATCACCACTGTTCAACTTCCGGTTCATCTTGCAGTTCGGATGATGCAGATCAGACAGCTCCATCACCTCCATCTTCGATTGCTTCGCACCAAGCGCACTGATGTGTTTCGGTATCTCGGCCGGCGAACCATACGATGGATGGGTGTGCGGTTGGGGCGGCACACTCATACCCGGCATCTCCATCATCCAGCGGAGGCGCGTTTTGCGCGGACGTTTCATCAGCAGCATCGCCGGTAGATAGTGCAGAAATACGGACCGTATCCACATTGGCATTCGGTGTGTACGGGGTCCTCGGAAGTTCCAGTTGATGATGATCACGGTCACGAGAATGGAGACGGTGTTCATGATGAAGGTGAACAGCAGATACTTGGCAATCAGTGGCAGCACCAGCGAGGTGGGCGGTAAAATCTTCGACACCAGCAACAAGAACACAACCAGTGACAGGAGAATACTGATGCCGAGCGTTACCTTCTCGCCGGCTTCAGCCGGTAGGTAGAAGACCAGGACGCAGAGGAACGAAATCAGCACCGTCGGAAGGATCAAGTTGACCGTGTAGAAGAGAGTCTTGCGCCGGATGATGATGTAGAACGTGATGTCCGTTTCGGTTGGGTTGCCCTCGTACACGTTGAGGTAGGCGGGCACTTCGATGATGTCCCACGTTCCCGACTTCCAGTAGTCAGACAGATCGACGAAGTTTTTGTTGTTGTACAGGGCGAGCGATACTTGATCGCCGTTGAACGTCCATGAGCCGAACTTCATGATGCAGGTTTGCTGATCGAACGGGAAGTACGTGACGTCGATCGTGCACGAGCTTTGATAGATGGCGGGCGGTACCCACAGGACCTCACCGTTCGGGTAGATCAGTACGTTTGATTTGTAGCGCACCTCGTAATTACCGTCAGCACTAAAGATGGCGAGATCGTGATAGAAAGGAATCGAAAAAAAAAGACAAGATTAACTGTGGGTTACACAGCAGAAGCTAAGCTGATAGAAGAACAGGCAAGACCTACTTATTGAACAGCACGATATCCGGCTTCCACACTTTATCTGGAGGTAACCGCAGTACACCGATACCACCGTAATCCGCTTCGTCCCACTGTAGCTGGTAGTCGCTCCACACCAACCGTAACCACACGTTGGATTTCATGATTTGATTCTTCTCGTTCTGTTGGACAAGAGTTGGGAATTGAATGGTGAAGAATTAGCGTTAGCGGCTGGGAAGACTATGAGCATTGAGCACTACGTACCACGTTGATCAACTGTACGAAAGCGAGTCCAAACCGTACATCCACCTTCTGTGTCATGTTCTGAACCGGACGAATGAGCTTGTTGTATCCACGGAACAGGTCCCGCACCAGCCGTTCCTCATCTTCTGAACAAGATCCTAGTCGTGCGGAATGTATATTTGCGGAAGAAACATGAGTGAACGTCTAGTAACATCCCTCCGTTGAGGACTTCTTACACAACATATATCACACGAAGACCTCTTTGTTGTTTTGTCGTGTGAGCTACTTACCCGATCCGAAGTACTGTTGCAGTGCCAACAGCACTGACAGGATCAGCACACTCGGACGCATCTTTGCTTATCCGCTTCTATTACCCGTTTGTTCCGATGTATGCCGCGTCACGAGGGCCAACGCCTCACGCACGCGGTTCCGTTGTTGAACCCAGCCCAGCTTCGGGCTCCAACCCTGTCACACCCACCGGATCCGTATATATGTGTGTGCGTGTGTGTACTTCCAAGAAAACTCCGTTCCACACTGTGTAACTACTTTTGCACTTTCTTCTCGCACACGTGAATGAAATCCTATTTCTTCACGAGCGACTACCTCTACTTCTGTTGGTGTGATGTCTGAAGACTACTGTTGACGGCGACCGATGACTATAAATTGCTTATTTTACTGAGCAGTAAGGTTACTACATCACCGAATCTTCGTACCAGGTATTACGAAGCATACACCTCCTTGGCTGTATAGGTGTGTGTAAGTGTGTGTGTTGGAGAGAGATAGAGAGAGAGAGACAGACAACAGTGGTACGGTTGTGCAGGAAGGATGGGTTGCGCTGGCAGACTAGCCGAAAAAGCCAAACACACCACGAGGAGGAAACGCCTTCCTGCCGCTGCTGCTGTCAGTAAGGGAAGCAAGGGGGTTGGGGGAGAAAGGCACCGAAGCCTGTGTGATTTTGCACAGTTAGCTGGACGACATGATGGACAGGTGGGTATCACACCATTGAGAGCACGCAGCAACTTGCGTGCGTGCACACAGCCACACGCACGCCCACCGTTTGTTCACGAACCGTCACGCACCACGAAACCACCGGGACACTCCTTTATCTGAGGTCGAATCTGTGACACTACCACAACACCTACACAGCGGATTCCGACTCCACAGAGCTTCACTGCGTCGGTGTGTGTGTGCCTGTCTGTTTGTGTATGTGCCTCCTTTTGCGAGAGTCCTCGTGACTCGTGACTACTCTGCCGCCTATATTTGTTGTGTATGGTTTGGATGACAGAGAAAAGAACGATACATTTAAGCAAAAGGCGTAAGTTGCTGCGGACATGATTTATCGATTTTCTGGTGTGCACGCCGATGCGCTGGTATGGGTGGTTCGGCGTGGAAAAAAGGATTTGTCGCTTGCTGCACGTGTCTGATGCTGAGGCGCGAGCGAGAGAGCGCTTGTCAGCGGTATGGGGGAGGGTAGGGAGACGAGGGGAAGGACGCGGGAGGATGCCTGCACTAACTTACCCACGGGTGGTTTGTGTGTCGTCGCAGTCGTCCTCGGCTGGCTGCTGGCGATGATGGGGTAAGGCTACACCGTACGGCAGAGCTGCTGCCGCTGTTGCTGATAACAACGCAAGCTGCTGACTGCTGACCGTACCGTGGAAGATCGATGCCGCCTTTCGAACTTCGGCAGACATCGTGGTCCGTCCGATAAGAGGGCGCGCACTCGTGGAGATGGGCGCATGTCAGTAGTCTCTGGTCTGAAGAGAGAGAGAGAGAGAGAGAGAGAGAGAGAGAGAGAGAGAGGGAAAGCGAATGAGAGATAGAGTCATTTTTCCCGAAGTACAAAAAGGATGTGGATTCTGCCGACTCGGTCGAATATCCCTCGCTATGCATCACCATGGACATGCGCGTCCTGTTGGATTCTTAGTACACGTTGTGCCTTAATCTCGCACGCTCTCGTTCTGTCGTGCTATATCTCTCTTACCTCTTCCTCTAAAAGCCGAACCTAGTGGCCTAGTCTTATCTGATCAAAAGGTTTTCCAGAGTGATTTTGTTTCTTTTTTTTTTCTTTGGCTCGGTTAGTTCTGCCAGCATCCTGTTGTACCCAACGTTCTCTCCCGCCCGATGTGTTCGATTCACCGATTTAAAATGGCCATCCTTCTGCTTCCTCTATCCCCTACCGACACAAATTTCATTCTCAACGACCGTTTTATGAATTGAAAGGTGGCGGGTTCGCTGTAGCCTGTAGCACCGTTTCTCGCTGATCGGCGTCCACTTAGAGAAATTGTGTAATGCCGCTGTCGGTACGATACAAATGATTAGCGAATGAAGGATGCTGCAGAGTGAGCTATTTTTAAAATGCACTTTTTTCAACGCCTGTTCGCCGTTGTCTGTTGGTAAGGTCGCTAGCTTAGCGCAGAAGAGGCAGAGACATGTTATGTAGGAAAATTACATGATCGTATGTGAGAGCACGGAAAGAAATGTATAAATTTAGGCGCTAGGAGGCGTACCTGTGCTACGAGCTTGTAAAGCAACATTTTGTGCAGCTAACTGCATACTTTTTTACAGCCACTTCATTCGTCCAATTTGAGGTGGAGGAGATTAAAATGGGAATCTTTCATCTTCCAATTCAATATCAACGACAGGGCTTGTCACTTATAGCACATTTTGGGATGTTTACTGCATTGCATTAATTAGGGAAATTTTTAAAAATCTTCCCTGCAAAACAGAGACAAAGTTGGACCGAGAGAGAATGAAGTGTGGATTGCATAATTAAAGGGGAGGCATTAATTTGCAATGTAATTAAATGCCACAGACGCGTCACTTTTATTTAACTAAAAGTATTTAAATAATTTCTCAATTCTTCATAATACCCCCAGAACACGATTGCTTTGTTTTCTGATTTATTACCGAATTGTTTACTTTGTTTTGGTTTTTGTTTTTCCCAGAAATTACACATAATTTTGTTGTCTTTTTATGTGTGTGTGTAGGTGTGTGTATTTTTTTATAATGTTTCGTTTTTTCCATGCATGCTTGCATTATTTGTAATAGAATGTTTTACTCTTCTCCACATGTTAGCTTTTCCTTTATTTCCTTTCCTTTTTTTGCTGTCCTTCTGCTCTTCATTGATCGAATGAATTGATTTTCATCACGCTGAATACTGATATTGTTTATCGGTTCGCTTCCTCATATTTTCTTGTGTGTTTGTGTGTGTGTGTGTTTGTTTATATGTTGCATTATTTAATTGTCTGTTGCACGATTATTGTATTAAATTGCACCTATACTCTTCTCTCTCCATCTTTCTTTCTTTGTATCTCTTTCCCTGTCCTTCCAGGGTCCTTGCCAGAGTTTTTGAGGGGTTTTTCTGTAGCATTTCTGTACATTGTGACCCACTTGTTTGATACATTTATCTAGACTATGCTCTGGTCAGGATGTCTGAAGAATAAGACACAGAGAGAGAGAGAGCGAGAGAAAGAAAGAGAGAGACAGATAGAAATAGGTGAAAAAAAACAAAGTACGCAAAGGGACAACTATTCTAGAAAAACGGAAGGAAATAGTATTCACATACGATGAACTGAAGTACGATCTGTTTCCCCGGTTCTAACTCCAACCCTAAAGAGGGCAGGCTGGATAAAGCAGTAACGACACAAATTCCACATACAGTACGACACCGACGTATAATGCTCAAGAGCTGACATTGAATGACGAACTCACGGTTACGTCCAAAAAACTAGGGCACCCCGAGAGCTACACCCACAGTCAACCGGTTTCTCCGACTTGCCTAGTTTTGTCTGTTTAGATCAGATATTGGGCACAATCTGTTCATGCTTAACTTATAAGGATACGTTATCTCCATGCTTGCTGTAGTTTTGTATTGGGGAGGGAATTTTGAAGACATTTACTATTCACTAGACTCGATGACTCGCTTTTTTGGTATTTTAGGTTTTCATTTCCTTTTCCCAGACGTCTGAGATTGTTTCTGTAGTGTTTTTTTTACGCTCTGACACTTCCGACTTCAGAGAAGAGTGATCCTCCAGATTCTTCAGAAAAATTTGGGGAGATTTTTTTAGCCTGAAGTGTACAATCTTACTGGATCTCGACTGTTCTCTCCTCAGTAACGCACGACCAAAATTCAACTATACCTGGCTTTGTCACGGGTTTAATGCTAGTTATCTTTTATGTATCACTCGTCCATACTCGTTTGTTTTTTCCACAAAACGTGTTTGGTGTTCTTCTGTTGCCTTATAACTGTCAAAACCGTTATGCCTTACTGGAGTTTTCATCTACACATACACACACATCGATGAAGTCTTCCTTTCTTTTTTTGCTGTTTAAAACACACACACACACATACACATACATAGCTGGGCAATAGAGATCAGTTAAACCAAAGAGCGGCTACTACAGAGAAGAAAAAGCCTCTAATACCGAACTGTGTTACTGTGAAATTGCATACATGCCGGCGCTTTCTACTGTTCCCTACGCCTGCAAGGGACGCAAAACGCAGCAAAAAACGTTCAACGGCTTTTTTTTTCAATACCCGATTCCGCTTTCGCGTTCTCGTTCGCTCGCCGCTAAAACACTCGACATTATGGACCTCTAAATGGTGCCACAAAAGGGATTATTTAGTCTATATTTGTATTGCACTGTGATTGTATTGGATGATTCGATTCCCGTTTTTATTATTTTTTTTGTTGGATAATTGGAAAATCTATCTTCTCTCCCACCACTTGTACTTCAAATTGGATGTGCATCTGTGTGTATGTGTACATATTGTGCCACGCTGAAAGTTGCCCTTTATACATGTATAAAAACCTGTAAGTCGCGTGTATGGCTAAGTTGCATATTTAGATCCATACCACCAATCAGATCAATGCTAGCTACCTGTAGGACACAAACCATATCATATACAGACGGGCGCGTTGCGTTGAGTTTAAAAATGGCCCACCTTGTCCCTCACCCCACACTGTGTATGTTGTGCTGGCGTTTTTTAATGAGTTTTATAAAAAAAAATCCCCTACAATTCATTTACGTTTGTATATATGTTAATTTGCCTAAGCACACCTGTCCGTCCGTTCGAAGGATAACGATTAATAGTTCAAAAATTTGAGTTATATTTCCCTTCTCTATCTCTTTCTCTTTCTCTCTCTCTCGCTCTCTCTTTCTGCCTGATTCTTGCTTTTCTTCCCTTATTTTGGACACGGACGTAGCCGGCTTACGCAAGCGCGCACGAAGCTAAAAGGATCCCTTTGTTTCTACATGATTAACCTTTTTTTTGGTATTTTATTTCCGTTTGAACGAATACATATCATTACACACAGATTATTTTACCTTGCCTCACATCTACAAAACACAAGGATAGGCTGGGTTACACTTTCATCAGTTCATAGTTTTTACAACAGTCCAGTCTTTCTATAATGGGTTCTCTTTCGCTTCTGCTCTCGGTGCTCCTCTGCATAGTGCTTCTTTTCTTAAGCTGTCACCGCCACGTCTATCAAACGTTGGGCGAAGAAGGAGAAAATACATACACCCCGAATCTATTAGCTTACATCCAACACAACATACAAACACATACTGGGACGGGGGTGATTTATTACACCACAGAACAACTGTTAGCATCCATGCGCCTACACCGATGGCTATGCGCGCATACACTTAGACGGAGACGGAGTTCTAAACAGCAAGTATGCAGACAATCACACAAAATGTTGGCAAACTAAGTTGGTTATGATTGAATCTAACGTGCGCATGACAAACATGAACCATAAAAAAAAACGACAGTAATAAATGCGAATCCCTTTTTACAGTCTACATTTAGAGAATTTTAAATGGTATAAGCTAGTGTTGCTGTGTTCATGTGATATATAGGATCTACCAATTCGTTCTCGAGCTGGGCATTAAACAAGCAGTCGAAATTACACACACTCACTGCTATTTCTTTCTTTTAATAAGGGTTTGATAGTAATCCAATTTTTTTAACACAAGATACTGAAATAATAAAGCGTTAAACAGTACAAGACATAGATAAAGAAGGATACGAAATTTAGTATTATCTTCCAATTGTTTCAGTATATTTCGATTGCCCTTCGGGAGTTTTGCGCTATAGCAGGGGAGGCAAGAGAAGTGGGAAGGAGGGGGGGGGGCTTGGGGTGGTAGATTACTTATTCCTTCCTTGCTGACAGCAATCCTTCACAAATCTGTTCACTTTTCTGCTAAATAGCGTATTATCGGAGCAGAAAACCGCCACACAACTACTACCACCACTACAACAGTCTCTTCGTCTTTTATGGTTTTTGTGTTTGTTGATGTTTTGTAGTTACAAAAGGGAAGATTTAAATTTTAGGGGCAGGAGCTGATTGGGAGGAATGGGAGACAAAGTGTGGTAAATACTTCGTTTTTGGTTCGTTCAATATTCGCTATACTGGTTGAAATGTGTTTTTCTTCTTCTTACACGAACAGACACACACACACACTTGCGCGCGCATACATAGATAAACATTAACAGATTCCTTATCTCCTGTGGTTTGATTGATAGTTTAGTAGTTAGTTAGTGGTTAGTAGTTTCAGTAAGAAGTAGTTAGTACACGTTTCCATTCTCTGTTTTTTCTCGCTTTTTTGCTCGTGAATGAGTATGTACGTGTGTGTGTGGTGAAGTTATTTTGGGCTGCCTGTATGTGTGTGTGTTTGAATGTTGTGATAGTTGTTGTTGTTCATTAAAACGTTGCTTAGGTAATAGATCAAGTGTCTCCATGTTCATATCAATAACCGATTTTGATGTAACGCACACTTTAAGCAATCTCCGCCATATTGTTGTTAAATCTCGAGCACATTGTTATAATCATACAGACACTTTCTCTATGTCAAATCGTCAAATCCGGTATCGAGGAATCGAAGATATAGGTAATTGATTTTTGAAGACACATAATAACGTTCAATAAAGGGGTGACATTGACATGGCATTGAATATAGGTAGGTATGTGTAGGCTTTACAAAAGGGCTCGGGGAGCCATTTTCTTTATATGCTCATTAACTTATCTGAGTGTGTGAAAGTTTGCGTAAACATACAAGGAATACATTCACATGCATTGCTTTTAGTTGCGTGGCGTGACGATGTGACGGAGATTAAACCGAAAATAGAACCCACTTCATGCAAGAATGTATTGGTAGGATGCTGGAGAGACGTGAAAGAAAATGGCAAGTATGCTTTAGTTATTCGGGAGAGATGAACAAACCCCGATGATAATCAACCTCACTCTTTTTTGCGCATAGATGTATGCATGTAATGCATATGACAAAAGGCATGCAATCATTTGCTTAAATAAGACTTTTGTCGGATTTTTTATCATCTTGTATGTGCTCATCTCATCACATAGTAACTACACCATTTTTTCAACACAAAAAAGATATCAATAATTACATTGTATAAAGTAAGTTAAGTTTTTGGTTTTTCTTTTAGCTAATATTTCCCCCTCATCGTTTTGCCTCACTGCACGTTCGCCGATCTTTAGTAGCTTCGTTTTTTTTTAAATAGCATAATGCTGTGCACGTTCTGCTAACTATGCGGCAACCCAATTTCACTTTCTGCCATCGGTAGAGAATTTTGACTAAAAAGCACCTTTTGACTAGAAGAAAAAATTTCGTTCCTATATTTTTATATATGATTTTTGTAGTTTTCCGTTTTTCCTCGCTTTTTTATCCTTTTCCCTCCTTATTGTGCGTTTCAAGATGGCACGCATTGCTTTGGTGTATATTTATTGGTGTGGGGATCTGTGAGTCTGTATGCAGACTTGTAGGTGGTGCACGCTAGGACTTCATTTCGTCCTCGTCCTTTCACATTCATCCCACGCGCTCCCTCATTTCGAAAGCCTTTTTCTCATACAAAAATCTCTCTATTCCCATTTGATTTTGATAAACTTTTAGAACTCATTTGCTTCATCGCGTTTGACTGTACAGTGCATATGCACTGCGTGTGTGTGTGTGTCTTGATTGGCAAGACTATCAATGGGAAGGTGAAGGGTTTGAAGGGTGGAAAAAAGAACGCGAGGACGGAAGCCATTTTGCGAACTTGATAATTTAGCAAACGTCAACATGACTATAGGACTTATGGGAAACAAAAGTAAAATTTCCTTTATTAGTTTGCATCATACACAGAAAGACAGAAAAAAAAAAACAAACAAACAACATGCATCTTTTAGGTGTAGGTGTATGTGTGGTGCACGTCTCTTCTACATCTCTTTTGCTTAGTTTGCTTTTCCTTTTGACTGTAACATTGTCCTGAGAACATAGCCAACTCATACGGCAAACGCATAACACTACCAATTCTGGGAAAACAGTTTGATTCAGGAGAGTAGCTGGATCAAGCAGGAGAAAAGAACGGGAACGAAGGGGATCAGGAGAGTTTTTTTTGTGTGTCTGTGTGTAGTGTACGCTGCTAGTATCCTCTTGTGCGTTATGGTATATCCGTACAAATTACGTTACACAGTTTCCGCCATTTTGTTGCTGTTTGGTTGCTCTCTTTAAATTATATTACGATTATTCCATATATTCTCAAATACAGGTTAAAGTGATTGATTAAATTGATTAGTTTTTTAAGCACAATTAGATTTCATTTATTAAACTTAGTTCGGCTAAATATGAATTAAAGTTTTTTTGCTTTTGTTTGTTTTTTTTCCTTCTTTTCTTCCCACTAGGTTTTTGCTCCAGTTTTCGCGATGCTTCTCGCCTCGACGTCACCTCTAGCTTTTGCTCGATTTTTTTCGTGCAGCTCAGTTTCTTCCTCACACTTCAGCGAATCCCAAAACCCATCAATGGACAAAGAAGAGGACCAAAAAACACATGCGGGCAAAAAGGGTGAAAAAGTCACAGAATTGAAAATTTTACTACAAAGATATCTCGTATCGCTCTCCCTCTCTCGCTTGCGCGATCTTTCGCCCATTCTTGACTAAAACACTTCATCACCTCCTCCACCTCTTCTGCACACGGCGTTTGGTTTACATTATCTTACTTTGTTGCTGTCCCAAAGGGTGATATACTACTCCGGGAAGAGCCCCTTTTTGGTATGTTAGTAGTAATCAGGTAGTAGTAAGTCAGTTGTTGAAGTTCACGTTGTTAGCTGTCAAAACTGGCAAAACTAGAACACCGACCGATAAAAAAACACATTTGAGAGGGAAGTTCTAAAACACATCGTACAAGATTCATTTAACGTTCAAATTAATTTTTGTATCAATTTGGAAATTTTTCTACTAAACTTTTCGTCTCCTCTTTCGCTCGCTTGCTCAACCTTTCCAAACCTTTTTCCGTCACACAATTTCCTTTTGGTGCAGGTAAAGGGGAACGGGAGAGGATTTGGAAGGAGGTCGAGGCCATCACGTCACCTTCAACCTCTCCGTACACACATACACACATATTCATACTAGGAATAACATAGGTGCTAAATTATTGAACATCTTATTTAAACTTATCGTTAAATACTCCCACATCGCGAGTAAACCCTTGTTAAGAAGCTACCCGAAATGTTAAGCAGGCACGCTTTCTCCCTCTTTGTCTCACTCACATTATCGCTCTTTCCTTTTCCCTCTCGCCATAACGCGTTTTGCGATGATTGAAAGTGAGAATAAAAAAAGGAGAATGATAGAGAGAGAGAGAGAGGAAGAGAAGCGCACGTGCACTGAGTGAAGATAAATTACTATTCATAATAATGGGTTTCGCCATTTTGTTTAGATGCGTGTGAGTGTGTGTGTTTTTTTTTCGTTTAGTTGTTGCGTGTTTTACAATACGGGGTAATACGATACAATTATTCGATTAATTAGAATTAAATGGATAAAATAGAAAGAAAGTACATGGAACGTAATACATTCCGTGTCCGTATTGGTTTGTGTTTTGTGTGAGTTTTTGCCGGTTTCGTTTGTGCTCTAGTGTGTTGGTGTGCACTGCTTTTTTTGCTGCTGTTATGTTTGTTTGCTCATGCAAGTATATCTCTGCGCCGCTCGAGGAAACAAGCCGAGATTAATCATAAGTTTAATGCACACAAAATGCACAAAAATACATCCAGGAGAATAATCATAATACGTTACGCATTCGAATGAGAAGAAATACTCATCAGGCTTACTTAGTGGTGTGTGGTTGTGTAAACAGTAGAGTACAAATAAGATAAGAGAATGTGTAAGTGAGTATATAAAAGATAAAAATGAGAGACTTTCGTCCCAGAGACCTGCCCGCTGTTTTGATCTGCTGAAGCTGCTTAGTATCCGAGCGTGGAATAAATCTGACAAGTGACAACTTAGTAAATACCAGTAAAGCTAGCTGTGGTTGTGTGTGGATTTTGTATGTCTGTAAGTGATACTAGACGCACATATACTAAGCGCTATAATAAATAAATAAATACACTTACACGAGATTATTCATTAGCGTGGGGTTGGAAAATAAATACAGAACCTAACCTAACGAGATACGAGACAAAACGGGCCTCCCTGAGCAGGGGCCATAATATTGTAAGTATTGCGCAAATAGTTCACCACAGCTCGAAAAACAAAAATTTTAAAACGTTTCTTCATCGCCATCCACTCTGCCATTCGTGGGTTGTCTGCGTGAGTATGTTTAAGTGTCCCTGTTTCTCCGTGCTCCGGGAGAAACCGAACGAGCGTCAGTTTTGTTTTCACCGTCCCCAGGTGACATTTTTTTTGTTAGTATGGGATTTTCACTAAACTATATATTACTTTAATTCACAGTTGCTCTCTTTCGCTCTTTCTCTCTCTCTCTCTCTTATCTCACAAATGTCGCCGCCAGCGTTTTGCATGTTTTCGTTAGTTCGTTTTGTTTGGTTTCATTAAAGATTGATTATTATTGCACATACACATTGTTCTAGACTGGGTTTTTTCGATATAAACACTTTTATGGGGTACACGTGCATGACGGTGACACATCACAGCACCGTTTACTTGCTCTTTCCCTTGTCTTTTTTGACAGCTCTCGTTAGTAGTAAAAACTAGTTGTGGTTTTGCCGTTTTTTCTTTTTTCTCTTTCTGTCTCCTCTCTCTCTTTCTTCAAGCGCATTTGTTTCGCTTTTACGCGTGTTTAGGGATAATTCTGCTTCTTCCGTTTTGTTTTTTTTCTTCTGTTTTTCATTCTAACATATCATTTACATTTAATATATTTGCTTTACAAAGATTATTTGAGCGTTGACGGGCAATTTGACTCTAATTTATCAATTTCACTAGGGTACCATTTAGGGTAAATGGGACACGGGAGGAGGAAGAGGAGCTGGGATGAGGTGGGAGGTTACGAGGGGAGCAGAAAAAACAAAAATGACGCGATGTTCGTTAGTGACGCGTGTCACCAGTTGTTGTTCTTCGTGCATTTCCAGATCAAATGCATCTCATCGGTTATCGCTACTAGACGTGTTAGTTATGGTTGAGAAGTTAAATAGTTATTGCACAAATTGCGGGCCCAACCCAACTTAAATATTAATAAAACGGAAGGACAAAACAAGCACTCGGCGAAACTGGGTCTTTGGAATAAATAAATAAATATCGTGGGTACGGAAATAAATAAAAAAAAATGGTTCAGTACGTACCACTGGCTACCGTTTGACGTTTTCGACTCAAATTGTCGACTGTATCAATAAAGTGATCACTATAAAACCCACCCTCATGCCTTGCACCGTTTTGTGCGTGTCTTTGCTGGCTTCTGTTTTGTGTATGTGTGTGTACTGTGTACATCACATGTGCGTATTGGTGTGCAGAAAAATGTTTGTAAAATTAACAAACACGAAGCCTTAAAACTCGGTGCCTTAATACAGCCTCATCAGCAAAGTATGTACTTTGCCAATCCTGCCCAATTTTTGGGCGGTTTTTGGAGAGCTTTCTATTTGTTCTCCTTTGTTCTGCTCCAGATTTTGTTCATCGTTGCTTGAGGCGGATCAAAAAAAGGGTAAACGTCAACCAAGGATAGATTTTTTGGTTTTCCTAACTGCGGCACCTGGTACTACAACTCTCGTAAGAGAAGAACATAACCTGAGAAAGAGGAATTCAGGGGAAGGAATGGGAAGGATGGGCGAGGGGCGTGTGGTAAACGGTAACCACGGCTTGCTGGAGAGCCGAACCGAGTGTATTCACCAACACCAACACCCCGACCCGTCCTCGCGCGGGACAGCGATAAGAATGGTGTTAAAGAAACTTAAAATTTTTCCCATTTTTAATTGGCCTTCGACTTGGTGTTGTTAGTCTTGAAGCTAACCTGCAGGACGCGGTTGCCGAGCGTGTAGCCGTTGAGTGACTGGACGGCGACGACCGCCTCGTCGTAGTTGGTCATCGTCACGAACCCGAACCCTTTGCACTTGTTCGTCTGCAGGTCCTTGATCACCTTCACGCTCTGGACCGCACCGAACGGACCGAACAGCTGCCACAGCACGTTCTCTTCCGTTTCCGGTGCGAGGTTGTACACGAAGATGCACCAGCCGGATCCGTTGATTGCGTTTGCGGATAATACTGAGCTGCCGAGGTCGCCGGTTAGCGGCGAGTAGCGGCTAAAGTTCGATGGCAGGCTTTACATGGAAGAAAGAAAGGGAGAAAAGAAGAGTGTGAGGATGAGAGTGTTTGAGCGACAGAGACTGCGCGAAAGGAAACAAACGTCATGGATGACGCGCCTTGTTAATTATGGCTAGCAAGGCCATAATAGGGTAGGTTTCCTTAAATTAGTTGCATAACTTTATGACGGTTTAAGGTCAGGCCTTGTGTGCGTGAGTGTGTGTGAGACTATCTACTAGGAGTGTGAATACAACACCAGGTTGACTTGATGTTGGCAGTTGAGTGCTTCTTTTGAGTGTTTGATTGTAGCTTCTCGGTTGATAGAGTCGTCGAAAGGTTCGGATGTGTCACGACACACACTAACACACTATTCTAACATCACACACACACACACACACACACACACACACACACGCAACCTCACTCTCACACCAAGTATGGTTTCTTACCTGAATCTGCCACTGAGCGGATGGATCGGGCCGGGCGGGAAGCGGCGCAGGTTCGGTGTTGGTGTTAGGTATGCGGCCAACGGTGGGATCGCCTTGTTGATGTTATTGCTAGGATTGTTGGCGAACTTCACCGTGATCGGTTCGGAGGCACCCTTCGGTGTGGTACCGTTCAGCTGCTGGATCGCCCGTTCCGCCTCCGACCGCTGATCGAACCGGATGAAGCCGACGCCCTTCGATAGGCCGGTAATGTTATCACATAGTATGCGGGAGGTGATGATCTGCCCGTACGCGTTGAACAGATTCTCCAGGTCCTGCTGCGTCATGCTCTTGGACAGACCGGACACGTACAGGTTGGCACCCTTGATCGCGTCCGAGCTCGGCCGGGCAAACGACACCTTGATCGTTTTGTTCTGCAGCCGTAACCCGTTGAACGTGTTGATTGCCTTCTCCGCGTCCTCCGGCCGATGGTAGTTGACGAAACCGTACCCAAGACTTTGCCCTATAGAAAGGTTGAATGCAGCTGTGAGGCTGAGGCGATATTGTGCCGACGTGCAGGCACAATGTTACGATACTTACCGGTAACTTTGTCGCGGATCAGCTTACAACTCTCTACATCGCCGATGCTGGAGAACAGTGACTTTACCTCCTCCTGTGTCATCGTCTGCGGTAGATAGTTGACGATCAGGTTCGTCTTGCTATCCTCCTGGCCGCTGCCAATCGAACCGGACCGCCCATTCTGCTGCACCGTTTCCAACCCGTTCGAGATCATCGTGTCGCCGGCTGCGGTACTACTGTGTTCGCTAATCTTAATAAGATGGATGGATTCTCTGTTGCTTAATTATTTGTTCTGCTGCCTATATTATAGCGCGCGCGCTCACGAACGTCTCGCACTTGCTATTACGATCGTCTTCGCTGGTATGCCTTTGCTGGTTTGCGTTTTAAAACCGTCACCGTACTTGGCTAGGAAAGTGAGTTTTACAGCTGGATTCGCTGTCCCGAGGTGACTTGCACACGTCGGGAGTAGGTGTATGACTAGATGCTTCGCGCGACTTCGCGACTTACAGCGATGCTACAGCTGAGTGGATTTTAGGTACTCCGCGTCTGAATCTGAACAGACATACACGTTGTCACCGTTTGCTTCTTACCCTCGAGGTGAGTAGTTTTGCTAGTTACTAGAGCAGCTTCCTGTTTTGCTACTGGGTTTTGCTGCTCTCTTTATTCTGGGTTGCCTCCTAAAAGCGCTTTGCACTTGTTCGTAATAAAAATTCGCTCAAACAGCCAATACACGCGATACGGCCTTCGTCTTCACACCCTGTGTGCGTGTGTATCCTTATGTCTTATACGTTGCCTCGTCCTATAAATCCTAAGATAACTAGATGTCTCGCTCCTCCACACGCTGCTAAATTGCTTGGCTTTTCTGTGTTTTAAAAAAGTATTCGCACTTACACACTCACTTTCTTAAAAGGTCTCCTCGGATTCTCTTTACAACTTTACACACATTGCACACTCGCACTTAAAAACTGGCAAATACCTGACCCTCACTTAATAGCTCGTCCGTTACTTCTGCTTCGTTGCTCGTTTACGACGGGAGTAAATGTTTGTTCTTGTGTGCTAGTTTTAGTGTATGATACTGAAAAACCGATCCGGGTTCCCTAAGATTCTTGGCCAAATTTTGCAAAAATGGCTGCTGTGTAATTATTGCATGCACTGCTCAGTTTTTCTTTTGTTTGGCGGGGATTTTGGGGTGGTTATTGGGGAGTTTTTGTTTGGTTGGTACCGTTTGGAATGAATACTGCAGGGTTATTGCTTCTTCGTCTTCACGTAGATTCCCTCTACACACTACACACACGAGCGCGCACACGCCTGGGAAGCTGCTTCTGGTTCCGGGGTGTTGCCTTCCAGAAATATTCACCCACACGATGGAAGGTTCTCGCGTTAACACGGGACCGGCTTCCGGACGAGGAGACGAGGTCGGAGGGCGCGGATGGCGATAGAAAATATGTCGGGAGCGGCGTGCGCGTGTTGTCCGCCTACTACGATTCTTTTGTTGTCTTTTAAATTTCACTCTTGGTTCGATTGAATGCTATAATGTTGATTGTCGTGCAGCTGTCACTTCGGCTATCGGCTGTCACACTGTACCTTGGTGTGTGCTGTTGGCGTGTCTGTTGGAACTGTACTGTGCGGTGCGGGTTTTGGAGCTGGAGCTGGAGTATGGATGGCTGCTGCTACAATCTGCTGGAAGTCCGGGTGTGCAAGGCCAGCCGGAGTCGGAGTCCCGGATTCTGCACCTTGTGTTTGTTGTTGTCGTCGGTTTGTTGATCTCCTGTTCTGGAGTCCTGGACTCTGTTGTCGTCCTGAGTGTGTGTGTGTGTGTGTAGATGATTTTGTAGGATGTGTTTTGGATTTAGTCAGGTAGAAGGACTCGCACACTGTTATCTGCAGATAAGATAAGCGTAAACAAAAGATAAGTGTTCAGGCCCAGTCACTTTGCGCTTCTTTCTGTGTGGTTGAAAGGATGATGCGGATGGGTACACTACCTCTTTCCCGGGATTAGTAGATCTCCTGGACGCTAGCTTGGCGCTTGTGTGTGAGTTTTTGTTGTTTAATACTTGCTGTTTGCCTTGTTTTGTTTGATTATATAATTAATCTTTACTAGGATAATTTTGTAAATAGGAAGCAATTGATCTTTTTCTTCACGGTGTTCCTTTTTTCCGGCTCTTATTTTGTTTTCCTCTTTGTGATGTTTTCTATTTCCTATGTAAATATTGTTTGTCTCGTTTGCTGTTGCTTTTGTTTTGTTCCTCCTTGCGGATTTTTGAGTCTGAAAGCTGATTTTTTTCAATCTCTCTTGGCTCCGCGTTGACACGAATAATCCGTGCAATGGAAAAGATTCCGTCGTTTGGATTTCGAGGAGCTTTTATCGTTTCCGTTTCTGCTTGATGCGCTTGTAATAGAACCCTTAATCTTGCGTTGGTTGTATGTGTGTTTATGTGAGTTTCCGTATGTGTATATATGTCAAGGAAATACGTCGCTGTAAACCAAAGTCTCTGGTATCTGCAAGTAAAGTGAGGTTAGCGTAAAGTGAGGTTAGATTTGATGTGTCCTTCATAGACGACTTTTAGCACTTTAGGATTTATGTGGGTTGTTAAAACAAAATGTATTATTATCAAGCTCGTTGCACACTGCGCGCACATACACACATAACTTCCACTTCAAAGGGTACAAACACACAGAGACGGAGACATATCCCTAGTACTGGTGTGGTGTGAAATTTGAACCGAATCTCCTGACAGAACGGACCGATGTTCCGTTGTTCCCGAAGGGTAAGGGCGTACTTTTGTTTCACTTCTCTGCACAAACTACACCATTCCCGGACGGGCTCTATATCGGCCCTTCTCATTCTAGCACCCCAGTTCACGGCGAAAGGACTTTGAAAATCGATCGCACCACCAGCACCATACACCGTACCGGAGACGGAACGGGGTTTGCTTTTTTCCTATCTTCCTTCAACGTTCCGGGCTGGCAATGCGCACTCGCGTAGCTGCTCCTTCTTGCAGGCGGGCACACCAGAACAAGAACCAGGCCGCAAAGGAAATGAAAGACTTTTTTTCGTTGGTCTGGCTAGTCACCTCTGTTGCTGCCTCTTTAAAACCCACCTACTCTTGAGGACTCTACGCGAAAAAAAAAAAACTTTTACCAGAAGTTTTGTGCAGAACCAGTTTTTGGTCTCGGCAGGCCTAACAAACTCACTTGAAGTCACCGTGAAAGTTGACAACGAAAAAAGAACCAGTAAACGCACCGGACAACAACGCTTTCTCGCCTTATCGCCGTATGTATGGTTTGCCCGAACTAATGCAGGCTCATCCGGCGTTTGCCTTCGTTAAACAACCATTCAACCGGCGTTAAAAGTACAGAAGAAAGCGAAGCGCTACTACGCGTACTGGAGGACGCTCGTCATTTTCAGCAGATCGGAGAGAACTGGCCGGTATCGCTTGGTGCTAACCATTTTTTGGGATAAAATTTTTATCCGACGGCGCACCAATTTTGCTCTCGCAACAGTCGACCGCGCGCACTTTTTCGCTCTCTCCCTCTCTCTCTAGAGCTCACACACAAACACAAACGCACGTACACGCGAAAGGTTTTATCCTGTCGAGCGAGCACCAAAAGGATCATACTCTCGCTCTCTCGCGTTTTCTTCGGCTTTCGTACCCAAACACATACGCTCATGAGCGTAGTATGAAAAGGGAAAGTCCGCGCCCAAATGTATGCAATACATCGGAAGTTCGCTCTTTGCTTGCTAGAGGGCGATGATGTTTTATAGGGTTTGGTGGTAGTGTGAGTAGGATAGAGAGAGCTCAAAAAGAAGAGATATCGAGAGAGGCGAGGGAGTATGGTTGAATGGGGTGGTGTTAAAATCATATCGCACACTGTTAATTACAGCACGCCACATCGTGAGTGTTTGTGGTTTCGGGGTGCTCCACACCTTTCGCTGAATGCATAGAACTGAATGAATAAAATAGTAAAAATGTTTTACGAATACAACCACAAACACACACACCCTAGAATCGACCGAAATTTAATGAATCGGAAGCCAATGAAGAGTTATAATTTGCGTTACTTGTGTGGCTTGAAGCGAGCAGAAGTTGTCAATCAGCTAGTCAATTAGCACAATACATTTGAAGTTGAAGTTAATGTTGACTATGAGGTATTCCTGTTCTTGTGATGTGCAAGATATTCCAAGGATTTGCAGAACACATGCATATGCAAGTGTAAAACCGGTCCTTAGCAACCAAACCATTACATAACAGACACATACACATACTACCATACTGAGGACGAAAACTTTATTCCAGTTCGCTGGACTCTGGGCGGTTTTTGATCAGGCGAAGATAATTAGACCCTGCTTCTGCCCTGGCTGTACAGCGATGGAAACGCCCTGGAACTGTTCTTCTGACGCTCGCTAGAATATATGATAAATTATGCAATTCTTGTACTGTTGTCGCTATATCTATGTGTGTGTGAATCGCGAGTGACTCTGTGTGGTGGACACTACCAGGATTTTTGCTTTCCGCGTCCTAGTTCCCGCATGTGTGTGTGTGTGTAATTGTGTAGGTGTGCAAAGATTTATGTATCCACCCTTCACATTCTTTCTCGCTGGGGCATGGCTAGGCCTCCTCCTTGGTACACTTGGCAAGCGTGAGTGCGTCGACACTTGAGAATGAAAAAAAACCCACCAGCAAATACACACACATACGTTAGCGCGTTAGGAGCATAGAATGCAAGGATATCCGGAGGCTTTCCCATTCGCACTCGTCGTACTCGGTGGGCAGCAATTTCGGAAAATTCTCCTCGAACATTCTACGGGGGTGGACACACACACACATACACACGCATGCAAACACAAAATGGGAATGCGATTTGCCTGAAGCCTGATTAAAGAGCCGCGCCTGGCAGTTCAGGGTATATCGCGCAAACACACACACACACATCCTCAATGGATGTTTGTGTCGCGTGTCTGTCACGTAGTACCAGGGAGTTGGTGTGGTTTCGCTAGCAAGGAGGGAATGCAGCACTGGGAATCCAGAGAATGGCCAGGGGAGAGCGAAGGGTTAGGGCCGGTGTTCTCATTCATACCGTGCAAGTGCCCGCTTGTCAGCAGTAGTTGCGCTCTTCTGCACGTCTAGACGCGAACGAGGACCGTTGTGTGCAACCCATTGCTTGACCTATTTCCCATTGCCAGGGGATTCTGCTCGCAGAGCTAAGGAGTTGTTCACATCCAACCCCTGCCAGGACTTACTGTAGGGTTTGTGTTTTCTTTCTCTAGTAGTTGGATTTTTGATAGAGTAGGTGGAGGAGTTCTAAGATTAGAGAGATGTTTTCACCAGGTGGGGGACATTATGAGACCCTCCAATCGGCTTCAAATTTACAACGGTCTGAGGTGTTTAATCTGATAAGTCCAAGGCTGGTTGGCAATCCCCCAAAATATTGTAACTCTGTGTTGAACCTCAAGCATGGGAACTATTTAATTAGAACTCTACCCAAATTCTAGCATGTATATACATGGGGGAATTTGGGGAGCGTCCAAAAAGCAGTGTAAAAGTTCAAATGAGGTTTTACCACGCAATTCTAGCATAAATTGAGATTTGAGGTTAGAATGTTGCCACTTCGGGAGGCCCTGTAAGCTCCTTCATGCTGAAGCATATTGAGGTTATGGGAGGAAGAATACAGTTTAAAACCCGTTGAAGAACTCTTCACCGTCTACCATTTTGTTTGGTGTACACATCAGCGGACGTGTCAAGGAGTCGCTCGTACCATGCCTAAATCAAACTATCTATGCATAAACTGCACTTGTTTCGTCGCACAGTAACGTGCCTTCGAGGTTGATGTGATATAGCCTTTAACGCCCGATACGCCCTACTCGGTTGTAGAGACTTGCGAAAGGGGGATCAGACCGGACGTAGATGGGCACACAAAAACGGCACACGTGCTGTATCACGGTTAGGGTTTTGCGGTTCTGCTAGCTAGCTAGCTGTATGTGCGCGTGCCCACGGCTTCCTACCATTTCTAGCCGCTATATTCCTCCCTCGTTACCGACACTCGAGTTCCGAACGCAAGCAGAGGTGCAGTTTTTTTTTCTTAAGTTTGCGCTCTAGTATTAGTGCTGTCGGAAGATTTACCCTAAAACCGTGCGGAGTGAAAATTCTCTCAATGATTGTGAATATCTTCCACTCATCCCTTTTTTCCTTCTTCACATAGTTCGGAACACCAGGTCCTATTAACTTTAATCAAACCATCGAGAAGCTCCAGCAATATCTGGAACTAGAAGGGGTCAATTTTGAACTAGAATCAACTATATCAGGGAACAGGATATACAGGCTCATACCAACACAAGGAACAAGTTCACAACTACACGAGCAGAAAAAGAAGAAGAAGCAACGGAGGTCGCTGACACTTACCAAAAACTTGCCTTAACAGTTACCCTTGTGTGCTCGAACGGCGAACCTCACACGTCACGCCTCACGCCCTTGTGTGGTGTGTAGGACCCGTTTCTAGATCACCTCGTATCGAGAACGCAGCAGGACCTGCTGTGCTGTTCTGCCTCCTGCCTTGCTAAACTACACACCAGCAAAACAATAGCACGACCGTGGGGCAAACAATTGTCACCGTTCGAAGCACGCTTATCAGTTGCCGCAACGCGATTTCGAAAGTGCATCCAAAAATGTGGGTTTTCACTGGTAGAAATTTGCCTAACTTCACGGAATGTGGTTTGTTGGTGTATATATCCTATGTATGTATATATATATATTACTTGGTTGCCTTATCACCTAAAGCCGTACGCTCCGTTGCCTTCGGAAGGCTCACACACCACACGCTGGCCTGCGCCGTGAAGAGGATAAAATCAGACTGTTGGATCGTCACGCACTCCGCTCGTGGAAGGGGTTTTCGGTGATTCTACACGCAGCGCGCGAGCCTGTTTCACGGCAGGAAAACGAGCGAAGTCATAGTCTACTGGCCCGGGTCCAAGCGTTTTCCTCGCACACATACATGTGCGAGCGCTCTCTCACGTATCTGAGAGCGGTTGTGCGCTCTTTCGGTCTTCCGCTTTTTTTGTTGTTAATTTTGAAGTTCGGACGAAACAAGGTTTACTTGCTTTCCCTGTTTACTGTCGCTGCGCTAGGATTGACGGCGATGTGTGTGTGAGAGAGAGGGAGAGTGCACTTTAGCCGGTTTTTGGGACCGTTAAGATGGGGGGCAGCACTAATTCTGGCTCACGTTTCACGCTATCGTTCAGTGGATCCTTGTTAGCAGGCAGGCCCCAACATACATGACGACCAACGACATTCGAACAAGGCTCTCTCTTGATCTCTTGGAAGAATTTTGCGCCCGTGGTTCAACGCAGCGGCTACTGAATCCTGCAGACTCTCTACACCTTACAACGGGCCACATCAGGATGCTGTAGATGCGTGGGCTTATGGTTGTCTAGAGGGCTTTTTATTTGGATCGATTACAAGCTAGGAACTAACCAAGATGGAGGGAGGGGTGCGCATGGATAGAAAGTAAATCCATCAGTCAAACTCAGGATGTCTCCAGGAGTTACCAATTCTCCTCGTAACAGTGCTTCTCAATTCTTACATCTTCACCTACATATTGGTCCTCTAAATTTATTCCTACCGCTGCATCAGGATGCGACTGAGCTAACCAAGACGTTAAAGGCATTCGTATACTTACAGTGTGAAGGAAGGTCACGTCGGGGGTTTGTTAGGAGGATGCAAATGTCACCGCAACCAGTACCAGGATCACCGGGATCATTCAGCAGCAGGGAGCCGCACGCGCGCCGGGTTATTTTTGTGGTACCTTTTAGAGTACCTCACTGACGAAAACCCCACCAGTCACGCACACACACGCGCGCGCACGCATACACACACTCACTCTTGTACCAACTCAGTACGCTGGATCTGGCCTTTATTGATGGGTAAAAAAAAAAACAAAAAGAAAATGACCTGATGACGAAAGGCAGACTCAAACAAACTAGCAAGTGGAGCCCTAGAACTCCTCCGGAAATCTAAGGTTCCAGCTGTCCACCACCACCAGCGGGACGAACACCACGAGGAGGAGTTCCGGCGAAATTGGTCTCTGGAAGCAATGGTAGAAGGGGATCCGTACCTTTTTTGGTTTTGCGTTTAAATTTGTTCTTTAGGCCCTGATCAGTCGGTTTCGGTTGATAGGAAGATTTTTTGGTTGTAATTCGATATAAATATATGTATATATAGATGTATACGTATATCAATCAAAGATTTGCACAAAATCAAAACGCAAAATCAAGATGATGATACGAACGGACGAAAAATTAACTTGTCTAGCACGGGAAAATATACACTGGATTGAAGTTGATGCGAACTGTGACTCGTATGCCTAGCGTACTGGCCAACGAAGAAGCCACCAGGATTCAGGCTACTACCAATACCAAGAAAAGCGGTGTAAAGGAGAGAGAGAGAGTGAGAGAGCGAGAAAGATGTTGCGAAAGAATGAGAACGGGAGAAAGAAAGAGAGAGAGAGAGCGGGAGTACTCCAAGGGAAGAAAGTACAAGTCATATCCGGTTCCTTTGCGCATCACCAACACTAAGAAGGGATTGGGCTTGGTAGTATGGAAAACAGGTCTTAATGAGCTAGTTATTTTGAACGTTCGTAGGAGTTTCATAGTATCCTGCTAGTCTATTGCCTTTTGTAGGTTATGCTGACTGATGTTCTTCCAGTCAGTCCAGTACATCCAACGCTGCATCTCTCTCTCTTTTTTCTCTCGCTCGCTTTCGAGTAAAGCACCCTTCAGATACATATGTATATATATATATATATATATATATATATATATATATATATATATATATATATATATATATATATATATATATATATATATATATATATATATATACATTTATATAAAGGTGTTACTTGGTGAGTTTTTTGTGTGTCACACGAACATCACACGGTGGTTCCCTGTTCATAGCCACAAGGCAATACACTTGTCTCTTCCGCTCACAAACACTAGCGCGCTGCATATGCACGCTGTTCAAAAAGGATTCTTAGGTTGAGGGTGTCGGCCGCTCTCTCTCTCTCTCTATCTCTCTCTGTGTACGTGTTCTCGTGATTTCACGCATGCGTGTTCGTCGCTTTAAGCAAATAGCTTGACTGGCACCTAGCGGACTTGGGGTGTCCTTTTCCAAAATCCACTCCTTCCCGATCCAATCTCCTCCTCATCTCTGCTAGAGGTATTCGGCGAATGGACTCGATGAAATGAGTGGGTAATCATCTCGAAACCGCAGGACGATGCCGTTTTTCTCTTCCCTGTTCTATTTTGGTTTATCTCTTTTTATCCAGCTGCCCAAAACCGTTTTTTTCCCAGAGACCGGTAGGTGTGCAACCGCATAGTAGTCCCTGGTACACTTATGCTGCACGATCGTGGAAGCGAAATGGCCAAGTGCCGGTCTACTGCTGTTAGGTTTGCCGATAAAAAAATGCCCCCGGTGGCCAACCCTTTTTTGGGTGTGTCGCCTTTCGGGGGAAAACATCGCGAGGAGAGAGAGAGAGAGAGTGAGAGCGCGAGCAAGCGAGAGAGAGAGTAAGTAAAATCTACGTTTAACGGTAACTTGTGAAGCCGCGTAGAGCCGGTTTTCCCAACAATCCCGCAGGCTTGGTACGGGATGCTGGAAAAAGGGGGTTTTCGCGTGTTTTGACGAGCCGGAAGGGTTTATGTGCGTGTGTGTGTGTACACCGGTGTACACCGGAGGATGAGTAGTCCAACCAATTCTAACTAAACCTCAATAACCCTTCTTACCATGGGTCGCTGGTTGGCTAAAAGAAATATTTTACAACTAATTACCGAAAACTCGAAACTCCGGGGAGGATTCACCCTCTGTTTGGTAGGAACTTTCTCGGTTGGAATAGTCCCAGTTTCTAGAGCTACGGGAAAAGTCGAGAGTATATTAAAATATGCATTTTCCACCAACAGGCTTTAACCCTAAAAAAAAAAAGGACACCTAGAAGGTATGCAAACCGCGTACCTTCCTGTACCTTTTTATATCGGGTTTCCCTTTTGGAAGGTGCATAAAAAGTGCATCTGCTCGCAAAATCTGAAGAACTCATAGAACTCTTCCCCTCCCACATCTCGTCTCTGTTTCGTTCCCCAGCCATGTGTTTCGATAAGCCCTCGAATGGACGGACAACGTTCGTTTGCCCGGGGCGTTGCTAGGCTAATGTTGCTCTTTCGCCGATGTAAATTGCATTCCGCTTCCGGGCGATGGACAGGCTGCATTGTTTCGCGCTGGCCGGAGATAGTAATCGATTACATCCCCTATTGGGTATCCAATCCCCTACTGGGGCTGACAGGCCTGTCGGTCCCTATTGGGGCGAATGTACAAAACTTTATAACGAGCGTTGGTGAAACTCCTGTGCGGACTGCGACTAATTGGCATTGTTGAACTGCTTGTTTGGTAAGCCTTCAATGGGTTTAGATGTTCCCAGAAATCCTTGCAGAGTTGGAAAGCTCGAGTTGAGTTATTCTCTAACCCGTCCGCGACTTAGTTGGGATTTGTTTTAGAGGCCTGTGTGAAGGATTTAGTTTTTTTTTGTACATTTAGTTTTATTTTGCATACACATATATCAAAAGAGTACATACTCAAAACGTAGATATAATATCATATTTTAGAGGTAATGCGTATAATCGTTGCAGTAGTGTGTGTAGCGATATTGGACCGCGTACCTACCGTGTAGAGAAAGCTGAAAGCAGACACAAAGCTGATGTCCGTGCAATCTTCAGACAGGTAATTTTGCGAGATTCATCGACTGTCGTCTCTTGATTAGGAAATGTGATAATTTAGCGTGTGATAGCAAACGAGACAAAATTTAGATCACAAATACAAATAAAAGGTAGGTATCTCCCTCAAAAGGAGGGTATCTCCCTCAAAAAATCAAAAGATAAATGAATCACGACGACTGGCGCACCTCTAGACGTGTCGTTGTTATTGTGTGCAAACATTTCCGATGCGAATCTACATTGCACGCAATGTGTGATGCACCTGAAAGTTTGCCGAGCGATATGCACAGAGCGCTTTCAATGCGTACTGTAGCGCCATCTGTTGCGAAAGTTACGTGGCACGTTCTTTGGATTGATTGGGAAGTCGCGGGTTTCTGTTTGATCTTGATCAAATGTGGCAAATTGTGGATGAGTTAAAAACATTCTTATCGCAAATCGTTTTTGTTGTTCCAGTAATGATGTGTGAAATGGTGTCACTCTCCAGTGGTAGACATATTTGCGTATCCATAACTTCCGGTGGATGCGTTTAACAATTGCGTATCAATTGATGAGGGTTACGTACATTAAAACAAATAACCGAAACAAAACTAAAAAACGCAACTCTTATCATAGCACATTAGAAGGCGGGAAAAGTTTTTGTAGATGGCGACCGCGATTTAGTCGCGCAGCGTGAAGATGGCGTCGAAGAAGAACAGCAAACCGTTGGTGATCGCGAGCGAACCCTTGAAGTTGGCGATCTTCTTCGTGTCGGAGCTCCAGCTATTTTCCCACTCCTTCAGAATCAGCACACCGGAGGCGATGAACATCGCACATCCGATCAGGCTGAAGAACAGGTCCAGTTTCTTATTGACGGGATTGCTCAGCAAGTAACCTAGGCGGGAGAGCGAGTGATGAGGATTAGTGGTGCGATGATCTGATGCGAAGGTAGTGAGACTTACCGGCGAACAGGGCGATAAGGATCACACTGTACCCGACGAATGTGCCAGCCACTAGGAGCTTGGTGATGTCATCTCGCTCACCCAGGCTTTTGTAGTGTAGGATCACACAGGTGATGGCGAGTGCCTGGAGGTCAGCAGAAGGCGCAGATTATTGCTTTTGTTTTGCAAAAAGATTCTAGTGTGTCGGAACATGCGTCCTATCAGTAAAGATGAGTAAGCTGACCCTTTAATGGCGTCCGCTAGATAACATGCAACGGCTCTATCTCCCTGTATCCCCCTCTTCACTTCTTCGTCTCCCATTCGGATCTAGGCTTTAAGAAAGATCTACCAACGAGCTGATGCTCTTTATGTAGTTGAAACGATGATAGCGCGGTGTTTCTCCTCATACACACGTTCGCACACACAAAGATGAACTGTTGTTATTATGAATTCGCAAGCCGAAGCAATAAAAGAAACAAATTACTCATTTATGATGTATTTCATGTAGCTGCTCACTACGCTTCTACCCTTCTACACATCGGTCCCCGTTGACCAGAACTGGGTCAAGTTGAACCGGTTGCGCGCTGGTCGTGTGTCGGCGATGCATACCAGATGCGCAGCAAGATTTGCGAAACGCAGTTCACAAACGCCCTTTTCAACCACGTGTGAAAACTCGATATTGATGAGACCCTGTCCATCAATGTTCATGGCATAACTCGACCGGACACAACCTCCAGGCTTCAATGTTTACAATGGTGGCGTCTTGCACGAGTAGAAGACCTTCAACTACACTGCGCACGGTGTACAGGTCAGCCAACCAACTCTTTGACCATTGTTTTAGTTTAGCAAAACCGAGCAAATAACAGTAAACGCACAAAGAAATGGTAGCACGTATTTGCGCCACCTCCTAAAACTGAGGCGCGAAAACCATCCACCGTCAATGCGTGTTGCGGAGATCCGCTCTGCACCTACGCCTTCGTCCCCAACATTTTTGCGGCTATTGTGCGGCGAATGGTTTGTATTAGCTTATTTTAAGCACGATCTTGCCTGCTCGCGTCCGGTGATGTCATCGATCATTAAATCAACCACAAGCCCGGTGACACACGCAAAGTGGCGGTGGCCGAGTGTGTTTACAATCTCTTCTTAGCTCCCGCCAGCTCAGGGTATCCAGGTTTGAGGCCCATCCATTTCCATCTGCCTCCCAAATATGTCGCTGGTTATGGGTTCTCCGGAACTCTCTAATTACTTTTTAATATTCACCCTCGGTCAACTCGTCTCAGCTTGTCTCCGATTGTCTAACCCCGAGGGTTTGCGTTTGCCCGTTTATTTTCAAAATGGACCGAGACAAATGGTGTCGTAATTTGATTCCGGTTTCCGGAATGCGCTGTTACACGATATCCGGTGTTCGTAAACCCTGTCCCAATCGGCAACCCTTTTTTTCTCTTGTGAATACCGCTAAGACAAATAGTGCGGCATGTTAGGCAGGCCTGAAGGACAAACATGTAAACAATGGAGCACAAATAAACTGATCGAAAAACACATTACCGTTGAGCGATGGGATGGGGAGATCTTTGAAGACCAAAAATGCTGGTAGAATAGGAGGCGAGCGAGGACAAGGAGAAGCAGAAGAAGGCAAGAAGGAGAGCAAAACACAAGCTCGACGTTAAAGCGAGGCGATAGCTGTTGATAGTTTTGCATTCACTGAGGCGTAAAATAAAAACTCTACACCGTTCAACAACAGCACGCCATGACGATGTCTGGTTTTCTTTGGCACAAGGGTTTGGCTTTTCTTTGTGGGAAATCTGGAGGAGAAACTTCTTGCTTCTTGCATGATGGGGTGGATGAGTTGGGATGGGATGAAGCCGTATAAAATATTAAAAACTATCAATTCTTCACCAGGGAGTGCCGCCCCAATAGTCCCTGAACTTACCAACTCCAGGAATTTAACAATGGACAATCGAGCAATGGCCATTTTTGTTTTGTTTTGATTTTGGTTTCGTTCTACAAATTCTACGGGTTGAAGTTGGGACGCTGGTACACTCGGTCGGTTGAGCTCGGTGGTCCTATTACGGAAGCAATTCCTCACACCCGAATAACAAACAGATTCGCAGACACCAACAACAAATGCTTGCGGCACACTTCGATGACACTAGCCGTAAAAGCCGACCGGTTGCTTGAACGTTTCGAGTACAACTGGGGCCTGTTCCGGGGGTCACCCAGACGCTTGAGCCCAGTGTGTGCTCGCCGATGCGTGTGCGATGGCAGTGCGAGTAAGCGCCCGCGAATGATGTCATCCGGCAGTATGCATGCAGCAGACCTCATGTGCTTGTGTGTCTGGCCGAGTGCGCGCGTGCACGAATGCTTTTTTCCGCTCAGGCGCTCGACCAAGCGCAGAACCATGATACCAGATGGATGAATGGATGGAGAACTTCGGTACCTTGGAGTTATGTTCTGTTTGGGGGTTTGAGATGGATGTTGTGGATATATCTCACGGGCGTGCGAAGTATAGAGCGAGTTGGCAGGCGAACTCATCGTTCGAATTCGAGGCCGTTAGCGTCGCGTTCTTTTCAGCGTCTGTCATAATTTTCTTTGCCGTTAATCAGGAGTAGGAGAGCGAGGATCTTATAGAGGAGGAGTTGGTTTAAGCGAGGTTTATGGATACGTCTCATCAAACCAGCTGTGGGATGAAAACACACACAAATGTCTGTAACGATGAATCTCGTCTCTAGCGCTCAGTTCTCGCGAGTCTTCCAATTTATTTGCAAGACAAATTTGGTCGCACAGCAACGCCACGCCAGGTCCATCAGTATCAGTGTTTTTCGGCGAGAACCACCCCAATTCCGAAATCAAACAGGAACTGCGCAAACACACAAAGGCATCATCATTCTAGCGTTCTACTGCACGAGTAAATCAGAGATGAGCTCATCAGACAAGGCTGAGCTGATGCCCTGGAGAAACGGCTGAGCTGGCCCAGGTATACAACGATGACGGCATCGGATTGGCGATTGCTTAAGGGCGGTAGGCCGAGATCGCATGATTTGTGTTTGTCGTGGTCCGCACCACACAATCAAGGTGATCAAGACGGTATTATGGTGCGACGACCGCGACGCAACACTGTTTTGGATATTCGGTTAAAAATAGTTGAGAACTGGCTATTTGCTCTCGTTTCCGCGGTAAGTTGTGGTGATGTTTTTTTGGAAACCCTGAAGGCTGATCCGCATCTAGAAAAGTGTATTGTGTCACCGCCACGTGGTGGAGATGATATTCGGAAACAGTAATTCAACGCACAAAACAGTGGCCTTTCTGTGCCAATTTGGAACTTTCTTACAAAGCTGAAGGATTTAAAAACATGGATATTAGAATACATTGGTGCCGAGACAAGGATATCTTAAGAAGTTGATACAAAATGTTAAAGAATGGTGCATTCGTTAAAAAAAGGTAAAGAATTTGGAGATTGCTGAAGCAGAGAACTTATGCAATTAATCATAGCTCAGAGAGTGAAAATATTCGCTCAAGGGTAACACGGTCGACTAGAGACGGACGTGCGAGTGATTCAGAACATAAACATTTCCGATTGTTTATTATTTTAAATTTAATTGCGCGTGGTTGCTTCCACCGCGAGTCTGGAGTAAAGTAAGATTCTGAAAAACATAATAGAGCTTTATATTGAACCCTGTAGTTTGCCAAGAAATAAAAAAAACGGTCTATAATATTTGAAAATGAAAAGGTCTTGGGATTTTCCAAGCTAATCTCCATGGAATAAAAAAAAGTTATTTAACAAATATATATTCTACCTCAAGGTTTTCTTCATTCTATCTTTGTTATTCGCTTCAATTATGTTTAAGATGGTGGATCGTTATTAAACATCTCTCAAATAAAATAGCGCCAAAAATCATGCAAGCACTACTAGCGCCATCTATTGTCGAATAAAGCTTATAAAGGCTTTCATTATGTTTTGCACGCAAGCTTTCCCATGGAAAGCTTCGCCATCTTGACGAGTAAAATGAAAAGCTAAGTTATGAAGAGAACTCTCGCCGTTTTAGGTTGTTTAATTTATAATTTGAACTAGGTTAAGTATAATTTTGAGTTATTAATGGTTTTTATCTGTAAATATCAAAACGTCTGATTAATAAGGTCTGTTCTCTGCCGCTTAATAATATACCAGAGTGAAGTTGCGACAAAACACTCTAAATATGTGTCAATAAACAATGAAACATAACCTTGCGAGAATTTCTGCACGAAAAAAAAGTTAAAGGTAAACAGTGGGACATAAAATAGGTCGATCCGGATATCGATTGGAACGGTGTTCCGGGGTATGGAAAGTGACCTGATCTGAAGCTGGAGTGTGGGTCACTGAGTTCAATTGAAATATTGTTCCGTCACTCCGCATCCGGTATATGATGGAAACGAATCTCGGATGGAAGCTAAGCTAGGATGTATCGATTCGAGGTACGTCTAACCGGGAGTTGCGAGCTGCGACACGGATACAAAAACAGGTCCCTTACCTAGAGCTTTTTTGTTGCTCCCATCGATTTTCATTTAATTTATTATCCCAACGTTTCCATGGTGAGATATTCAATCCAATAACTACGTCTCTAACAAGAGCGAGGAATGCAAATATAGAATAAAATACGGCGAATCAATGTGATGGAATTTGCACTATTTCGTTAGAATGCCTCGGGTGGAAAAGCAGTGAAATAAATAACAAAGTTATTTGTAACAGATAAAAGGGTGCGTCGTGTAGTAAGAATTGGGATCAGCAACATCACGACAGCACTTGAGATAGTAGCAGCATTCGATATGTGCCGGGGAGGTTTGGTCGGTCGGTCGCTCGGCCTGAGGACTGATCTTGAAACGCGTTGCGTCGTTCAATTGATCCATTCGCAGCGCCGTCCACCAAGACACGGTCCAAATTTAAACCCAACCAGTTCGGCAGCACTTCAACGCAACAGTTCGGGTATTACTGTGGCCACGTGGCCGATACTGGAGAGTTACTTTTTTCGTTGTTGCCATCAATTAATAGCGAAACTCTGATACTGCCACAGCGTGCAGTTTCGTCAGATTTAATCGCACGTCAAAATTCCAGACATTCGGCAGCAGCACTCTATCGTTGGCGGTGTGCGTGTGCGTTACTCAACATGCTGTTGAGCTAGATCTGGGATCTGGGATGTTTGGAAAGTACGAACCCTTGTGTGTTGGGGTTAGTTTTGTGTGTCGTCTAGAAGGTAGCAGTTCCTGTTTTGACCGTAGTGTATCCGGTGTGTTGAGTGGAAGTTGCGCTACAAAAACTCTTTGCAAATCTCAGTGCGTGTTGTGTTTTAGGTCCCAGCAAGTCATACGATAAGAATGTCGGAGAATGCTATAGTACCACCGCCAAGGTTACACCATAATGTGCTACCACCACCTGGCATACATCCAACAGCAGCGAGAGAATATCGCCCACCACTGTCGATCATCAAGTTTCTCGAACTGGTACACACACACTCACACTCAGGACCAAAATGTCTGAAAGGATCGTTCCTCAATCAATCTTCAATTTCAATACACCTTCATTTCTCTTCAATTTGCATGTCTCCATTGCAATCTACGTACCATGTAGTCGCTGGCAATAACCTGCACCACCCTGCACTACTACAGCTTTGACGATGGTGATCTGGTGACGGGATTTCTCGCCACCGGGACCTTCTGTGGGTTCATCGTCATTCTCTTCACTATAATGGCAGGTACTGGTACCCCAGTGCATGACAAGATACAGTTCGGTTCGGTTAACAGTGCCGTGTGTGTGTATGTGTGCTTTCCAGGTTACCTTATGAAGGCTCATCTTCATCGTCGGCTGAGTATCTTCTACAGCTTGCTCGGGTGTGCCTGTTTTCTAACGTCCGGTGTCTTCATTATCGAGGCGTGGGAGCACGCATTCCGCACACGGACACGCGATCTCGCCATCACCAAGGGGTCGATAGCCGTCATCAATGGTGTGATCTTTCTGATGGATACGATCTTTACCTTTCGTGACCGAAAGTGAACCACGCGTGACGGTGCACTACTATGTGCCGTACACCATATGTACCGATGTTTAGTGTTTGGTGTTGAAGTTTTCGCTCTAGCTCGCTGTAGATCTTAACGCAATAAAGTGTCTACTAACAGATGGATAGTTGTAGTTGGATGGGGTAAAGCAGTTAGTGATGACTTTAAGGCTTTTTTGTGCTGCAAATGGCATACTTTCAGGCGATGAAATATATTCAGTAGGAATGGGATGCAAAAAGAGCGAGGCTGTCAGATACTTTTACATTAGCTTTACAAACATTTGACATACTTTTCGCTTCGTATGTGCTTCGTACAATGTGCTTCTCTTAAGCACCCGCCATGTAGCAAGCAAGCAACGCTGGCGCGATGGTGGAATGCTGTGCAGCAAAAATGCAATCAGTGTCGAAATGCAATTCAACTCCCGGCACCGATACCGATCGGGAGATCAGACCAAGCAGCAACAGCAGCAGCGCGGAAGCAGCAGCCAAAGCAAACAATGAATAAAACAGTGAAACTATGCATAACCTTGCACCCACCGTTTCGCCCGAGCGTTCGGCAAGGCACACGTTTGACAACTCGCCTGCCTACGAAGCACGAAGTATAATCAATGAATGAATCGATTCGGTGCGCAAGAATGAACGGGCTTCCTGGCAGGTGGATAGGTTCACCGGGATGATGACATACATAATACTCACATGGCTAGCACATGGAATACACACACGCACACACACAAGGCAGTATAAGCTATCTGCAGAAGCAGAGGTTCATTTCTGCGTGCTGCACCAGGGACGAGTAAAGCGGAGGGGCTCAACACTCTTTCTAACCTTGGTTCCTTCCCCTTCCAGGTTCTTTCAGCGTGAAATCCGAACGATGAACAATCTGCATTGCAATTGTTCGGACCCGAAAGCCATCGAAACAACGCCGATGTGATGTGTTTATCCGGCCCTTTTTTAGTACATCGAGATACGATTGGTACTAAAGTGTTCCGGAGTGTTCATTGTAAGAGTTCATTCGGACTCGTTTCCTGCCCAGGCGACAAGCTTAAGGATTCGAATGATTTCTACTCCAATTCCTAACTGGATGAATTGAAGCTTAGTTACAGACTTTTTGGGTTGTTTGGAGTACATTGATGGACAATGGAGTAAACTCATTAAAAGTTAGGTTATTGAGCTGGTCTAAGTTCAGTTGTTCTACCTCATAAAACCAAGTGTTTACTAGTCATTAAGAAATCGGACGAAAAGGGTTCCCAGTCATGCAAACTCTTTATTTTGAACTTAGAGATTCAAAATTCAAAAATACTACTAACTTGTGCGCCCTAGATCCAATATCTTCAGTACGATTCATAGAAAACCTAGAGGATTTGGCATTTGTTTGGGAGGTAGAAAAGATCTGATCAAGAAGATATTGAATATCCCGATGAGTTTTTCTTCTTCTTTGGTACTACAAGCTCAAAAGATCACAGCCTTCTATTTTTTGAATCCTTTACATAGCTTATCTGTAGCTGTAACTTTACCTCTAGTACTACGGCCACAGGACCTCCTCAAACTAAGTCGCTGGAGCACGTCCTTAAAAAAAAACAAAAACACCAAACTCTAGAACAAAAAACTCTAGATTGTCCGCTGGGCTCTATTCGATTTCAGCAGGATGCGTTACATACCGTTACAGTGCGTTACGCGATTCTAGAAAAAGATGTTGACTCGTGCCGATTACCCACGGTGTCGGGCATTGAAATCGCAAACTGGCCAACCAACGTGTATGTACCTCACTCAGCAGGCAGACATCTTGACATCCTTCGCTTCGGCTTTTCAGGGCTTCGGTGAGCTTAAAACAGGCTTGAAGCTGTAAAGCATTCCTGCTTTACTTTATCGCACATATAAATTAAACCTGCCCCAAAAGTGTCTCGAGCGCTGTTTTGATACAACCACTCTGATGCGATTGCTCTATTCTTCCATTCTTTGGGACCACCAGTTGGCTGTGTTTCTTCGCGGTCGACAGCTATTTGTCTGCAACCGGAGGCTAATATATTTGTTTACCCATATCGTCACCCACTTGCACTTGCATCCCGGCCAGGGCAGGCCGACCAGGCAGAACACAGAAATGGCCAGCAATTATTCATGAACATTCATTGCATTAATCATATTTGAGCTTCCCGTACCGAGACGAACGATCTCACCAGAACTACTCTGGAACTAACACTGCACACTTCCTTCATGCCTGCCCCCGCAACATCTGGCCCCTAGGCATACAACCCAATCCAGAAACTCGGTCGGAAGGAGATCCCCTGAACGATGTCCAAATCGTTCGGTAAATGTTGGAATATCATTTATATTCTGGCCATACGTGCACGCGCACACGATGCACCGACACCGAACCAATCCACCCACATATTGCAAGTGTGTCTGGCTGTGTGTGTGTGTGCTTTTTGAAGCAAATATTGCAAGGACATCACTGCATACGGTACTTGTCAGGCTGGCGATTTTAATTAAACAATGCATAATCTAGTGCGCTACCGGGTTTGATGCTTTATCGAGCAGCATGACAAGAGTGACAGAGAGAGATTGTTCAACGATTGTGAGCGGGGAAGAAAAGTAAGAACGAAAAGAAGATGATGCAGAAGAAGAACAACGATAAAATGCAAAATGGCAGCAGCGATATGGGCAGTTGTGCGTGTGCATCGTTGAAGGCCGAGTGCCCAAAGTTGGTCCGAAAGATGATACAAGCATCCTACTTCGGGTGAGTTTCTTTTTTCGTAGTATCCGATTCCACATTTTTCGATTGCACAAAGTTATACGTACAGTGAGATGCGCTAGAACAAGGACACTGAGGATTGTTACAGTTTTTAGTTAATGACTTAGAACCAATTTTTTTTTATTCATGAAGAACGGCCTGGCCGTATTGCTCAGAACCAATTTTGAGTCCGATATGTTTTATTTCACATTCAGTTGATTGTAAAGTTCCACTGCAGTTCCACACAACTTCAGATCTCGCCTCATTGTACATAAAGTTCCATTATATGATTGCAAAGATCTACAACGAGAGTGTTATCCCTGTAGCGATACAAGTCGTTCTCCTTCAATTTATTCGACAGTTTATGCGATAGTGGCATTGGCCTTCATATGGTAGGACCAGTTATCTAGTTACAGATAAATCACGACCGGGAAATTAAAATACCCGAAGAAGAAGCTTTCAACCCATTACTTGCTTTGCTCAACATTGTTTCCTATTCTACTTCACTAAATGATTGCTGTCATAATTATACACCTATCTTACGAGGGTTCGAACTAACTGGAATATAAATGAATTTATAGCTGGAACAAAGATGCCTAAAATTATGCAATACGCATATCAAAATATTTCTCTTCTCTTAGCTGATATACTAACTGGGAAATGGATAACGATTCTGAGTACTTTCTATCATTAAAATATTCCGATCGTTCAATTGAAGTCCGGATAACTGTGGCCCACGCTGTGTCTCGACGGTGTGTCTTTCGTTGCATTTGCCACCCAGTCCGCGATCGTATGTGTGCATATGGAAATATCTATACGTGTTGAAGAATTTAATTCGTCGGTATCGCGTAATTAACACGCTCCGGAAGGTCATCAAGGACTAATGTACGTGCCGGCTGGCACCCCTCCCTCCCACCCCCCCCCCCCTTCTCACTACCACTAGAACCACTACTTCACCCCTTACCCGTACGGTGCGCACGTAAATGAGCTGTACCTTTGCCAAAATCTCCGTGTGGCATCCCAAATCGGTGTACATCGGTGTTTCGCGTTTCGCTCAATGCATCTCGCGCCAGCAAACCGGTTCTACGACGGGTCTAGAAAGGAGTATTGGAGGGTTTGGTTGGGCGGGGGTTGTGTGGTTTGTCACGCGGGCACTGATTTTGGCGGGCGGGCTGAACGATATTCCAACGGTGTTTCCTATCTATGGTGAGCGATGAGACTGGAGAATGGAGCAGGCCAGAAACTGGAGGGGATCGTTTGCTTTGGCAAATGGTTTGAATTATTTGCAAAAAGGATTATTACGAATTCGGTCCCCCGCGTTTGCCGGGTTTTGCTTTTCTTCTACGAAGGAATACGCGATGGGCGATAATTATGCAAAAATGGTCACCGGTAGAAAATGATCCCATATTCATGTAACGGTTCGTTTGAAATTTAATTTGCGAGTTTAGCTTTGGAATGGTAAAATGCGTTGTAGAATAAAGTATGATGTAAATTATTATTAAAAATTAAAAACAAAATATTTATATACAATGCTTTTATTCGTATGAGGGCAATATTCGCCTTCTCAATATTATTTTGTTTTAAAAGGGTTTTACACCTACTCTCGTGTAACAAATGTATTTTTTTATATATTTTACCATTGATTCGGAAGAGATAATAAATTGCAGGGTTCTTCAAATATGATAGTAATCCAGAAAACAAATTATTTTTTTAAAGAAAAATGCAAAGGAAATCTTCTTCGGTTTTTACGCAGAGAATATTGTAGAAGCTCTCAAAGGGGTTTTAAGAACATCCAATCCAATGGTGTACCTTTTCTCCACCACCCTCATCGAATGCATTGCAGTAGTATCGAGCTCATTATAAATAAAAACACAAACAACAACACAATCCGGGTGTCGGTGGGGAAAAAAAGAAGTATGGTGCCCCAAAGTTGCCAACAATCAAATAGGCAAACAGTGTGCTACACTTCCAGCCACCTTATAGCACCATAACACACACACACGCGAGCGGGTTATGGATGCAGATAATGCAGCTGCAGATGTTGCTTTGCGTTGATCGATAGGAAAAGCAAACGGCACGTTTTCGGGGGTTCGAAAGGAGGAACAAAAGCCCGGGATGCATACAAACCCTTCTTCACCCCGGAGTCTGTTGAAAGATTATCGGAAACAATAGTTAAGCAATAGCAGTGCCATTGGTGCATTGGTAGAGAGGTTTGCTACAGCATCGAGAAGAGGTGACGGGCTGTGTACAGGATTGCTGGTACGTGATTTGCCGCTCTGCCGAGCACAAATCCAGGTCCTGGCACGGAATCCTGTGCCATCGACCAACCTGCAATTCTGATAAAAGGGAATGAGTGTATGGCAGGAAGGAGATGGGGTTCGAGAGCAGGGAGCAGGGTGTTGAGTCCCGGGTTCCAGCGAAAGGGTTGAAGAAATATTTGTTTAGCTTATTCTTAATTCCCAATACTGCGCGCTGCTCATCCCCTTTCTGCCCTCCTATACGCTACGAAGGGGAAAGGGGGAAGGGAAGGTGAGGAGAGATAGGGACGCAAAGGTGAAAGGGTGCTACATTTCACAGCAGTTTGCTTAATCAGTGAGCGCACTGTTGGCAGCAGGCACAACGCCATCGTATCCGTGCTTCGCTTGATCTCACTCAACCGGATAAATGTGATTCGTTAGCGTGTGCATGGGTGGTGTTTGCCTACTGCTACTTCTGTCGCAAACTGTTTTGAATAACTGTCCCACTGCCTAACGTGCCCTGCAACTGCTCGCCGGCGATTGACGTCGCGTTCAAGGGACTGTGTCTTTCTTTTTTTTTGTCTTCTTATTTCAATCAAACGATTTGAGCACAAAAAAAAAACAGATACTCCCCTAAAATGGCTGGTTTGTTAGCGAGTAAAAACAACTGAGCTGACAGTGATGCCCAAATTGCATCAATTTAGGCAGCACCGGCATATGTACATGAAAATTGCATACTTCCTGGCATTTACCAGAGAGGAAAAAAGAATCACGCCTAAATTGCTGCAATTCACAGTGACAATATTACCTTTGCTAAGCGCGTTATCACTTTTTCCATCTGTTTTATGGCTTGGACGAGTCGAAAATTAGAACAAAAAATCAAAAGCCAACGCATCTTGTGGGCGTAAGGGATGAGATTTAAGCATTTTAAGCCCACGATCTTAAAACATTCATCATGAACAAAACCCACAGCTCGAAATCCTTTTCAGCCGCATTACACAAGCACTGGTGGTTCAGGGGGTGGGATCTGGTGATCGAGACCCCGCATTCTTGCCAAGTTGTGCCTGCTTTAATTTCCCAAAGAAAAAGAGAAATTGCTCCACTCCACCACACTCGGAGCACAAGAAGCTCTGCAGAGTTCTGGTGGACCGTAATTGGCGCCGTGCCCAGGATACACCGAGTGCAGAAGCCCTTTTTTCGGGTAGCTGAAAAAGAAGGTGATGCCTCAACCCGCACCCGGTAGAATATCTTCACCTCTTCCCTTGCCGGACTAACCTCTCATTCTTCTCCTTCCCTTCCTCCCAAAAAACACCTTGGGAATCTGTGCATGGCATTTTGCTTTCTGGTTTCTTATGCTCGTTCAAGGGTTTGCTGTGTGCGCCACACCACTTTACCTTTTGCACTGTTTCCGGTTCTGTTTCTCGCCTCAGCGTTCTCTCCGAATGGCAGCGTCTTGCATTGCGGCAAAACTGGGAAAATATGTTTTCCCAGTGCATTACGTGAGGGCGTTGAGTGGCCACTGGTTTTTTCTTCTTTTTTTCTTTTGCTCACAGTTTACTATTTTTATTTTACAGTCATTTCGGGTTTACAGCCCGTAGAGTTCTCTTGTGTTTTGTTTGTGTTTGGGTTGCAGTTCGTTGATGTTGAAAGTAAAGAAGAGCACAGTCACTAGTTTGCGGCAGGCGTTAGTGAACTATTGTTGCATATTGCTGGGACCAGGTGGGCTTAAAGCTTACCAACGCGACCCTTGGTTCGAATTTCTACCTCCTCGGAAACCCCTGAAAAAGCAATATGGAAGCATTCGTGGGGCGATTGTGTTGTTTGCTCAAAACTCAATTGAATCTAAGCAGCAGACCGGGAAGAAGTCGTAACAAATGCAATTGCTTCCAAACGGTATCCATTATACGTTCTCCATCAGCTTCTCTCGCAACAGCGAGCAGCAGCAATAGCGGTGGCTTATAAAAACCAAAAATCAACTTTCAACCGAGTAGTTTGAGATGAATTTCAAGTGCTCGGAACGATACAGCATAAGGAGAAAAGAAACATTGGAAGAAAGAAAAACATACACAAATACACACACAACTACCCAGAAAAAGTGTTCGAAAAGCGGAAAAAGCGAGAAATGCAATTGAAAAAAATAAGGAGATCTTCAAAAAAAAAAAACAAAAACAAAGTAAAAACCATCATCATCGTTCCATAGCACTGGCCGGTGGTGGCCAGTTACCCTAGTTACGCCCGAAGCGTTTACAAACAGTTTCAACCGAATCGGTAGGAAAAATACTTTCCGAAAAAGGGATCTTGCCGCAAAGAATGCGCCAAAATATGAAGGGAGAAGGTGCTCAAGTGCTCGTGTGTCGAAAGTTCCACGCCACACCACAACAGTAAGAATGGCCGCCGGCCTTCGAAGATTCGCATCGCCCTCTGTTTCTTTCTCTCTCACTCTCGCTTTGTCTATCGTCAGCTAAGGATTTTTTTAATGCTTGGCAAAAAATATTCCAACATTCGAATGCCTTCTACTGGATGGGGAACAGGAAGGACCTGGTCAGTCAAGCCAGGAAAAGTCAGCCATCTCGGGATGTGTGGTGGATGCCACCAGCCACACCGATTTGTTTATGCTTCGCACTGTAAAGCACCACCTTCCTCGATGATCTGTGGATCTGTTTCTTTCGCCTCGGATGCCGATTTGGCAGCTTGAAAAGCCAATGCTTGGCCACGTAATCGCACAAAACGCAAAACGGAAAAGCAGACACACAACCAAGGTACTGCCCAGCAGTTGGAGTGTACGAGATTGTGGATCGACTAGGTTTGTCGGTTTTTGTGGTATTACCCCGGCGTACTTTTTACCGATCAAAACGTAAAACCCACCAGGTGGTTGGGGGTAGCCAGTTGGATCGGGAGGGAGAATTGGCATACCGTATGCCGCTATGCCTTAAGGCTATTTGGGTGGGATTTGATTGATGCGGGGCGCGTTCGAGCGATACATTGTGCAACACTAATCCATAGAAGCTTGGAAGGGTTCTGCAGTGCAAATGCAGCTATTCAGTTCTGAAGGCGGATCCAAGATTGAAGGGTAGCAGGACGGCAATTCTTTCGGTTCTTTTTTTGTGGAGGTGCTCAGTTATGGAGACGCCTGGTGGATGACGAGAATACAACGTGATGGAGACGCCCGGTACTTTGTGATGGAGAAGCCTAGTATTTGATGATGGGGGCGCGTAGTGTTTGGTGATCAAGACGCCTAGTGATTTGCAATGGATAGGCCTAGTGGATTGTTAGACATCCAAATGATCGTTTAGATGTTTTATTCTATCTTATTTTCATCACTTTTATCGTCCTTAATAACTCATTCTCTTAAGTTGTAATATGGTATAAAAAATATATTTTTATTACAACACATTATCATACGTACTATGCAAGAAAGTTAATGAATGAACTACAACCACACAGCATCTTAACCATGCTGCATCGCGCTGCAATTAGTACATTGTACTAAAACAGCCTCACCATTAGAACTTCTAAAAAAGCCCATCGATACCTCCCAATATTGCACGTAAACCGAAGACTGGCTTCCCGTGTGTTCATGGCACGAATTGAAATTTCGGCTCTCACCGTTTCGGATGTTTATTGCTAACTGCTTCGGATGAACTCGTGTGGATCGTGCACGTTGTGTGTGAACTATGAGTACGAATCGGACCGATCGGCATGGCAGACCGGGAATGGGCGGCGTGGCAGGCTGCTGGTGCGACAGGATTTTGTCTCACGTGGTACATTGCGGTTTTTCATTCGGATGCGTCGTTTCGGGTGGTAGAGAACTGTTTGTTTCTACACCAACACTCACCCGTTACCCCTTCTCCTCTCTCCCACCCTGTGCTCTATTTACTTCATCCACTCAATGGTACTGACCTTTTCCCCGTCATCAATGGTAAACGAAGTTTTTTTTTGTACAGAACGACAGACAGAAGCACGGACAACAAGCGGGAGGAAGGGAAGGAGAAGGGAACGATCATCGTTTCATCATGATTATGATGATATTTACCGTCACTATCATCGAGATGATTCATTACACAAGCTGCAGAAGCACAACCTGCAACCATTCCCAGTTGTGGAAACCGATGATGCGTGTGTGGAAAACCGGGCAAATCGTTTTTCCCATCGTTACGAACTGCAACCCAATGCATTAGCTTAGATTTGCGTACGCGGGAACCGTTCGCTAAGCAATTTCTGCATTACATAATACCCGATTGGCCACAGGCTTTGCGTAGGCTCGAGAATAATCGCCCTTCGCGAAACAGCACAACCCTTTTGTGTCGGTTTTGGTCGTTCGCTTCCTCTCGTTATCTCTCTCTCTCTCTCTCTCTCTCTCTCTTGCTCGCTTGCGATTCCCCCGTTGTTCGTGTTTTCTATCCCGTGTGACACGTCATCATTTTGCGCCATTCGACACAGACACAAGGGACGAAACGAGGGAGCAGTAGAGCAAGCGAAAGGAACGAACGCTTTTACCGCCATTATTCAAAGGCATCGCCGAGATGTTCATTCAGTGAGGCGGTCCAGGGAAAGCATGGCGGATGCACCATGACGTAGGCGTTACAAATACCGGGCGTTATGCGAACCGTTACTCGTCCCGTTGCGCAAACGTCAGGCTGGTGTTCACTCTGACGCGCTTTCCGGCTTCGGATCGTGTCGTTCGGGTTCACGCCGTTCGGGTGTCTCGCTTGCACTCCTGTGCTGTGTGTGTGCGTGTGTGTGCCCTGTTCCTTGCAGTGTGCAGTGGTTTTAGCCCGTTTCCTCCACGGTTCGGTGACCGACATTCCGAAGAAGTTGGCTCCTTTTACACTCGGCTGAAGCAGCTTCCCGCTTCACGCTCGCTCTATCTCTCTCTCTATCGCTCACTCCAAACCTACCGCCGTACTTGGGGTTTTCCCACTATCGCTTTTGTACACGCACACGCTGTTTTTCCCTACGAACGGTTGGTGCGAAACACGGCACAACGTTCGGTTCGGTACAGCGCGAAACCGTCGCCTTCCGTCAGTTAAACGTAGCGGCTCGATCCTACTGAACGGGTTTTTTATCTGCTGCTGGTCCGGTGGAAGCCGACGACTGCCCCGGGTACAACACACTATTCACAATTCACACTGACACACACACACACACACACACACAAGCACAAACCAATAATAAACAAAAACAGTCGTCAACACGCACAAGTACATACAAGCCAAACAGAACAGTAAAACCTCCCGGGAAGAACAAGCAATAGTTACCAAACACGTGGAAAGTCCAAATCGCGCTAAGGACACAGAACACAATCGTGCACGTGCATTTTATCCCCATACGTAGCGTGGTGTGCTTTTCTTCGTACCGACACGAAAAAAAAAGAAGAAAATCCATTTCCACCCGTGCATCACAATCAACCACAATCCTCAGAGTGCGTGTGTGTATGTGTGTGTTTGTGTACGTGTGTCAGATAGAACAGGCTATGAATGGAGGGAAAATCCACTAGGTTTTCCACAGTTTTGTGTGCCTCAAGCTATTGTGTGTGTGTTTTTCTTTTTGTGTTTGTGTCTGTGTGTGTATGTTCTTCTCGCTTAAAAATAGTTTCCATAGTTCCTTTTTGTTTTCCTCTCCCTCCCGTTCGCTGTCGATGAAGTTGTTTCTATTATCGATGCCGGCATTTAATGTTGCGCGCGCGATTAGTGATTTAAATTCCTAGCCACACGTGCTTGTCTAGGAGTTAGATTCGTTACACAGAACATTTTCTCCAATACAAACACTCATGCACACACAAACACACAAACAGCCATACCATTGCTTGAAAAGGATTATACGACAATGGTTTCTGGTGGGTTGATATGCGCTTTGCATCTATCACTCACTAGTGCGTACAACTAGAACTAGTCCAATTTTTTTTCTTGTCCGAGCCTGAAAGTACTAGTTTTAAGTACTAATTGTCCTGAGTGTGTGATGTGTGGATCAATTTACGCATTAAACACGCGTAATGGACTAGATTAATCACATTAAACCACATTCATTACGTGTGGTTTGCCTATATTTAGGGGCAGAAAGTTATTTTTGTTGTACCTTCGATTCGGCTGGGAAAGCTTGTAAGATCTTCAATTGGGACATATGATACACACACGTCCACTTTTCCCGGTCGGCAAAATGGTGCGGTGTGGACCAAGTTACACAAGGCACGCGCTCACTGACCCAAGGGAACACACACATACACGTAGAGACACAGAGTTAGCCGGCGGGTATGCTTTGCAGCGGTTCTGCGGCACACACTGCACCGAAAGCGTGACCGAGAGTTATTGTGGGTACCTGCAACGTGGACACACCGCCGCAACAATCAGCACATCAGGGACAATGAATGGCACACGGTGATGCACCTGTTCCTTGCTCCCTCGCCGCATACAGACACCACTACTATCAACCGCTCTGGGTTTAGCGATCGTGTGCAGGAGTTGATGTTCGGGGTAGTGTTTGGTGGCCTGTTCGTGTCTTGGTTTTGATGAACTTTGCCAGAGGTGCACTAGAGCAACATTGGAACCGTTTGTGAGTGTGTGTGTGTGTGTGTGTGTGTGTGTGTGTATACCTGTAGTGTGCAATACTCTCACGCCTCGAGGACCCTCTCGATCGGCCATCTTGTCAAATCTATTTCCGCCAAAGCAGCCATTTTTATATTGATTTGCAGTTACAATTCGCCAATTTATGCAAAGTTTTTACTGCTTCTTTTTAGTTAAGTTTTTTTCCTTCCCTGCTAAGTGCTTACCATTACATTTTTCCTTCCCACACCACACATTACACTACAATCACCTACTAAGGCTTTCGTAACAACCAATACAGCTTATCACTTGACAGTTCGGACCAGGACCTTAACACCAAAATATTACACACTACACCGCGTTTGACGTTTGACACTTTCTGTTCGGTGTGTCTATGAGTGCGTGCCTGTGTGCGTTGCTGATTTGTTGACGTGTTTGTTTCGCCCACAGAGAGACGATCGTGACGCGCAAGTAGCAAGTGGCGCGCCCAAAGTAGCAAGTAAAGTCGCGTCAAGTTCCACCGCGTCCATCCGCGTTTCCTTCTTGACTTCACCCCACCAACACCAAACACCACCGCCACCATTATCACCATCAGTGTACCGGCGATCGGCAAACAAATGGTGCGGTGTTAACAAGCTCAACGACTATGAAAAGTATGTTCGTGTGTGTCGCCTAGTCGTCCTGTTAAAGTGTTAAAAATCAGCAAGAAAACTCCCAAAGAAAAAGACACTTACTAACGCATCAGACCTCTTTGATTGTTTCGTTAGCATAATCAGTTAGCGTTTTCTGTGGGTTTGTTTACCTGTTTTGTTTTTTCACGGACCGTTGACAGGTAGTGTCAGTGCGCTGAGACAGAGAGACCCTCCCCCCGTGCCAAGTGTATCCCACCCGTGAGCCTGATATGTTATACAGTTTGTCTTTGTTTTGTTTTCTTCCTGCTGTTCGCTTCCGGTTAGCCGTCAGACGCAACTCTGCCCGTCTAGTAGTCGGCGGTTGAGCGCGCAACGGGAATAATGGCAGCTGCAACGCGCGTACGTACTCGCGTCGGTACTCGTACGGCTCCCGGTACCATCCCGGCGGTTCGTGCCGGCTGCTGGGCCACTAATGAAGTAAAGTGAATCTCAATTCTCAATCCAGTCAATAGCAGTAATAACAACAACAACAAACAACAACAAACAACCCAAGCAAAAAAAAAGCTCCCCGTTTAAATACCCCACACATTAAACAGCTCTCTCTGCGCGCATTTAAAGGGCATTAAATATAACTTAAAATCCAAAAAACCTTCAAAACTCCAATAAAATAAACGACAACCCATACGAGAGGACATACCGTTCATCCAGAGAGTCCACCCGCACACACTGATCGTCTGGCTAATGCTAGCCAAACACAAGGGGCTGCGCTGAAGGAAACTAAGAACTGAAGAAAGACAAGAATTAAAACACGAGCAAACGAACAGCGATGACGAGGGCCTAGTCATCCACTATTATCCCAGGATGAAACACAACCAAAACTGAACCCAACAGACACGTCACAGCTAATCAACAGAACAGAGAAAGAGAAAAAACGGAAGCGAAAAATACGAAACATGATAAAACAGCAGCAGCAGCAGCATCAGCAGAAGCAGTGACAACATACTCCTCTAGCACCATTACTACTACTACTACAACTACCACGAACATCACTACTTGTATCACCTACAGAAGCCGTCGGTCATAAGAGCGCCACCAAGAACAAGCCAATGCACTAATATACGACACACACGGTTGTTCTCACACGTACACCACACTAAGGCCATCCACGCCGATGCAAAGTCTGTCTCACGGAGGAGAACCGATAAGAAGGCTGGCCGACCAGCCGCCGGCATCAGGCTGCCGTTTGAAGTGCTGTTGCCTGTGCGAAAACGAATTCACAGTTCAGAGTCCTTAAAAAAAGCTTTGCGACTCACACACACACATGCACACACTGACACAGACTCGTCAACAAACAGTAGCCACTGCTGGACGCAAACCGAATGTGACAGAACGTTTCTAGCTGTCCAGACATGGCCGTGTGTCTTAGCTGTAGCAGGCGGCTAATCGTAGGCCTACAGCAAAGCAACTGGCTGTCGCAGTACCATCGCGATGATGTTACACTGCTTACCGACCATTGAGAACGTATCGCGTTAAGTCACAGGGCTAGGTGTTTGATGTTTGGATATTTGTTGCCTACCTGCGGAACTCTCGCCAACTAGTGTGTGTGTGTCATTGAAAGTTTGAGCGTAAGAAGAAGAAGAGTATAAAAAGTAAAGCCCACACCCCTTTTTTGACAAGGTGTTAAGAAGGCGCGAAGAATACATAAGAGAACTCTCAAGAATCTCAACCAGTCGTCTGACGTGAGCTCTCTGGATAGAAAGAGAGGATCGCGTGTGTAAGGGATTCGGGTTGATATCAAGAAGCCGGTTCAGGAGCAATGCGGCAATCTCTGGAAGTAACTGGATGATCTTAATAACAAATCCTCGCTACTAATGCGCCTAAAATCGTTTTAACAAATAAAACGTAACATCCTCACCCCAAAACACAACAAAAAACCTTAAAGAAAACCGAACCTTAAAAGGCATCTAACTCCAACCCAGCTAACACCAAATACAGACACACGCGATTAAACAAAAAAAAAAAAACAAACAAACGAGAACGAGGCGAGAGAGCGAAAGCCCCCAAAAATTCTTAAAACCGGGATTAATCGGAAGCGATACTTTAATGCAAGAGTTAACACCCCGAGGCACGGATGTGAAGCGCGCGAAGCAACACATTTAAACAAAATCAAGTAATAATCTAGTTAACTAACTTAAATAACGCACGTTCATTTTGTCCTTCCCTTCTTTTACATTCTCAACAAACAAAACAAAAGAAACAACAAACAAACAACATCCCAACAGAATTCCCCCACAACAAATCTCTAATCTTATAACGAAACCGAGTGTCACTGTGTTGTAGGCGTAATATTTTTGTTAAACCACGTTAAGTTGTTTAGTACAAATTATCCAATACCACCACAATCACCACCACTACTGCTACTACTAGAACCAGACACGACCCTTGGAAACTGTCTCCTTGTCCAAGCAAAAGTCTAACATCGTCCAACACCGAAGTTCGTTGTTCGTTGATCACTGTCTCTCTCTCTCTCTCTCTCTCTCTCTCTTTAACTCTCTCTTTCTCTGTCTCTGTCTCCGTCTACTGCAACACTCCCTAATATCTACGCTTACCCTTATCAACACACGAACAACTACCTGTCTTTTCGCTCACCTTGCGTATCTCTCTCTCTATCTATCTATAAATATATACATCTATTTAAATCCTTTTTGTTATGGTGATTCACTACTTGCAAAAACTACACACAACAATTTCACTTTGCACGAACAATTTCTGTTGTTTTTTTCTGGGCAACAAACAAACTCTTAACAAACTCTAAAAACCAAAAAAAAATACAAAAAACCGCGCGCCGTGTTTTTAAAAATCCCTAAATCAATTATTAACCTACAACCAACAACAACAAAAACTGTCAAATCACAAACAACAACAACCAAAAAACAACAAACTGTCTTCGCATCTAACTTACCTATATACGTCAAACCGACTGCCACTTGCCCTACCCCTTCCAACCACCTCACTCCTTACTGCTTCCCCTACCCCAATTCTGCAGCCGCCTGAAGGCAGAACGAGCCGGCCCAGGCGCAACGGCTCACCACCATCTCCACTACCAGCCGGCCAGCGGTTTGAGGTGTGTGTGCGCGTTACGCCTCAACCACCACCGTTCGGCACCAACACCACTGACACCACCACCACTACCACGACGACGACGAATACCAGCATCAGCGTCACCCTCATCAGCACATTGACCACCAACACGACGCTAGCGGACGTGCAGCATGGATGTGATGTACGTAGTGACGGTGCTGGTACTGTTGCTGCTGGCAATCTCGTTCGCAATGGCTGCGACCGTAACCACACCAGCTGAACACGCCGTTGCACCCTCGAGCAGCGGCACTTACCGAACCGCCATCTTTACGCACGATCAGTCCGGTGCCCCGAGCTGGCCGCCGCCATTGAGCGGCTTTCTCAGCGCTGGCCTCGGGCTAGTCGCGCTGCTAGTGGCACTGCTAAGTACCGGCGGCGTTAGTGAGATGCGGGCCCGGCTGTCATCGATCGCGACGGCTGGCACGCTAGCGGCGACCGGTGGTGCTGTGACGGGAGTGGTCGGTCAGGGTGCCACAATCACCAGTACCGGCCGGACCAGCAAAACCATCGTCACCAGCTGCAGTGGAACAGCCAGCACTGCCACCGCGGTAGTGCTGCTGTCCGTGAGGCAGCTACTACCACTTATACTAGGAATTGCCGCCATGTTGCCTGGTAAGTAGAAACCCTCTATACACTGTAAGATCTTACTCTAGCTTATAGATTCAGCTTGATCGATCGAAGGATTAAGGGTACCCTGTGCCTTAATTAAAGGTGGATTAAGTCCCTAGTTGGCAAGAAAGAATAAATTTTATGTTTTGAAAATAGTATCTTATTAACGAAACTATGAGACGGTTAACAAACATAAAAATTTTACGAGATTTGCTTAAGGTATCCATTCAGGAAAAGAAAAGCAAATTAGTATTGCTAAATAATCGTGAAGGACTGGGCGCCTCCATGCATAACCATCGTGCACGAAAATTAAGCCTTGCTTCTACGTCACCAAAACAAAATGTAAACAAAATTTTGGTTTTGAAAAATCATGAATAGTGGCTTGGATGTTGATGAAAAAAAAAACTCCAATATCTATTTCTAATATCAAATATACTGGAGAGGTCTGCCGTTTCTGAGCTCCGTAAGTTTAAGTTTACCCGTAGCTGGATCGTAACAAATTTCCACAAATTCGTATAATTATAAAAAAAACAAAACTCACGTTTTATCTCTATGAAATCTAACCCCAAACTCAGATTCATTTAATGGAGACCAATTTTACCAGTCAATTTACATGAGATTTTCGCAACAATTTAACTGCAAAATTGTAAAAAGATGTACAAACACAACTCTGGCAAAATTCTAAAAAACCCAATAACTAGCTTTTTTTAATCATTGGGCGCCTCCATCTATGATTATTTCTTCTTTAAACCGCCTCCACTCATAAATATTTTTCTACGAAGGTTTCAGTTTTAATTTAAAAAAAGAACATCTAACTGAGACACAAGTTCTTCTAGAAATTCTAGAATATCACATCCATTTTAAAATATGCTCAAAATACTGGAAAATTGTGCATATTTTGTATCTGCTGCTTGGTAACTCTAAAACTACACCGTTAAAATTAATGGGGCTATATTTAGATAATTTGCAAGCTTTTCAAAGGGGTAAAATTCTTTTTGACTGCACCCACCCGATTGTGCGATAGTATCATAGCGATAAGTTCTGTGCGCTGCCAGGACGAAAAAAATAAACGAGGCAGACTAAAATGCCATTAATTAGTAGCCGGTCCAGTGGTATGGCGCTCGGGATAGCGCGAGCGATGTGCACGCGCGACCAGCAAGATCTGAGCATTATTCCACCAATAAGAACAACACTAACTGCACCAAAGCAGTTTTCCACCAGACTGATGAACTGGATTTGGCGGATGAAGCCCACCAACAACAAACGTTGGGGCGGTGGCAAGCAAGTCGATGATACAGCATTAGATGTAAAAAAAAACCGAAGCACACAATAATAATGCTAGAGAAAAGGGAAAAAGGCGGAAAATGCGCATCACTGTTGTGATAGAGGGCGAGGGAGGAAGGGCGAGAGGGAAGATGGGCTATAGGTTTCAGTAGCTTCGGTTACAGAGTTTCGGTTACACAGCCGAGAGGTACGCGAAACGCGCGCGCTCCAAGCAGACACTGAGGGGATTACGTTCTGATTACATTATGCTGATGATGTGCTTGTTCGGGAACCGGTCCTCTGTGAACCTAACCCACCATTCATTTCTCCACCGACTACCGCCGTCACCACGCTGCCCCCTAGACGTCTCCGGCCGGGCAGTTAGCACAGGGATTCGGTCTGATTATGTTGTGTGCTTCTCAGAAAGAGTTAGGATGCTTGAGCTGAATACGTCACATTTCTTTTTCGCTTTGTATGTGTGTGTGTGTGTGCTTCGTTATTTCCATCCCCGGTTCGCTGCACATCAGCCTAGCGTATCGGTGCAGTACCGATTCTTGCCGTTCTCAGGGCCATGTGCTACACCAAATGCATTTCGTTTCGATGCGATGGTGCAAAAGGGATTCCAAGTGGGAAGAGGGGAAGCCGGTGCGGCACGAAGAGGAGATTTGTTTTTCTTCGCAAGGCCGAGGGAGAAATTTCCAGCAGCCGGCCCACTTTTCTCATCCATTCTCTGAGATGTATTTGAGGCTATGTGTGCGAGTGGTGCCCCGGTGCCTGGTGCAATGTATTTGCGAAGATTACAGGCAGGCAAAAGTATGGCCGTGTGCCCCTTGATGGGCAGGCTAATTTGTAACGAAATTATGGCCCATTTCTGTTTGGATTCGGCCAACCGTGAACCAAAAAAAAAGTTCCTTAAAATACAGCGCATAAAGTGAGCGTTGCATACTTTTAAGCGTTCCGCAGCCATGAAAAATTCTAACATCCGTCGATGAGAAACCGTCAGGTAACGGTCGCGTTGCCACAGGAAAATCGGTGCCGAATGTTCAAAATGAGAATTCCTTCCCTGTACGCGACTAGTAATATTTCCACCAGTAACGGCAGGCCGAAGCAGGAGGAGAATCACACAAGGATCCCGGTTTTTGGTTCCGGAGGTATCTGTAGGTTTCGGGAGTTCCGATGTCAATTCCAATAATGTCCATTCTGTAGTCGTGGCAACAAACGGCGGGAAAATAAAGGGAGCTACAAAGGCTAAAATAGGTTACACTAAGGGTCGATTGTCCGGTTGCTCCTTCAGATAACCACACTTCGATTGGCTCCAACTTCAACCCCTCGGCACGAAATATGCCCGGACTCAGGCTCACCAAGAAATTAACGACCAACCTATGGCGAGCGGCGCTTCGATGTTGTATTTTTTATTCCTCTTCGGCTTCTTCTGCTTGGTCGGGCGGGTTTTCTGTTACAACCTTTGGTCCGATTGTCACCCGCATGGATGGTGCGCACTCGCTTTTGATTATTAAACTTTGTCCGCGATAAAACCGACATCGGGATCGGAAGATTAAAAGGGCTGGAGAGGGCAGATGGGAGGGAATGGGGTTGGAGAGGGTGGTGAGGAGGTATGCTGGTTCGTGGGTGAGTTTATGCTAGAACTTTTGCTCCCATCTCCATGCAGCTCTCGTGTCAACCCCTGTTTACCCTTTTCCGGTGCCTCATTTGGACCTTTGGTCCTTTGGTCTCACAGATCCAATAGTCTGCAACCTCACCTTTCATCCCCATTGCCAAGGATTGAGCGGGAGGAGATGGTTACATGGAAGTGAAATGAGCGATTCGGCATTTCTTTTGCCCGTGCCCATGGCCAACAATCGAAGTTCTCCGAACGGAAATCCCGGAGATCTGGCCTGTACAGTAGGAAAACTCGTTTCGGGATGCCTTATCATAGTGAATTCTATCCCTTGATGTTGTTGATGCTGTGGGACGGGTCCGTAACGCACATTGACGTCGCGTCTCAGCTCTCTGCGGCTGGCCTAGTTCTGGGACCACGTTAATCTTCAGTGTCTATGTCCTCTATGTGCGTGTGTGTGTCTTGTTCTTTATCTCCATTAGCAGTGGTAACATTTTCCCGGCCTTTTTCTGTCCACAATGCAGAAAACTATAACAGCGCATAAGGCTGATCAAAGGCCGACAGCACGCCGACGAAAACTGGCCTGACTTTACTATGGCTGTGTCGTGTTGGGGAGACAACAAAAAATCGAAATGAGTAAAAAAATAACGACGCTCTGTACGCTTCGATATGGCTGTTATTCTTTTCTTTCCTCCTGTTTCTTTTTCCTTCTTGTGTTCCAGTGTAAGGAACGATTCCCGTTTTTCGCATAGCGGAAGCAGCTGCCGGATGGAAAAGTCCGCATTGTTAGGAAGCGTAATATTCCATACGACTTCGTGTGTACGTTGTCCCCTTCTGTTCTCCATCTAAGCCTTTCTCACAGGACCCCGAAACCCTTATCCATCACGATGGGTTCTGATTAATATTGTGAATCATTCCAATAGTTTCCCGATTTTCCATCGCTATAACATCTCATTACCGGAGCAGCATCACCTTGCGCCGCTGACACTGACGGCTTCGCTATGTGTAACGGTGTGTAACGGGCACGGAGCGTGTGAAGCACAGGACCAATCCCAAAGACGACGTGAACCGAATGTGCCTTGTTATGGGAGAAATGCTCCGGAAGTTCACAATGCAGCTGGCACCACCATTGTTTGAAATTAAATAGAGGATTCTGTGGAGATCGTGCAAAGTTGGAACATTCGTACCTATTTGCACACTGACACACACACACATAGCCATGTATACACAGTTCCAGAACCTGGAGTTTTGTGAGAGTTGGAAACGATAACAGGCAGTTCGGTTGCGTCTCATTTCCAATTATGAACGGAACATGCTTGAATATTTCAAGCTCAGTGTGAAATGTTACTGAAACGATGGCTAAATGGTGGTCCCCTTTGCCAAAGTGATTGCATTATGAATGTGTTGCAAATATGAGCAGTTCGTGTGTAAACGTTTGTCACAAAAAAGGTACGTGTTATGATAAAATGCTGCTAAAAGGGAACTGCGGACTTCACGTTTGCATACTTTCAGACGCTGTTATATTTAATGGCACAGCACTAACAAGCGTACCTGTCAAAAGGGCTACTTAAGAGACTCGTGGAAACGAACAGTAACGTACAGTATGCAATGCGAACGATAGTTTGCTCGAAATGCCATACTATGTTCCTAAGGAACGAGATAAACTCTTAAGTAGTACGGTGTATCGACTATTTGCAAGTTGTATTTAAAAAATAGACCAACTATGGGGGATGATAAAGATATATCTACAACATCTACCTACATGGATACTACGTTCAAGAAAAATCCAGCAAATGTGTTGACTTTCTCTTGTTATTGAATTTATGACAGATCTTTCTTAGTCTAAGCTGATAGTTCTGACTCCTTCTTGGCTGCGGAAAGCTTTGATAAGGCAATTCAATAGAAGGTTGCCTAAAACGTCTGTTGGTACAAGCTGACCGTAGCTGGTGCTAGGTCAGTTAAGAGGCTTTTCTGCCGAAAACGAGCTCAATATCTTCTTTTTTGGTTCTTTAGCCATAAGAGTTCTAGGCTTACTATTTATGGCTTCCTTGACTAAGTTCAGTCGTAGGACTCTGGACTGACAGTATGTTCGAAACGAGGACTTCCTTAGAACAACAGTTCAGGCAGCCAGGATGCAAGAAAGCTCATTCTTTTAAGAGATGTTGAAGACCTTGAGGCTTCACCTTAGGAAGCAGGACTCGCAGGGCTAATCGTTGGATTGGGCCAGCAAGTCAACTTTGGATATTTGGCAGTACTCTGGCCTTTTACCAAAAAAATATTCCTCTTCATCTTGAGCAAGGTCCTCAAAAGGCTCGTACTTTGCTAGTTCATCTCAGAAATCTCGTATCATGCACACTAACACTATAAACAAATCGCACGCTCGTAAACATTTCACCCCAAACGTCTGACAGACTCAAGTGCACATGCAAATTCGTGCCCCAAACAATTCCCGGTTTTACTGCTCAGCTTAACCGCATTTATGACAAAAACGGTTCCCGTGTGCCACCGAAACGAAAAGCGTTGAAGGTCCGTCGTGATTTCGACGTGATTTCGTCTTTATTAATCACCACGGACTAGTCGGCTCGCAGTATCGCTCATATCTCGCGCTGGTCCTGGTTTATAGTTTTGCGGTGACGCTCTGCAGTTTGCAGGTCCGAAACGGCGCACCGAATGTGCATGATGTAGCCGGCGCCTGTGTGCCCCTTATAGCCCTGATATATTTTGGTCTTCCCGGTCCGATGCCGCCAGCGAAGAAGATGCGGAAAACACAGCTGTAAAATGTGCGCTAGGTCCCGAATGGCTAGCCTAGCAGTGCTGGCTGGCCTGGTCTGGCTGGCACAAACGAGCAAGGAAGCACTGGAGCCACCAATCTTCTTGGCAAGAGTTTTTGAGGCTTCTACGGCGTAGAATAGTAGAATAAAAAAGGCAAAACACACAAAATAGAGTGATTTAGGCTGTTAGGGTTTTGTGTCGTTACGGGGAAGAATTGGAAGCATTTTTTCTTGCCCCTTTTCGTAACGTCTTCCTGTATTTGGATGTGAGTGTGTCTCCGCTTTTGTGTGCGACGAGATGTTCCCACGTTGATTATCAGGCTTTTTTTTTTTGTGTACTGTGTCCCAGGTCAGTGGCAGGTGCCGGATTGCGGATCAATGATTGCCTCGAAGAACTCCGTTTCTCCGCAAGAAAAAATGGACTGCAGAAGGGGTGAGGACGGGTTTGGGAAAGGTAAGAGAAGGGTAAGAGCTGCACAAAGCTGAGTCGCCCAAGGGCCAAAAGCCTGAGAAGGAAATGAGAAGTAAAATAGTGATCCGGGCCCCTTGACAGGCTGCCAAAAGCAGGACACACCGAGGGAAGACTCGACACGGACTTACACCGTCAGCGTGTGTATATGTGTAGTGCCTCCCAACGGACTCAATCGCATGTGATGTGGCTGCGCACAAATCCGATGCGGTTAAATAATTTAAGCCAGCGAGGCTGTTAAAAAAGCAACAACAGCCAAACAACAACACCAAAGGCAAGCAAAAAAATCCGAATGCTGGGAATATTACTCGGTCGATCGTTATTTTACAATTCCCCAGCCCAGATTGCACCCAACAACACGAGGGATCAATATTCAGGTCAAAACGTTTACCGCCTGAATGTAGGCAAAGCCGGGGTTTTGGGTTACGGTTCCGAGAGGGAATCCCCATGCCGGGGATGATGGTGCAGGTGGGACTCGATCGCATTTTGCATCGAATATGCTCACCATCTCTTCCACCTCCCCCAGCAATTTGTAGGTTAAGGGGGGAGTTGAAGGGGGGGGAGGGGGGGTGAGATGGGTCGGTAGATGGAATTGTTTTCCCGGAGCATTTTAATAATGTAATAAGCGCTTTATACCAGGGTGTGAGGTTGCGAACTTTATGTGTGAGGGCTTTTTTCCCGAACTCCATCTGTGCTTTTTTGTTCGTCGGTCGTTTCTCACCTCATACCAGAGCGCTAGGGCTTTATTATGGAGAACTGATTTCTCCATGCTCTTCAAAACCAATAACATTCTGATAGCATCATCGAAACGGTCGACCGATAGCTCCCTCCAATATCCGATTTAGTCAAAGAAGCGTTCCCGAACCGTTTTCCTCAAACTGTGAAATCCTACCAAGTGCGGTCGGGACCCTTAAAAGGTTGTGGAGAAGATAAGTTACTCTATCCGCTTAATGACTCCCAGGGGGCGAATGCCAAATTTCGCCAACAATTCTACCATTACCACTAATTACTAGCACAATCCTAAACACATACGGGAAGATTTGTGTGTGTTGCCGCGCAGACACGGCTAAGATACTCTTTCTAAGAACACGAGTCCTCACCGTCCCGAGCGGGTTTTGTGTGGAATCGCTCCGCAATAAAGCTAGCTACTCGATGGAAAGAAAAGTAGGGTCCTCAGTCGAACGATCTCCTCCTGCTTTTCCTAGCAGGCGGACCCTTTACATTCTACGCCCAACCCTTAACAAAATTTGCTCGCCGACCGACCCCGTGTACCAATAGGACACCCGCAGCGCTCTTCTATGCTAGAAAACGTCGATAATGTGATGTAATTTATGAAAATTCAATTGCATTTCATTTGCAAGCGAATTATTCTGCCTGCCGGCTTCCGACGGGCCAATGGACCCGACTCCGACAATAGAGCGTGGGGAATGATTCGATGAGCTGAGTGAATTATATGGATCTATAGGGTAATCTGAAATGAGGATCAATTTCAGCAAGGAAAATAGATCGCTTTTAAGAAGCTTTTAAGATGCAACCACCAATTTGAAGGGTCTGGGGATATACATTTGAGCGATATTTTGGTGCGATTGATTTTGCTTTTTTCGCTTGGTCTAAAGTTTGGTGAAATGAATTCCTAGACTTTTGAACAAGATAATAAGTCTTCTTATGTCTACATAGATTCCTTGTAGGCGACCAGGCGACCGGCTCAAAAAGGGCTTTGCATACTAACAGGCGTCTCACCTCACTGATTCGTTCTCAATGATAATTAGAGTCGAGCGAGATTCTTGATTGTTTTGTACAAAGTTTGACATCTGTCACTTTTTTCTGTCAGTTTTGACAGTTGTTACAACATCTTCCAAATTCTAAAGCATCACGTCACTTCCAGAAAATTTAATTACGCCACAAAACTGTCCAACGTTTTGCTCATTCCCATTCGATTCGAGCTTCAATTTCTTGTGCTCAATTCAATTTACTAAAACTGTTGGGACCATTTCAATAATTGAACAAAAAAAAAAACGAAAACGAATATCAGCTTTACTGGTGGTCCGGTGTACCGTGGTACTCCGGGGCTAATGTCATCTTTCTACACCATTAGCCGAATGAATGGTTTGAAAGTAATAGTCAGCCGACGGTCTATTGAGCATCTAACAAATATTCGCCATGTTTCGGTAATCAGATTTACCCTACATCACCGTGCTGACACGGTGGGCGGTTTGCTACCAGGGTTTCCGGATTCAATTGCCGATGGCCAGAAGTTTGCGTTGAGAATGGGTCCGGTGGAGGTGGTACACTTGAAGTGCCTAGCCCTACCCCGGCGGGCGTTTATTATTCAAAGCGAAATTATGTCCTCAGATAGTCGTCCCACCGGTGAAGGTGACAAACAGTGGTCCAAATTGAGACACATACACACAGGCGATTCGTTTTCAGATATAAATGAATTCAAAATTCATACTCTGCCCCGGTTTGTGGTTGATTAATTCGCTCGGGCCAAGAAACAAATAAACGCTCGCAGTCGGGAAGGTTCCTCGGGAGGTTCCCAAATAATTGAGAGTAGGCCACGTGCGCTTTTCGGCCAGCATTCGTTTGCTACCGTTCTCGATCGATTCGATGGAATGAGTCTCCGGGATATTCGGTGGCACACTCCGTGTCGCACGTGCCACCAACCGCTGGTACGAAATGCTCCTTCCGGGATTAAATAATCATAAATTTTTAATCGACTCCCGGAACCCCGAACCTCAAAAGCACCGTACTGCTGCGCGTGAAGTTTTGTCGCATCCCCGCCGCGAACTATGGTGAAACAATTTTAATTCGGTTTGAAGCGAGATGACCCAACCGGCCAGGCTTTAAACCACCCGCTTTAGCCCAGCTGCGAGGAATCTAATTTATCTCGACACTCTAATTATCAGTGCGCTGTGTGAGCGAACGATGCTAATCGGATGTCACGTCGATTTCTCGAGTACGCTTTTCACGATAACGCGCGCAGCGAGACATCGGAAGCTTCCGTTCTCTGGGGGCGATAAGACAAACAAAAAAGGACTCAGCCTCCACCCAAAAAAAAAAAATCACCAAAAGCTTAGACAGAAGGACTTAAAAATCGATGTTTGGCCACGTCCGGTGAATCATGGCGCTGGGTGAGAGTCCTGGTAGTAAAACAAAAAGTGGGAGAATGGTGCCAAAAAAACCGAATCTCGGCTCGAGTCGAGCGAGTGCAGAGAAATTCAAATAAATACAGAAATACGGTTGTTCCTTCGGCACGACAAACGGGACAGCTAGTTAGACGGGTGAAGGATGTTTTTTGTGCGCATTTTGGGCAAGGAAATAAAATATATAATCTTTTACCAGGACCAAAAATTAATCTCTCCGCCCTTTACCGGGCATAAGGTTAACAGAGAGAATGCACTAAGGCAACAGAGAGAGAAGGAAATGGGGAACGAAAAAAGCAAGTATATCCGTTGGTTTTAATTAGATTTCGTCCTTCTCGTTGTCGTTTCACCATCACACACACACATACTCACAACAACAAACACACACACACACCTACAGGAGAACAGAAAATTGAGAGCGATGAAGACGACGTTGTGGCAATGGCATTTTCGTTGTTAAACGAAGTTAAACATTATGCTCGGACGCAGAACATGACGACCGGCTGGACTTTTTATTTCCCTCACTGCAAAGTATCGCCTTTTTTACCGGCAGCTGGAAATAAACACACAAGCAAAGGAACAAAAAAAATTGCTACCACTTTCTCCACTACTCCCGTGGGAAGCGCCTTTCCCGTAAGGCGGTAATAGCGACGGTAATAGAAAAAAACCGATAAGCAGTAAAAACATAAGATGCTCTCAGGATACGCTGTATATGAGCAGTGTCCAGCATTTTTTTGTCTCTTTGTCTTGTCTACAAAACTATTATAGAGTTTGTCAGGTCGAAATAACCATGTTTGGGCCTTGCAGTCCTGGTTAGAGCGCTCATGGTTTAGCGCCATCGTCTGCCAATCCGATACCTAGGCTATTCTTGTGGACGCATCTACGCCTTCACTCTATCTCAAATTTGAGCCTCTTCTGTCTTTGTTGACGTCTAAAGTCTTAAGCGGGCATTGGGTCGCCCGGTATCATTCTCATAACATGATTTGCCTACTAAAGCCATATACGCCAATATTGAGATCTTTGTACACCTCGTAGAGCTCATCATAGTTGCGCTACTCCTCTAATATCTTTTCCCACACATGATGCCAAAAATTCCCACTGAGAATCTTCCCCTCGAAGGTGACTGATAGGATCTCAAGATCGAGGTTTTGAGAGAGTCCAAATCTTTTATATGTATGAGTGGAGAAAAATGGATGACTGAAAGTATTGGATGACCTGAAAACATCTCTACTACACCTGCGTAAATCAGTTATTGTAAGCTAGTCCTCAAGTAGTATCTTTTTCCCGGACTTTCGTAGTCCCTTAGTTCTTGAGGTAGGTTGACTGGCCTTACGTTCAAGCCTCCAACTATCTCAAACGAGCCTCCTCTCAGTTAAACTAGTTTGATTATCATCTTGCTTCCTGACATTCGTTGAAGTATTAGCCCGACATGCTCATCTCTATGTCCCAGTCTCAAACTCGTGCTTAAGCATGGATATCTCTCCTATCTTCAAAGATAGTCTTAAGTATCCTCCTCCCGAAAATGGCCGCAAGTCTTACAATGTAGACATGCGAACGTCTGCTTTAAGCTGGACTTAAACTGCAACCTGCCTAATCTACGGTGTTGAAAAACAGACCCAATCGTTTATGTAAACTCGATCGCAATTCCCAAACTGCCTGAGTGAGCACACAGGCAAGTGTGCAGAGCTGGATAAAATTGTTGTTTGCGTTATTTAGCCGTTTAAAATACGCCGTGTTGTGTTTTACTTTTCCCATTCTCGTTACTTTTTCCTCGCCCCGTTGCGGGAATCGCACACCGAACGCGAAACCTGTTCGGCCTGCACTTGATTGCTACATCATTTGGAGAAAGAATCCATTAAGGAGGATGGTGAAGTGGTTTGCGAGTCGCATGGTGTGGGTAGCGGGCAGCCAGCTTTCCGTCGGAAGCGCAACACAAGCACACATTTTACAGGAAATTTAATTAAACATAGTTGTAAGCAACTGGAACGAACGTTGCTGCTTCTTCCACTTCTTCGTAGGACGACCGAGTGTAGGAAACCCGTCGAAAAAAAATCCCCAACAACGGCAGTTAACTGTTGAAGAACCACTTACGGCAGCAAACCAGGGAACCTGCTTGGGCAGGTTCTGATAATCTGTAAAGACACAGTGCAGAAACCGACGCTTTGCTGTCCACACTCTCTCGCACACGCACATAGTCGCGTCACCGACAACTGAGACCATGTGACCGGTGTGTGGAAACACGGAACGGAACACTACCGAAGCGAATATCCATCCTGTGGAGAATGTGTGTTAAGGTTTTATGACGTTTTCTGCTATCTGTGCAATGGGGCTGCAACACACAGAACATAATCCTCCCGACCAGAGCAGCAAGTTCGAGTGGTTGGTTGTGTTGTGTTGTGTTGAAGAAAAGGGGTTTCGGGGCGAACGGTTCTCCTCGCAAAACACGCACACTATTTCCGATGCTGCAGATGACAGCTAGTGAGTTTGTTTTGTTGGAAGCAGGAGCGGGATCGCTCCAATCTGAGCCTAGCAGTAGACGGAAACAATGATAATGAGAGGGAACGGTACCACGGTTGGCTTTACTCAGGAATACACGACACGCAGTACAACAACACCGCAGCAGCATGGGCGACTTGTGTTGGTGGTGGTCGTTGGTGTTGCGTTTTTTTCTTTCTCTCTAACTCCCTTACGAAAACCCATCTCACCAAGTCATGTGATCAGCAACAATTAGTTACCATTTCGCTGTAGCGAACGGTTAGCTCGGTACGGGCGAATGGTTATGTGCAAGCATTTGACAGCTACTGCAACTAGAAGAGGGCGATGATGGTTATGCTATGGTAGAATAGTGTGTGTGTATGTATGTGTATGTGTGTGAGGTAACGAAGAAACAGATCACAGATTGCTGTCGGAAATAGGAATGCTGGCAGAATCTTCAGAAACCCGTAAATCTTTGCACCACAAGCAATGAAGGTGTGTGAGACGACGAAAAAGCGGAAAGACAACACAGCGGGAAGCCAATTGGAGCGAGTTGAAGCAACGCTCGATTGGTGATGCAATCGGTGACATTGTCCAGCACATTAGCACAAATGCGAGGGTCTTTATCCCGTGAGGAGATAGGAAGACATGCGGAAGACACACACACAGACACACTTTCATTTGCCTAAACAACAGCGTGCAATGACAGCAGGATGCTTGTCATCGTCAGGATTATGTCGTTCGCAGCTCTTAAGCTACCTTTTCTCCGGAGTTGTACAGTGGAGGACTTTTGAGACATTTTTTTTGCTTTTCTCCAGTTTTAATACCATAACCAAAGTTCCTAACGCTTTACAGTTAGAGATCATCCATAAGAGAGCAAACTTGAAACAAAACAACAACAAACAACAAACTACACCTTACATGCACACTAACCATTGTTTGTCCAAACACCAGTGTTCCAAACACAAGCTGTGTGTGTGTTAACCTTCCGAAACATTCCTTGCAATATATAAGCCAAAAGTGACAGTGCATTTTCGGGCTGTCATTCTGAATGGTAAACGGCATTCGTTACGCTCTGGCCAATGCAGTGCGAACACGAAAAACTCTGTCTCCTGAGCTCACCCAAAAACAAAAACAAAAAACTCAGATCCCCTTCGAATGCTCGTGGTGGAGTTGAGTGAACAGCAGACCAACTCAAGCAAAAAATGACACACAAACACACACGCCAAAAAAAAAAGTGTTTTAAAAGCGTTTTAGCATCTTCAAACTCTTTACCAAAAAAAAACCCAGGGACCAGGAATGCATTTCACTTTTAACGCTGGAGAGCATGAAGTATGTGAAGGTATATACACTGAGGTGGTATACAACTCTCGACTCTGCCACCATTAACCGATATCTAGAGCACAAAAATCGCACACAGTCCGTTACTTTACAGAATATCTCTCAAAACCCCTTCCCAGGATTCTGCTCCGTCTCAGGTCTCCTCCGTCCTCGTCCAATGGTTTTTCTGTGCGAAAAAGGGGTTGGTGCGTTTCAAGAATGTTTCCTTTCGTGGTGCGGGTGCTTGTGTTTGGATGGTTTCAGTTTTTGAATGGAGAGCACACCCGGTCGATATTTCTTCACCGCAAGTGCAAGTCACACAGGCACACACCAGACACACATACACACACACACACACACACACTCACATCGATTACTGTATGCGCTGCTGAATGCACCATGAGCACAAGAGTTCATTCATCTTCACCAGCTAACGAGGGAGAAGGGAGTCCACCCCGGCGAACTCCTGGCAGCTGGGTTGTCGACTTACCGACGCTTTGCGGTTGCAACTTTTAAGGTGTTCCGTTCGGGGTTAGGCGGAGCGGGCGTTGTGCGATTAAAGTACTCGACAGCAAGATGGGAAAATGGGGCTGGGCAGATAGCAAAGGCTGTTTATTTGGAAGGATTTAAACAGGTAGTATATAGCGGAGGGACGGTCGAGGTGATGCTGCAACGAAAAAAAAAGAAAAGTAATACCTATCATCTCCCGGTATGGTGTGGACCGGCACAGAATTTATGGCGTAATGGTTTTGGGATGCATCTAACACGTACAACACCAGAATGGAGAGGAAGATGCAGATAATCGTTCGGCAAGGACCGGTGCTTTGATTCCGATTCCTGCACGTTGGACACTTTTGGAGTATGCTCTCTTTACGATTGGCCACAGGATATCTTCTGCCCCACAAAGTCTGGACTGGTGGAGACCGGCACCGGTAGGAGAGCATTGAAATCTTCAGTGTCCACTTTAGTGTGGCAGCACTTGGGCAGCAGGAAAGTTTTCAGTGTGCACAAACTCCAAGCTACCGAAATGAATCAAGAGAGCGTTGTGCGAGTTTTGTTTCGAAGTAATATTTGCCCACTTGTTTCGCCTGCCACAATGCCATTCAGAAATTAAACAAGCAACCACTACCGCTCTTGCACGCACCATCCATCACACCGTAGTTGGTTTTGCCATTCTGTCTTGACATTTTATTTAGACAACACAGCAAACGGCAACAACAAAAACTGGAGAGAGAGAAAAAAGGCAAACAATACCTTCATTGTGGCGCGTCGGCAAGTAAGAATGACAACACTCCTCTGCCATGTGCCATGTCATAACCGCTCCATTGTGTTCATGCGGCTGCAGACAACGGAAGGGGCAACGTGTCTTCGACACCGCGAGATTGTGGGCAACGGAACACTGGGGATGTTCCTTTTTTTTTTGTTTTTGTTTTGGATTTTGTTTGTTTGCGGGCTGGATGATGCACACAACAAACCAAGACCGAGAAGCAAGGGAGTTCTTTATATAATATGCATTATTTCACCCAGCTCCTTCACGTACAAAAAGCTGGAGCATACTCCGGATCTGCAAATCTCTTTGCAAATGGAAATAGATACAGACACAACAACACCAACTACAAAAAAAAACCAACAAAACAAAAGTGGAAAAGTCGTCCTGGTGATATTTGGCGTGGTGTTGTTGTTGTCCCAGAGCCCCTCCAGGCTACCGTAACCTTACACAACCCGAGACCGACAGGAGTACGTCGTCTCGGGTACGTGTAAGGCGAATCGTTTCAAACATTTTTGGGAATGGGAACATTGCGCTGATACTGTGGCGGTACCCACCAACAGTATCGCTTTCATCCCATCGGGAATCATCTCGGCAAACGCTCCGATTACGGGCTGGCTCTCTTTTCCAACAGTAGGGGGATGCGTCCTCCATCTTCAGATGGGGTTTTATATTCCGCGAGAACTAAACCATACCCAAAAATGTCTGGTATAGTGCTCCAGTTTCAGGGTTTCGCCTTTTTTCGTTACTCTTCCATTGAGACTTTGAAGCTAGAAGGCAGAATTTAGGATTCAAAATGCCCGAAATGGAGAAGTCTTGCTTGCTGCATGGGATTAAGTATCAGCTTCGACACCTCTTTATCGTGTGCCGACGCTGAGTGAGTGAATTGATGGGGCGAAGGAATACGATAGCTATCGTCCGCTATCTCGCCTTGCCGCGCTCTAGTTGGATCGCTTTGGGTTTCTACGTGACATCTTTCGACGTTCGATACTTGTCGTGAAAGACGTCAGTTGTCGTGTATGTCATTGACTTCCATTCGACCAGCACGAAAAAAAAACAACACCAACAAATAGTGTCTGCTTGATGGACTACCCTTCGGAGAGATTAGTGCGAACATGATGAGTATAGCGTGTCCTCAGTGTTAGTGACTACGCGGCTCGTGTAATCAGCATTTTACATACATACGCGTACTCCCTTCATCTCACCAGTGCTCGGAGCTCCTTTGCGGTGTGTATGTGACGGTATCTAGCGACACCGACTTCTAGCCTTCCTACCTGTCCTACCGACTTCCTACCTGTTTTCGTCGGTAGGTTCGGTGCGCCCATTGACATCGCATCTTCTTGGTGGTTGTTTGGCAAACATTTTATTTCTTTCGTGGCGGCGCTTAACAGATGTAAGGTGATGAGGAAAGGGAAAAGGGAAGGAAACACGGTAGGGATTAGCCGGATACGATGTGTTGCAAAAGGTAGTACGGGTTCTGCGCTTCCCCAAAACTGCACACTACTTACTGCTGCCCCAGTAAGCCAAACATAACCTCAAAACGGCTTTCAGCGGCCAAACAGCCACCAAACACGGCCAAGTCTGAATGTGGAGGTTTCTCCAACCATGACTAGATAGACCACCTCCGTGGCAACAACTAGCAACAACTCAAACAAAAAAAAACGAAGCAAAAATAAAGATGGCTGCCAACATGATGTGCCGCTGAGCCGATACACACTGACGGCTTTTGGGAAGTTGTTGGCAGGGGGAGCAAAATCCACCTGACTGTAATCTCATCTGAACCATCCCTCACATTACCGTCAGATAGATAGAATTGGTGGATGAGGGAGTAGATGGAGCAGAAGTTTGGTTTAGGAAGCGTTCTCAATTTCCTCACATTCAATAGACGTTGGCAGGTTCTGCGACAGCTTAAAGATACACGCTCCGGAAAGCAAGATCAGAGATCGGTGCAGACATCGGAACACCAGGTCAAACACACATACACACACCCACTATATATCCCGAACAGCGTCCGGATTAACGCTATAAAGGGCCCATCAAAGTTGTTCCTGGCAGCAAAAAGGAAAGCAGGCACGAACGCCACAGCAAACGGCAAACCGTCCAAATAGAGCGTTTTAGTTTTTTGTTCGCTTTTCCCCTCCCCAACTCCCCACCCACCTTCTTCCAACTCCTCACGGTCGTAGTTCTACATCTCTCGCATTCACGGTCGCTTTATTGCTTTTAATGGCAGTTCAGTTTAATCGGGGACAAACGATTAGATTAAATCGAATCCCTTTCCGCTTTGTACCAGTACTGCTGCGAAGTGTGTGTGCCTGAGAGAGAGAGAGAGAGAGAGAGAGAGAGAGAGAGGGAATATTAGAAAAATGTTCTGTTCCGAGAACACTTCTTTAACGTCCAAATCTTTCTTCTTATACTCGGCTCGGACATTCTTTGAAACGCATGAGGCGCCACATGAAAGTTTCTGTGTGTGTGTGTGTGTGTTTTTTTTTCTCATCATAGCATCAAAAATCTTCTCGGTAACTGCTCCGAATCTAATGTCAGCTCCTGGCTGTAGAGCACTTTATTTGTCGGCATCCTATTGGATGGTTCAGAATCGCCGCTAGAGAATCGTCGCGGTCTGCACTAATGGTCGTTCCAGGGCACGCGTGTGTTCTAAACCAGCGTTCGGAACAACGGCTCAAACTTCCGACACGGGACAGTCTTGCTGGTGGAAGCTTTTAAAATGTTCTCCAAAATTAATATCCACACGCCACGCTTCGTGCGAAGGCATCCGAAGGCTTTCACAAGCTCCTCTGCATATCAGCGCCCCCTGGTGGAGAAGTGTTACCGATTCTATAAAAAATACAAAAATTGGGGATAAAAAAAGGAAAGATTAAGCAAATTTGTGCTTGTGATCTGAGGCACTAGTCTCGAATTCTGGCTGGAGCAACAGAAGAAGCAAAAAAAAACACACTAACACTAACAACAACAACAGCATTCCATGTGTTTGCTGATTATGGATTTGGGGTAAAGAGCGCGTTCACTCGGTTGAAGCTAATCCACAAAGGGTTTCGTGTCGCTCTCATTCACCATGAGCATCACCACCTCCTCCAGCAGGAGTCGTGGTTCGTATCAGCACATCCGGTTTTGAGGTGCGTCAAAGCGATAAAGCGAACAGACAACAAACACATCCCCGCTGCTGCTGCTGCTGCTGCTGTTGCTGCTACTACTACACTCCGGTGTAGGATGCTATTGTTGTGCGGAGGACTCCGGGTCCTGGGGCATGCAAGGACAGCGTTTTTCCTATCCCTTCGTTGTGCTCGCAAAAGCGTGCGCTCTAAACTGCTAAACCTTGTGGTTAACAAAAACGTATGGCGATGAGAGATGTGTGGCGTGGCCACCCCTCCAAGATGAGTGTTTATTAAAGGCCCCCGAACCTTGAGATTTTTTGGATAGGGGTATGCAAGGGACAGGGATGAAAAGGGGAGTGAGCGTAAATTTGTTTATTCCGTCTTTTATGCTGGATCCTGCAGCCTCCACGCCGTCTGAAGGTACCTGAAGGTAGGGAAAGGACTCTGGTCTGATTTTCAAGAAACCGGCGAGTAGGATGTTCCGGCAGTCAAGGGATCCTTGAGCAGTGTCGGAACCCCGGTATCAGCACTTCCCGGTTAGATTGTTTGCTTTGGCATGAGAGTGTAGATTTTCCGAATCATAGCCATACTAGCGCGTCTCTTTCTTTCTCGCTCTCACACACCCATACACACACACATATATACTCTTTGTGTAGTTGTGGGTGATGCTTACCGAACGACCTAATGTGTGCCGGGGAGCAAGTGTTGTTTGATTTTCCTTTCTTCTACTCCCTTTCTCTTCCTCTCTCTTTCTCTCTCTCTCTCTCTCTTTTCTCACCACTCCTTTACCTTCAACCCCCCAACCCTCGAGAGGCGTTATCGTGCGGAAGTGTTGCCTACCGTCTGTTTGACTTGGGTGTGTGTGTGTGTGTGTATGTGTGCGGAAGCCGCTGAATAAAAATGTTTTTATTACAAACGAGGCGGATAATAGCGCAACAAGCTACCAAAAACCAACACACACACGGGGTGCCCAAAAACCAACTTCGCCTCACCCATCACCCCAGGGGAAGATGTCCGAAAAACGGTTACCGCTAGGAATGGGCGACGGTAAACTTCACCTCCCACACACACACACACCCTGTCTACCCTTTTTTTTTTTTTTTTTTTGCTGGAGAACGAAACCAGTGCGATGGGAACGTTTAGACATATATTTGAGACTCAGCACAGATTGCTGGAACAGGAGTGCGAAGGGTTTTTTCGGATGGGGGAGTTGGCGTGAAGGGCGGATATTTTCGCGAGCTCGGTCAACACGCGGACCCGTAGTACACGTAAACGCCGGGAGCGCGTCTCATGACAAGGTAGACCACGATACACGATTAATTCAATTATCAACTCAGGCACGTAGGGTAGAAGCGTAATCGCTTCACGGATAATTAAACATTTATCGAATCAAGGCCTTCATCAACCAATGGGCCCAGCCAAGCCGAATTGCCGCTGGTCCTTGTCTTTGGAGTGGAGTCTCGCCCTACAATTCCGCGGAACGTCATGTCAGGTACATGCGCGCCTAAGAGTTTACGTTGCCCGGACGAGAACCAAACAAGTGTCAAACACAGTGTTGGTAAAACTTCACAAAACTGCCCGAAGGAATGTCATTTTTAACACTTTTAGATTTACAGATGTTTATTGAAAACATCTCTAACAATGCACAGTAATAACAGTATCGATTCATCCTGCAAAAATCCGAGTAACATGATATGGTTTTTTGAAATTAATAGTTAGATTGTTTGGCTTATGCATAAATTGCATAACTTTAGGCGCTTCACTTTTTTTAATAGAAGAGGCCGTATTACTCGACAATTCGAATATCATACAAAAATATTTTACTTGAACAATTTTAAATACCTTCATCGTTGTGTAAAGTAAACACAAACGATGCGTTTTGCATACCTTCAGGCGTGTGGGGTTATTACGGTTATGCAACTTACACAATATCGGTACAAACCTCAAAAATATCTAACGCCATTTCTTTTTTATTCTTTTTAAAACCCTTACCCGTAAAATCAAAGCCCACCTTAGCCATGATGATTGGTGGAGCAAATCAGAGTTTTATTCGACAGCATCCTACCGGACACTACAGCACAGACACTAACTCAGCTAACCAGGTGGCATACTTCCCATACCAACGCCAATACCTGCCCCTTGATGGCTAATTTAGCTGACTCACCTATGCAAGAAGCAAAAAACAGCCTTTTGTTAAACCGAACCGGACGAGATCGACGGAATCCTGCCTATGTACAGTGTGCCAAGTGGTTTTGCACCGAGTCATTCGTTAGAAAAGTTGGAAAATCGATTGGGTTTTTAGTAGCGAAGCACAGAACGGCAGAAGGATGCAGGGGGGAGGAAGTTAGAGGTCGAAACGCAAGAACTTTAGAATTGCAGTGTCATTTCGCCTCTGACCCGACCCGATTTAGCTAAAAACCGAACGAGAGTGAACGATTTTTTTGCTGTTGTCGTTGCCTAAATGCAGGCGCAAAGCAGACCCGCCAACCGACCTGTCACCTTCACTTAGTGTAGTTGCGGACAGCTTCGGTTTTGCCGTTCGGTTCGGTTAATTATTGTCAGCGATGGCGAACAGCGCCTGTTGGAGAATGATTGACGACTACAGGACCGTGCTGAGAGGTTTTGCAAATAATTACATAATGGTTGTGTTGGCTGTTTTGTTTCTAGCGCACGCATACAAATACACTAAGCGAAGATTAGAAACACAGAGCACGCAGATTACGAATTTAGGAAAAGCACAGGTTTCTTGGATGGGGAAGGAAACTTGGCTGGCTGCTTCTTGTCAGCTTGGTCCGCCATTTTTCGCCGCTATGACGTAGGTCCTGCTGTTAAAATGTCTACACAGGCCTTCTGGCTGGAGCAACGGGTCTTAGACTTTGGATGGCCTTTTTGCAAAACCCAGCAATACATCAAACACCACATCGCTTTCCCTAACACCCATAAACTTGGGCTGCATTTGGGTCGTCCGTGTACAGTCCAAAGTACAGACACCGGACGACGAGGACGCCGGAACCTGGCTGGAGATGGAAAATTTAAGGGAAAGCACCCATTCTGCAACCGGAAGCAGAAGAGCCAGCGGAGCAGGGTTGTTGTTAAAATATGGAACTCCTTCCAGCCCTCCCAATCGCTTGACTCGGCTGAAGACTCTGCGCTGCTTTCCTCGAGCGTCGATCAGATCATCAACATCCGACACACGGAAAGGTTGTTTTTGCGAGCGATTGTGCACGGCGCAATAATCCTCAACCGTTTTGTGCATTTCGCAAAGTGACTGCGTGGCAGCGAGGCACGAGGCACCACAGGGCGGGAGTCTTGGTGAACGGCAAAGCAATAGGAGAAAAAAACTCGTAACAAACTCGAAGCGAGATGGTACGGAAACACACCGGTACGCGCTCGAATTTCATTTCAAATTTTCCCTTCAAAACAGCCGAACTATTTAGCTGCTGAACGGAATGAGGTTAAACAGATGTTGCATCTGTGCCTCCTGTTCCACAGCTCATTCCGTCGCCTTTTGCTGCTTGTTCTTCTTTCTTGCTTCGTTGGAGTAGGCATTCGGATTTGGCAAATCGGAAAAAGCTGGCCCGATAGCGCCCGTGCGCTTGTGTCCCTGTGGGCAGGATGTGGCTTGTTTCATAATTTGCTTCCCGCGTGCGCACCAATCCTTTCTTTCCCGTTCCGGACTAATGTAGCCCGGAACCGGGAAAATCATGGCGCGGACGAACGGACACCACAACGCCTGGACGTACACACACACAGCGAGCAAATTGAAAACACGCATTCACAGAACGGAAACGCCAATGCTTTTCCGCGTTGGTGGTATGAATTTCGGAGTCCACTCTGCCTTTGGAGGCTCCACTAGAAAGCGCGAGAACTGTGAAGACTTCCCTTCGGATCTATTCGCGCGAGGCAGAGAGATCGAGAAAGCTTTAAGCGCGCATAGAATATTTAACTTGCTGCTTGTTGTTTTTACTTTTGTCTCATGTCCTCCATTTTTTTTCTTCATCGGATATGAGGAAACTTTCTGCGTTTTTTGGTACATGTGTTGTTGTTGTTGTTTGTTGGTCAAATCATAAACGTCTTGCACACACATACATGGACACACGATAAAGATATGCCGCCGTTGAAGCGCTCAATTCCACTGATTGAGCTTGGCGAATCGGCAATTTCGTTATGCTATTTTGGCGTCACGCAGTGTTCTGTTCGATGTACGCTGTCTTCGTCAGCTTTTCCAAGAATTCTTCGATACTCCTGGACCCCTGAACACACTGGGTTGGGCAGCCGCTCGCTTCCGTTCAACGAGCTCGAACGTCGAATCGAGCCTAATTGATTTTACGACCTCTTGGCCTGGAGGTCCCACAACTAGCGAACCCATTGTGCGTCAAGAACTTCGTTGTGGCGTCCACTTTACGGCAACAAAAAGGAGTTCCTTAAGGGAGCAAAGCCTAGATCCCGTTATACACACACAGATACACATACTTATAAGCTATATCCCAAAGCCTGCTCACGCGCGCTCACCGAAAGTGGTTTGATGTTGCAATATCACCCAACTCGCTCAGATAAAAACCAAATGGGCAAGGTGGATGGTGGAGTAATAAATAAAATTGACGACGTCTAAAGAAAATTGATGGGATAATTTTTTACGGGAGGAACGGCGACGAGAGTTTCGGAGGTGGATGAGGTGGATAAGGTTAAAAGGAAGGGAATTGGACATTTATTAATTTTTGGTTGTGTCCCTCTTGTGCCCCTCTTTTTTTGGTTGGTTGGTGAGAATCGTACTAATACGATGAAATATTAGCTCTCCCACATTCGTTCCACATCGCTAGGCGTGTGTGCGTATATGTTAGCCATACATCAATGCTGTAGAGACGAGAGAGCCACCTTTTTATCTGGCGCGCTGGAGTGTTGTTGATACCATAAGATTCCTAAATTAAACGTTGACAGATTTAAGCCCTGAAGAGTGTACACGTGTCCGGAGCGCACAAATATGTGCGCTTCGGAAGCATGAAGCATTTCTTGGAATAGCTTTTCTCGTTAAAGTGGAGAGTGTGTTTTACAATGATTTTTGTAGGGCCACAAAGATGCCGCTGGAGATAGGAATTATATTGGCGATTGTGGAGCATGCGACCTATGCTCAAATATAGGATGATTCAAATACTTTGCAGACCTCATGTATGAAAAGACTAGGGAAATCAAGCCAACTTTATTTGGGATTTCCAATATCTACAAGAGCTGTTATCCTTCCCGTTTGAATTTTTAAAGTTACTCTTAAGAATTGTTTTCAATTATCAATGTAAGCCTCTTAAATTCTAAAAAACTTCTCTTCTAGAAGTGAGTACCTTTTACACACACACACACACCTAGTCAAGCTATCAACTTGCCCTGTGAACAGCAGCTTCAAAGTTGTTGGTGTTAATTAAAAATGTCGTGAAAGACTTCAAATGTTCAGGCAAATTCCTGGAGCTTCAGCGTCGTCCAGGTAAAAGAGTTGTAAACCATAGATTAACCATAGCAGTTGACCTCTGATCCCAGCATTCACCCAGTTGATTCTAAAATGTCCAGCAAGTAGACGTACTTCGTGAACCCGTTTGGGATTTCTGCTAGGAAGCAGATCCTACAGAATAGAGCTTACATTGCACTGCAAGAAACAGCCAACTTTGAGATATCGGTGTTTATATTGCATCCGGATCAGCAAATTGTGGAACAAAAGAGCTGTTTGCCTTGTCAAGCATTCAAATTACGTCAAATCTCCATTAAGGATATAGGACTTGCTGGAACTGTTAAGTTCTATTTACTACCTTTTTGCTACAAGTGTACCATGAAACGAGTTTTCTTCTGTGTCCTCAATGGTCACCTCTGGTCTAAAATCTTCTTATCACCCAATTTCTGTGAACGAATGCTGTCTAGAAGCAGTTCAATAATAAAACCCTAGCGTAAGAGGACATCCCACTCCCAACAGAGGGACATAAAAGGCATCAAATTGAGGTTTTCTGGCCTGTACACTTCAACCACTATCCATCTCCATCTTTTGATCCGGACCACCGGTGGCAAATCAAACAAAAACCAAATGCCAATAATGCTAAACCTAGCAGTATGCAAACAGTATCGCCAACAGAAGGTTGGTTGGACGAAGCAGAAGGAATTGACGAACTTGGACGGATTTTTGATCTGGATTGATGACCTACTAATGGATTCCGGATTTTAGCCGGTTGCTTGCCCCATTCCTTGTCCCCACAAACCTTGGTGCAACTTTTGCAGCTACAATACTCCCACCAAGGATCCGTCTTTAGCCAAGTGTAAGCTATTTTTATGTTAATTCCTCAGACAGCAGACAGACTGCAGTACATTGACTGGGGATGAGGATGGGGAAGATTATGCAAACACTCACACACACACACAAACACATAGTAGGCAAACGAAGAAGGAAACGGATCCATTGTAACGCTTTCTTCCAACCTAAGCGCCATTCTGTTTGACTTTCTAATCCACGCGCGGCAGGGCACTATAGGCAGAGTGTAGAAGTAAAAAAAGTCCTCGACGAGAATAAAACAGCTGAAATGGTTGCCCACTGACCAAATATTTGCATTCTCTCATGCAGCTATCATGGAACCCGTGATAGGACGCAGGAGTGCGGGAGAGGGGTTCCGTAGGGTTGAAATTGAATTTCAAATCAAACACCACCATCGCCACACACCAAAAAAAGCATGCCCCGGTGGCGGGCTGATGTCTCCATGCTTGATGCTGAATCATTATTTCGCAATCTGCAGGCATCTTTCCGGCTTCCGGGTGTAATACAGCGAACGTGAAGTACACATCAAGAAGCGCTGGACGAATAAAACTGTTGGTCAAAATTTGTTTTGCTCGGTGAGCACAACTCTCCGACAAAATCTAAAGAAATCCTGAAGACTTTCTAAAGTGAGCTGTATTAAAATTTGGGAAGTTCTCCTGAAAGTTTGAAAGATCCCGCAAATCCTTCAAAAATTGGGGTAGTCAGAACATAAAAAAACTGACAAACAATATCACTCTGGAAAGTGAAGTACACGCTTCACAAAAAAAAACTCCAAATCCTCATCGCATTTTGTTAGGAACTCGTGCAAAAACACCATATCCGATTGGGTAAATCTGGTCGCTTCGCCCAAAATCTCGGCGCAATGAAAGGGCGCGAGGACGACGCACTCGTAGTGCACACTTCAAATCTATGTCTGTTTCTCCGCTCTCAACGCTACACGACCGAAAAAAAAAATGCTAACACAAAACCGCCACCCACACACACACACACACACTCGCCAAAACCGGCGAAAAGGAAATGAAGACCGGAAACCGACAAACCCCGAAAGCGCCAAGTCTCGCTTCCCATGCAGAACATCGAGGATGTCACTGGCAGATGTTATTATCATAAAACACACTCTTCCCTAGAACTAGATTATGTCGAAGCATCTGTGTATGGGGCGGGCCGAACCTCTCGAATCCGGCAAGTGTAGGGTAGTCTGCCGGTTGTCTCCTGGCGTGCAGCGAAAATATATGTTCTAGTCACCCTAAACCGAACAGCATCAGCAGCAGTCGGGTTCTGTAACCTGCCTACCATAACTACCTACCTCCTGAGGTCGTCTCATTTCCGTTGCATAATTCTCTTCCAGCGTCCCCATTCTCCCCAACTCTTCTGACATACGTCTTCGATCCGCAGTTATCGATGTCGGTGCACTCGGCCGTTTTCTCTCTCTCTCTCTCTCTCTCTCTCTCTCTCTCTCTCTCTCTCTGTCCGTCTCTCTTCTACCTCTACTCTCCATTCCAACATTGAAGCACGTTTTTCCAATCAAACCGTTTGCGTTGAATTTTGCATTGAACGTGACAAATGAATGAGCGAACCACCACCACAGAAACGAGTCAGCTAACGCGCACCATCGAGGGATGCAAATTAATTGGCAAACCTCAGCGCAAGGCCAATCTCTCACCCTCATCCTGGCCACCCTGACTAGGGCGGGCAGGCAGACTTCAAAAACTTTGGCAGCGCTAAATGTGGCATTTTATGGAGCCGTAAGCACAAATACACACGAACGCAATTACACATGGAACGAGCCGTGAGACAAAAAAAAATCGATGTCAAACGAAACCGATCAACGTTCGGCGCGCTCGGGTTTGATTTTTCTTGCCCGTGTGTAGCGAAGTAGAATCGGAAAACAGCATCACAAAAAAAAGCGAGCCAAACGTCGTGGCAGCATCCGGTCCCGTCTCGATTTGAAAACGTTTAAAAACTTCCTTCCTTTCTTTTTTTTTCTTCGCAAATCGCTGAAAAGCGTGAGTCTCGCACATGAAAAAAATATAACTTACTCGATTTGACGTTTCCTTGACTTGTCGGTTTTGCCTCTATTTTGGGGAGTATATTTGTTTGATTCCCAACTGTCGTTTATTTTAGTCCGGAGGAAGATTATGTTCCACCTTCCATATCCCGCTGTTCACCGACTCGTCCTGAGGACGGCTCCCTTCACATCTTCTGAGCAGGAGGGCGTCGCGTAGCGTACTCAGTCAAAAGTTACCATTCAATAGTTTCCTTTTCTTCAACTTTGGGAATCGATTCCGTTTGGTCCATAAATTCACACAGCTGGCTGGAACTTCGTTCGAACGCGTTCGGTTGAGATTGTCGAACTTGCCGCGAATTGCAATCGACGTTAAGATGGGGAGAGCCACTGCAAGCATGCAGCATGATATATTTTATTAAAACAAAAAAGCCTCACATACACACACACACCAGAAATGGACCAAAACTTTCGTATTGTCTCGCCATTGGCTCGTATCCAGGGGCGGGCGTGCGTTACGACATTACGGCAATGATTCATGGGATTTTTGTTCGTTAGGCAAAATTTGCGGGCGCACATCTCCGGGTTTCCAGCGCGAAACAAATGCTAAATCTCCATCGGATCGGCGACCTGCGAGCGAAAGGAAGTATTTCACAGCTAATGGGTTTTGCGAGGCAGTCGCCGAACCAATCCTATTATTGCCGTCCCCGTACCCGTACCCGCCGGAGGGCCCACTTAATTTATCGAACCAGGAATAGATTACCCTTTGGCGCGTCGCACCGCGTCCCTCGTGTCCCCTTTCGATGTGCCGTGTTTTAAAGCCTCGTTCTATCGTTGTTTGTGTGTGTTGCGGTTTTTTGGCACGAGCAACCGATACGAGGATATTAATTTGAGGCTATAAGCGAGATATTGCGCAAGGCTATAGCTCGGGATGGTTTGGAAGGGGGAAAGCTTCCGCTTTCCAATGCTTCCCACGATGGAAATGGTACGAAACGATGCAATTTTCCATCAACACAGAGAGTTTCAGCGTGCGAAGCCTCGCGTCAAAAATCCCCGCTCCGGGGTATACGACAATTTTATTGGGTTTTCGACCCGTGCTAGATATGTCCGGGTCAATGTCCATTTCGGTTGGAATGTCCGATTGAATCATTCCAGGAAGGTGAGGATGGGCGGCAAGTAAATCGTAAAACTAGGTTTATCGGTTGTTCATTTGACAGATGTTATATGGCTGTTTTAACATACGCGTTTCGTACGATTCGTTCCGCAGTCGTATACGGTTGATGAGCGGCTTCGCTCAAACAGAGGTGCTCTCTTATGCCACACAGCTCACTTCATTTTTCTCTCTATTTGATCCGCTCTCGATCGATTGATGTAGTCTGCCGTTAAGTCATCCTCATCAGTTTTGGCGGACGCTGAGCTTACATCGTACTACTTACATCGTTTAGCTTCCTTTAGTGTTGTAAACATCTGTCTCAAAGGTATGAGCTGCAACTTGTTGTATGTAAGCTAAGACACAGAGACTCTAAAATGAGTCCTCGCATTATCAAATCGATCAGAAAATTAAATCAACGCTACTTATAAAAGCTAAGCAAGCCTAACATAAACACAACAATATAAACTAAGCGCAAATGACAGCTGTCAAATTGAGCGAAAAGACCCATTGTTTTTTAATTATCACTTTGCGATGTGTGTGGCTTTCTCCGAGCAAAAAAAAAACCCGAAGCAGCTTCAAACACGTGCAAGACACACCCACACACGAGTTCACCCCAATCAACGTCGCTTTTAATCGTTACTTATTGTTAGTCATCCTTCGAGCTCACGAGATTGGTGCGCCTACTTCGCCTGAGCGCTAAATTAACACTCCTGCTACGACTCACCCCTGTTCTAGCATCCCTCACCTGAAGGCGTTGAGAAAAACTGGTGCAAAAAAAAAACAGCGTAAGCGCCATCGCTTTTTTCCGCGAGATTAATTCAAGACACGACACCATCCTGCCACGAGCTGTAGGCCGGATTCGTCGAGGGGATAATGGTGTAAATTGGCTCGCGGCACACAAATGATGCAAAATCGGTGTGTTTTCTTTAACGAAAACGCTCTACTCTTCCACTCATAGTGCTTTTGTTGGGCGTGCATAAGAACACTTGGTACGTTGGTCGCTTGGTGGACGACAGGTAGCGCCATAAACGGTTTATGCTCGGGAGCGAAGCGTTAGAGACGTCAACTCTAACCGTCGTTGCATGTCTCGAGGGACCAACCATTTTTTTTGCCCTTTCATTCTTTACGTTCTCGGATCGTGCCTGGGCTTTCGTACGCTGGAATCTGATCACTGATACGAACCAGGAAATTCCAGGCAAACTTCGCGACCGCACAGCGTTCATAGCTGCACAGTGCCGTTGAGGCAGATGCGCTTGCACTTTTCGCTTCAATAAAAGTTGTTGATTTTTGTTTCGCGATAGATTTACACGGCGTAAGACTAAAACAAAACAAGCGAAAACCTGCCGGACGCTTCTAAATTCAACAGTATCGCTTCGATGACCTTTTTGCTACTCTCTTGCCTTTCTCTATTCATGTTCCCTACTCTTCTCCTTCCAGTGATTGACGCCGGATACCACGAGAAACGGTTGCTGCACCATCTGCTCGACAACTACAACGTGCTCGAGCGGCCCGTCGTCAACGAGTCGGACCCGCTGCAGCTCAGCTTTGGTCTGACTTTGATGCAAATCATCGACGTGGTAAGTAGAAGCACAGCCTGCCCAACTTTGGTGAGGAATCAGAAGAAAAAAAAATACCAGCCAACTTGGGGCAACTGCTTCCTGACGCGATCTCTGAGCAGCCAACTTCGGCGAAACAAACGACCCCCCCATAATGCAGTCCCGTGGTCTCCGATTAGTCGGATACGATTCATCATGCTCGATGCCTACCACATCCGGGGAAGCGTTCTCCATTACTGTGCTCCTAACTCTGGGAGGCATTTTTTTTTTTTGTTGTTTCGCCCAACCGGGAGCGACAGAAAAAGTCCTTGCTTCCGTAAGTGTATAACGTTAGCGATATAAGGACCTAACTTTGCACTATCGCTTGTCATGGTGGTGATCACATCCCCATACAGACACCCCAGAGTCACGGCGTAATGTAATCGGATTCTGTTGGCTAGAACTTTGCCTTCGCTGCTGGTCCAAACTTCCAGCACAGAACGCAATGGTGGCGTTGAGTGACTTGGTCATTTCTCCATGGGTGTCCCGAGGCCGTAGGACATTAGAATGGTGCAAAAATTCCGAACAATGTACTTACCGAGTTGCTGTCGAAGTTGGCACGTTACGTTTGTCATCCTTCTGGCGGAGGTCGGTCGTAGGTTCGAATCTTTAAACGAACGTCATCGAAGCAGTGTTTTGTTGGGGATTGCGAGTTGCAATTTCCTATGTCGTTCTGTCGAGAGTTCTGCGGAAGTCGTGCCGATAATTTTACATTCCCGTGTCTCATAATAATGGTTGAAATATGGTCTTCTTCCCCCCTCCAACTAACAACAAAATGCGGGACGCGTACGTCGGCCTCACTGACAGCCTTCTCTGAGGGCGACACTCTTATTTCTAGCTCCCAACAAAAAAGGGAACAGGAAAAACACATGCGGGACGTGATTTCTTCCGTTGGAACAGCAGCAGCAGCTGCATAGGGGAAGCTGTGGAAAATAGGAAGATGATGAAACTTTTCGTCACTTTTCGCCCTTTCACACTCCCCCACACTCCGGGCGAAAGTCCTCGCCCTTGCCCATGTCGAAGGGAAGTCGCGAAAGACCACGACCCTTTTTGTTGTTGTTGGTGGTGGCTTTGGCCTGGGTGGGAAGGAACGATAAACCGACGGGGACAGAGAGAAAGTGAGAAAGAGAGCGAGAGAAGCCGCTGTGCGAAAAACTTTGGCATTCAACGCACTCGGAAAGTTTTTCATTTTAACCATTATCTCCACCCTCCCAACTCTCCCTCCTATTGCCACATGTTACCGGTCGCGTCTGGAACGCGTTCTGAGAAATTGCACCCATAAACCGGATACGCACGCCTCGCGGACGCAGCTGCAGAAGAAGGATTGAGTGAAAGAGCACAAATTTTCTTCAAAATTCACATTCCGCGAATTGCATGATTGGGGACCGAGTGGATCGGTGGGTGGTTGTTTGCCTTCCGGGGATATGCTTTTGCCGCGCTGCGTAGGGCACATATTTAAGCACCCAGGACACCAGGGAGTGTAGAACAGCGGAACCAAGTGACAACAACTGGCGAAGGTTTTGTCGACCCATCGCCGAGAGCGCAATGAACGACGATCAACAAAACAACAACAAAAAAAAACCAACACAACGCAAAAACAATGCACGCACCCTGGCGCGCGTGCGGTGACACTTGTGCGCGCGGCCACGCGAGAACGTCGGAATGTCGTGGGAGATGATGTGTCGTAAAGACGCCAAATTACCGTCACGACATGCAACATGGGGAATAGGGGACTGGCATCACCCGGAAAATTTCGCTCAGCGGTTTGATCTTGATTAAAAAATTGTTGACGAAAGTCACGTTCGCACTTGCCAAACGATGAAGTAACGCGCGCATAGACGGGTATGGGTTTGAGGGGAAGAAAGGGGGGGGGGGGTGTACGTGGGGAGTAAGGTAGCTGGCCAATGGTGAAGGGGCGTCAGTTCTTTCGTTTGCACAAAAAAAACCATATCCCATCGTTTTCGCTGCCTTGCCTTGTCTGTGCAGTAATTGAAGTTAACGGACGTTACATTAAGTGAAGACCTCGGCGAAGACATGGCTGCAACAACTGTCAAAAGCTTGTTAATGGCGTTTAACACCCTTGCCGCTTTAAATAGCTAAGTGGAAAGCTGCAGGAGCTAGAATTTAAGGTGAAGTTCGTTCGGCTTTTAATCGTAACATCTCTTTTTGGTTTGTTTTCTTACCACAGGACGAGAAAAATCAGCTCCTCATCACGAATATTTGGTTGAAGTTGGTAAGTACTAGCGTAATGAGTTTACCATATTTATCTTCATTCTCTTCATAATATTAGCAGCCCATAAGGCTCGGAAACGGTGCTACTCAGCGCCTGATTGTATGCAAAGACAAGTTTGTCTACATCTTGTACAACTTCAGCTTCTTTCCGATATTGCTCTCAGACGCCTTTTGTAGAGCATTGGATGCGAAACCATTCCCACTGGACTCGGTCATATTTTAAGTGTGCTGAAAGTTTTTTCAAACTTCTCATGCCTACCTAGAGCCTAGAGTATTTGTGTCACCGCACGTGGGAGCCATTCATTTCTACTATAATTTCTTTGAGATAACTTTCGGTCGTAGATTTCCGGCTTGCAACATGCTACACCTGATGTAAAAACTGATGCAACGTTTCAGAACCAAGGTGGTCTAAAAAAAAGGCTTACGCTTGTTGGCATCTGGTTCGTTAAAATTAACTCTGTAAGTACTGCTTCCAGACATTCGATTTGATTTATTGCAAATTTAAATTCGATATGTCAGACTTAGTTTGTTGAAGCTTACGTCTGCATACGATGTTGCCCACACGTTGATAAAAAGTATCTTTCAAAGACTTTGTTTAAGCATCTATACTACAATACTCTTGATTGAATTGGTAAATGGCTTTCTTAAGCTTGTTCAGAATAGCTACTCTCACCACATACAAAATGCAGATTAATAAGTTTTGCAATGCAAATCACATACATTCAGGCGCACTACATCTCCTTAATGTCAACGGCAAAGGAGACGTTCCTAAGCCAATCTTATCACCTTCTAAGCATCGCTTGAGTAACATTATCAATAACGACGACACACTTATCGTACCGTTACACGTTGGAGTTCGATCTAATAAGAAACTAAAACCTAATACCCGGATATATTGATCCTGCTGCTGCTTTCTCATTTTGATTTCCATCAGTAATTACTTCCCCCTAACAACCTCTGCCTCGTCTTTCCGCCCAACTCGCCAACCCTCTCCCGCGGGGTATATCATGTTTCGATTTCATCCACTTGGCAACGGGACACCGGACTTTGTGCCGATCGATGTCCGTAACTGACGTTTGCATTGATCAACAGCAGTCACCAGGATCTCGTGACCCGTGGCAATCTGTGTGTGTGTGTTCGTCCAACGCGCAACGTGCGTCAATTAAAAGTCGGATTGGTTTTGTCACCCTCACAATCCTCTTGCTTCTACTCCTCTGAAGGAAGAAAGAAGACAAAAGAAGAAGAGGAGAAAAAAGACAGTGATGTTTATCAATGTAACGAAAGCGAAAATACAACCAAAAACACACACAACCACGTAGATACGCGCAGTGAAACGGAAGGCAACGCGTGTGGAGCGCAATCGTCCAGCAATCAAATGGACAAACAATCTCGGAATCGACCGTTCACTAATGACAGATGCTGTTGCTGACGTGACATGGTGACATTTAATTGCTGCCAATGGCTTCCTGCAACGTACCACCACCATGCCATAGACAACTTTTTTTCGGTAGTCGGGGGAGTCGTCAGTTTTGTCTGCGAGGTCCCTCATACTGCCAAACTTTTTGCTAAAAAACTTTCTGCTGTTTTGATACATTCTCTCTCTCTCTCTCTCTCTCTCTCTCTTTCTCTCTCTATCTGTTCACAAAGAGCTTGGTATTCTACTGATATTCTACCACCTTCAACAGACAAGTGTAGACGGGCCTGATGATGATGTCCGGCCGGGTTGATGAATAGTAGTAATTATCTATTGGTGACCCTATTGGCCAGAGCACACGGGACAAGAAATTAATCAACCTGTGCTGACGATGGACGGGTCGAGATTTACAGGTGGATTAGACGTCAGTGTCTGGGCAAACGGGCTCGAGGAGACGAGAGATAAAATATGATGCTCCCATTGACACGCCATCACTTTAAAGGCTCTTAAACTGTGCTCAACCTTTGCCCAAAATGGGATGGATGTCCGGGGACCTCCCACTCCGTGGATGGGTTAGAAGTGCCCTTCAGAACTGATTGAGCCTGAGAGGAAAATGGAAACAATGTCCAGTTTATGATGATTACGTTGCTACCGTCTGCCTATCGGTCTGTGTGTGCTATCTACGTGTAGCCTAGCAACGCTAGCTGTATAAAGCAATCACACTGCCTACACTGCGCTCGTCCCATTTTATGTTGCCGACCCGTTGTTTTCCCGGATTTACGATGCCCTTTTTTGCGAGTGCGAGTTGGCCATTTCTCTAATGTAACGATCGTTCGTGTTGCCATCATATTGTGCGAGGTATCCTGAGTTGCCCCGAGCAGCGTGGATTATGAGACACAATCATTTCGATTGTGTGCCGATTCCAATCAAACGCAATCATTTTGCCCTGCTCGAAGGTAGCGCCTACATTTAGTTACTACTAGCTGCTCTCTTTCGAGCACCAGGTTTTTACGGCCCAGCGAGTGAGTAAAGCACACCGAGAGCACGTCTTCCTTCTTCATTTGGCTAAAATTACCAATTAAAACTGATCTACAAAACTCAACATTACCGCACGTTAGGCTCACCTCACTTGTCGAGCTGGTTAAGTCGTTAAAGTCCGGTTCAAGTATCTGCCCGGGAGTTCGAAATGCATAATGCAGTACTACAGGCGTTAAAACTTGCAAATAAGTTACCGGAGTACTTCCAAGGAACTAAACCCCGACAGTGATTTGGCGTTCCTTTCTTTATCTTGGACACGAGGATAAAAAAAATCGTCTCACACGAGCTGGCAACGAGACGAGCAGCAGAGTGTTTCCCACTTGACGTCCACAATGGAGTGCACTTTAGCTTGGTCGGTCATTAGTTGGCAACACGGATGTCTTCGGTAGTCCACCGCTTCTACACACCTTGACTGACTGGCAAGATTAGGACCAGCGGGTTTGGAAGGAGTTGAAACTGAGGAGGAAGAATTCTTGAACACCGCCAGTACGGTACAACGGTCCAAGCTTCCCATTCATTGCGAATGGCTTCAGTATTCACATCGTTTTCACTTTTGTACGACACCCGGCCTTCAGCTAAGCCACATGGACACCACACAGTACCCACACACACACACCATCTATGATGATGAGTTACCGCGATTCCACGAGACCTGTCACTTTAAGTGGACTATAAATCAGCGCCATCTACCGTCCTCTCCCCAATCTGACCTACCCCGTCAGAGAGTGTGTCGTACGGGCATTGGGGTTTATATTTTTTTCCCGAATGTCCCCACGTTCTTCATGGACCCGGGCTGCTGCTACTGCTACTACTGCTATTCGCGCGTCTGACTTTGTGCGCGCTTGTCAAGTACACGATGGTTCCCAGAGTTTATGCCATCAATCACATCAGTGGTAGGGATCACCATTGAAGAAAAGAAGAACGGATGGGAGCCTAGCACGAGCGAAAAAAAAAATTAAATTTCGCCTGAATGTATGCAATGGGCTTGACAAGTGCTTCAACGGGAATGCGCGTGGCTTGCATGTCGAGCTGGGGGACGCCTTTTTTTGGCTTTTTTTTTGATTGGCATTACGGCTGTTGTGGTGATTTGAATCAGTTGATGCCTCGGTCTCGTTAGCTAAATGTGCAGGAATGTTGGAGTGGACCTGTAGTTTTTTTTGCTCCTTCTATTTCAACTACGCGAAAAACCCGCGAGTGTCCAATTGAATGGAAATTACGGCAGAAGGAACCTTTTTAGTGTCGATTGTACCATGCTAAATGAGATCTCATTGAAGTTTCTCACGCTTTATCCATTTTGTTTCCAGGTTTGCCCACCTGGAAGATTCTATAGGTACATTTTACCGCATCAGGTACGCTGAAATCGATTCGCAACATCTCGCATCTTCAATCGAGTGTGCGAGTTTGATGCCTCCCTACGAAGTTTTTTTGCAGTTTCGACTTCGACATTGAAAAGTCACAAGCGCTGAATTGCTGATTGACCTTGGCAGTGCTGCCGCACTAAACTTCTTCTTCCCAAAGTCAAGATCCTTCCCTATCTCGGTGACGACATCTTTACAGTGGCTTTTAGGGGCGAGTATCCAACAGTAGTAGTACAGGGGGCAGAGCACACAAAAAAGGCTAATCGTGCCCTTTTACGATTGACCTGTATCGATGGGTTGGGGGAGGATTGGAGGCTTCCAATTGACCTTCGATTGGATTGCCTTCAGGCGCGGTGGTCTGCTGCCTTATCTGTTTGGCGTGGTTTTCCGTTCGTTCGCTCCAATCAAGCGACGCCCACCGAAGTACGCCCACCTTCGGCACCGCTATGGGACGGACCCGGAAAGGGATATCACCCTAATGATCGATGATCTTTGTAATAGAATTGATTTCTCGATTGATCTTTTGAGGCTCTTATTTCTCCCTTCTCGCCATTCCGACGTGGGTGCAGGTGGAGAAAACGAGCCAGCAAGCACCGTGTGACGACTGCTTTCAGGTTTCCGCTCGTACCCTCTTAAGCAGCAATCCGGGCGTAACCGATTGAGAAAAGTCGCTCGATGTTCGCTTTATCGAAAAGAAAGAAAAAAATCGTGCCATTCGACCGTTGAATAAGAGGTGTGAGAACTCGGAGCATGGCAGCCGAACGAGACACCCCGAAACCTAGTGAAAAAAATCACTTAAAATATGTGAAAATATTTATACCGAACCTGAAGGATACCATGGCATTTGTGTAAAGGTGCCCCAACAAGAGAAAAGGATCACCACGCAAAAATCTCCGGCAGCAGCCTTGACAGCAAACAAAAAAAAAAAAAACGTTGGACACGGAAACAGCACACAACATGCAGGAAAATGATTAGAAACCCTTTTAACGCCCTTTTCAACAGCCTGCCACAGCTATGATGACACCCACATAAACGTCTCAACTTGAATGAGCGAGCTGACAAAAGTGAGAAAAAAAGAAGATGAAAGAAAAGGAACGAAGAGGTAGAAAAAAGTCTATCTAAATCTGAACATCCAAACAAATTGAACATCTCCCAGTTCAATTTTGTCCACACCGATTGACACTGGACCAGTGGCTGGTCCGTGTGCTGTCCAGGAAGACCGAGTGTCCTGCGAATGTCGCGAGGAAGGTTAGGGCGACGTACCAAGAAAAAAAAGCGAAGAACACACAAACACCGTTGGGCCGGCCGGATCACAAACGATGGGATCTTTCGGCGAGGGCAATCTTAAATAAAATACCATCCCTTTTTGGATCCGTTTGCCTCATCAAACCCGTCCCACCCCGTGGTTGAGGATATGGTGGGGTACCAATGAACACTCTATTGGTCAGAGATGGGACGGTACCAGATAAATAAAGGCTTCCCATTCGGCACGGTCGATGTAGCACAGCGGTGCACAGTGGGAGAGCCAACGGGGAAACACGAGCAAAACGTTATGGATATACAAGCTTTTCTTACCGAAAGTAGTATAAATAGATTATTTTTTCACTTTATCATAAAATGAGGTGGAAAATGGAATACTTGGCTTGCCTTTCCTTTTTGTATGTACCATGGACGTCGCTTTAAAAATTTTGAAAAATGCTCAACTTTTCTTACACATTGCATACTTTCGGGAGCGGTTTGCAGCAATCGCGCCTAAAAGAATGCAATCTGCACAAATATTCATTTATTGGCCTTCAAATCGCTCGCTTTTGTTTCTAGCCTTTCAGCGGGTTCACTAAGCGCTTTCGTCACGTTAACACCACACCAGGGCGCTTTATACGTCATAAAGTTTTCCAATATGAGCCTCACAAGGGGGAAAAAAGCTACGATGAACTACAGTAACTCTCCAATATTTTTTCAGTTTTATTTCAAATGCCCGCACATTCACCCAGCGTACCCACCCGATGAGATAAAACACAGAGGTCAGCAAACGACTGCTACAAAAAAAAAGAAAAAGAAAAAAACTACTAAACCTTCCTTTTGCTCAACCGTAAACCTCTTTCGGGAGGTACACTACCGACCGGGTCCACTCCCATGGGGGAAGAACACCGTTTGCTGCCGGTTCTTCCCTTGATGAACCCCGAGTACGGGGGTTCCCCTACACACACACACACACACACACACACACACACACACACACACATTTACGCAACTACAAAAAGGACAGGTTGATGAAACTTTTTCACCGAGCCTGATTCGGAGTGAAGCCCGAAAAGATGCATAAATTTTCACTACGAATTAACAGTGGCAATATAACTTTGGCATGAGATAAAAATGTGTTGAAGCAGCAAATATATACAAAAAAAAACCCTAAGTTCCCCGATTTGGGTCAAATTGCATGAAGAGAAAGGGAGAGCTAGAGGGAAAACTACGAAAAAAAGGGAAGAACAGTCAATTGTGTAATCTACACTACCCACTGTACCCACTACTGTCCCGACCCGAAAACCCAAAGTAATGGTAGCGAACCCTTAGCGAACGGAAAAAAACTCTCCAAAACTTGAAACTTTCCACGCTGCAAGGGCACAATACTCGATTGGACGCTTTAAAGATACGGCGTAAGGAAAGTGAAAGGAAAAAAAACGACGACACTCCCGCTTGACGGTTGCGATAAATCCCCGCGAGAAAATTCCAAGCGAGCAAAGGAAGAAGTCTCACTCACTCTCGATTACTGGTGGCGATGTCAGGCGTTAAGTGAAATAGAACGCCAGCCAGAGCAATCGGGTTCCGGTCAAAGAGGGAGGCCGCCGGTTTTCCGCGCGACGTTCTTCAAACACTCCCAAATAAGCACGTTTTTCCGCTTGCACAGTGTTATATGTCCGCTTTTTTTTTTGACGGAGGGCGATTTTGGTAGTTTCGGTTGGTTAGCTCAAACAATCCTCCTCAATTTTCTGCTAGGGTTCGATCCCGTGTGTAGAGGTTGCAAAAAAAAATCCAGAAAAACCGCAACACTGCATCAGCCGCCGGCCGAAAAAGTCATGGTGACCGGCGGTATATGCTGCTGCTGCTGCTGCTACTACTGCTGGTGATGGTGGCCACATCCATAATTCAAAATTATTACCTGTCGCAAACATTATCGCCCACCGCCGTTCTCACGTCCTCTCGGTCCACCGCTGATCCACCGGCATTCAGGCAATGGATCGCGACGAAAGAATATCCCATAAAGAGGAAGCAGGTAGCACTTTCACCTTGATGTATCATCAATGGGGCCTTCCTATAGATCCATTAAAGGTCCATCACCTCGTCACCTTGTCCCGACGACAATGGATAGCTTGCGCCCAAAATGAAGGACGAGAGCCCAAAACGAAGAACGAAGATGAAGCAGGTAAACCAACAGAAAGGGACTGTTAACAGGAAAATGTTGACGTATGAATTGCCTAACTTTAGGCGCTTGATATTCCCGCTTAAATTTAAGTGTGTACAATTTTGTGTATTTTTGTTCGCAGAAGTAGAATTTTTAGAATTTTTGCCTAAAGTTATGCAACTTATATGTCAAAACGACGGTCTCTTACACACCAGTGTAAGCTTCGCCGCGTATATCGGAGGTGTAACAAGCCGGGCTTTTCACTCACATGCGCACATCATCATGTTCGCAAACAAATAAAAAAGCAACCCCCAATCCATTTAAAGCTTCCTTCTTTACAAAGTGGGGGTCGCCGTGCAGTATGGGAAATAAGAGGGAAAGCGAGAAGAAGAAGAACACAAAAAGGTCGCTATAAATAATCCGATAAAATACGCATAACCTCAGAGGGCTGTGTGAGCTACGTGGCGTGGTAAAAGCGTGCATTAGGCGACGAGCCGGCCCCCAGGTGTTGAGAGCGCGGTTATGCCAAACTCTGTGTCCCCCGAAAAAAAATTAATTTACATTAGCCCGGTACTGGTGTTCGGTTGGAAGTCCTCGCGAAAGGGGATGATAGTCTGGTGACGGCCGTTTCCCGACCGGCTAGAATCGGTGGTATCGGTATCAGCAAAAACCGCCAACACAACGCATCATTATGGTGTCGGTGTCACAACATCCGGTGACCGTGCGGCACCGAGAACGACAAAGTTTGGCCGTCGTCGGTTGCGCGCGTGCTCCATGTTTCTCGTTTTTTTTCTTTATGTTGGTATTATTTGCCTTTCCATACAAAATAAAATAGCCTTTGTGGTTCATTTGTCACCAAAACCAAAAATTTTCAACCACCGGGAGACAAAAAAAAGCGAGCGGCAGGCAAGCGAATGTCAATGCAGACTCAATCAAGTCGTCTATCATCAAACCTTAGAGCCTTGTGCCACGAGTCGAAGGTTTCGAAGCGAGCCGTTCGCCGTTTTATAGCACCTAGTGATGTAATTTATGGTAGCGTTCGGTGACATTTGTTCGCCTTGTGCAGAGTGAAATGTTTTAAAAACGATGGCAACATTCATTACGCCGAGCGCACAAAACGCTGGGTCGATGACCCGGACGCAGCTTCAACACTAATGAAGCGGTCTGCGATGGTTCAAGTCATCCCAGAAGTGTGAAATAAAACTTTTATGCAAATCTGCCACTGTTGGCCGTGCTGTGTTAATGAACCTAGCAGTAGCCACAGTGCGATAGTGTTTGGAGGAAATTTATCAACGGGACACGCTTTTTATGAAACTGCTTCTTTCGCCAAGGGTAGTTGATTTGCAACGCGAGCGAACGAACGAGCGGTGTAAAAGGGGGAAGGATATTGTGAAAAGCATTTTATGCAAATGAGATACGAAGTTGATATCTTAGCGAAAGTGATTTTGGGGGTACTTTTATTTATCTGCATCGTATTACTTTACTGAATTTAAATGTTGCTAAATAAAATCTCTTGAAAAAGTCGCTTTTTTGCTAATATAAAATCGCATTAATCGGTTGAGTTTCAATGTTGAATAACTTTGGGCGCAATTAATAAAACCGCCCCTGTTGATATGCAAACCGCACTACAACTGTTAGAGTAATGCATTACGCGTGCCATACTCAACGTATCAGGACGGCGTGAGTGTTGACAAATTGCTTCACAACTAAGAACGATCGTTTGGGGGAAATAAAAGCGATTAGGAAGAGGATTCTAGCGCACGCGATATCGCCCAAAATCTCGCCAACTTTCCAAACAGCGATAACATTGTTCGAAAACACGTTCATCTTTGCCTTCATCGTTCCCATGGGAAATAGCATCGACTTTCTTTATGGCTTCGCGTGTCGAATAGTTGCGCTTTTGGTTCAGGCAAGCTAAGCATCAAACTTCTTGCAGCTAACAGCTCCAGGAAATCCCTGGCAGGTGAGCGATACACACAATGTGGGAATTTTAATTTGCAGCAATCAACTTTGCGAGTAATTTCATGCATGCCGCAACACATACACGCGTTGATGTGGAGCGTGCTGGCATCCTGGAGTATCTTGTGCAGCCATCGACATCACCGCATCATTACTTAATCAATCAGCGGTAATGTGATGCCACTGTCTTCTTGCGGAGGTATCTTACGCCAAGGCGCCGCACGCCAAATAAATCCCATTCCTGGCTCGTGTGGTGTAAGAATGGAGTCGTTATCAGAGCCTGGTTTTGTGTTATATATAGATAGCCAGATAGATGCTGCTATTCCTTACCGTCATGACAAAACAATCCGGTATCGTTTGGGCCAACCGTGACGTGGAAGGTACATGGCGCTTTATTTCGTTGCTTTGATTTATCAAAGCCAGACGCCTAGGCGCAAGAAATCTGATCCAACACAGTTTTGCCCCATTTTTCCCATATCTCGAATACCGTACGTGTACCCGTCGGCGGCTGGGATGGGAGTTTCGAAGAGAACGCAATTATTATTGCGCTTCGGCACACCGTACCACACGGTATGGCTTGGGCCCGCAAGGTCTGGTGTTGCCCTACGGCTTGGATTGCCACCGGACTCGGCAAGCACGTGCACGTCCATTGTACGGCCACGTCGCTGGAATTGGACCGTGTGCCGGGCTTATACCGCGTCTGCTTGTGCCATATCTCACCCGAGAGCGCACCACGAGCGCACCCGGGATCTCCGAGATCAAGACAACGTGCGGTTTTTCAGGTTAGGTTTTCGCACAACTTCTCCAAGACAACCACCTCCCCCCCGGTGCAGACCGAGGCATCCACACTCGCGGCATGAGCCTGCGATGCGGGCCTGATCCGTATCGTTCTCCCGTGAAGCCCGGAGCCCAAAGTCCCAAAGTCATGGCCCATTAATAATTGGCCCAAGACAATGAGCGATGGGAGTGGTGCGGATTTTGTCATAAAGCGAAAGCACTACGCTGACAGATACCCGGCGAAAAGTTCGTCTGAAAAGCTGGAGCACAGCTCGGCAGGCTGTGGGCGTACCTCACGCGGGGATGACGGGGTGTCTTGTTTTATTGATATTGATTGTCCATAGCTGTTGATTGGAGCTGTCTTTCGGAGCCTCGATTCATCACCTCGCACTTCTCGGGGTACTACATGCATGCCGTCTTTCCTTGGGCTGGAAACCTTGAGCCAAGCTAATTTATCAAGCAAAATTGACGAACGGATTACTTCGCCCTGAACGAAGCGGACAAGATATAGCTCCGGCCCGACAAATAGTGAAGTCAAAGTTGTTGGCATCTTTCCACCAGGACTTAGTTGTTAGTAATTACGCACGATAAATAACTCGTCTGGGTGTTGGTGAGAGCGTTACTTTCTTTTTTAATTGATGTATGTGCGAGTCCTAAGCTGCCGGAGCGTTGATCCAGGGGCTATCCGACCAATAATTAAGTACCGTGATTTGCTGTCTTGCTCTACATGCACGCTTCAATGCACGCTCACGGCACAACATTCAATGGACCATCTGGTTTCCAGTGTTCCAGTGGCAATAAAAGTCCAAATATTCTGACATTCAGTCGCAGCCCGCTGCTCAGTAGAATTGCTACTTCTTGATGGTTCATTCACGCGAAAACTTTTAACTGCTGCCCACCACGAATATAACAAACCGAAATACAGCGCAACAAAAAATGAGCTACAATAAATTATAGCTTGGCAGCTTAGCAATGGGAAGTAACAGAGGCTTACACTCCATCACGGAACTATCATACTGCGCTAGCTTCTCCGTAGGGCGAAGATAGCGCGAGCGAGCGAGATGAAACGCCATCATCGACATCGCCCCACTGGCAGGCTCAGCTGAGCAAACAGAAACCGGTCGGTCGGTCATAAATCATCATATCGCCGCAGTCGTTCGGTAGCCCCCGGTACCCATCCGTACCACGGGCAGTGCTGCCAGCCTGCTGCCGAATGCGTAATTGCCAATCAAGGCGTGGAATGATTGCTTTCGGCAGGCAGCGAATAAAAATGTATCATTCATCTAAATTAGACTCCCCGCGGCAGCTGGCCAGCTGTGCTGTGCCGCTGCCCTTTCACCCTTCTAGAAGGAAACTTGAAACACACACAAGGTCCTTTACATTCGGCAACGGCAACTCTTATTCCAGAGAATTGGGCACGATAATCGTTATCCCAAAATCGATATCAAAAGTTGGCTGTTCCTTCAGTAAAAGTATTAAAAAACACATACACACCATCACAAAGGCACGCACTCACGACCCTAACCTCGGCTGTAATAATGTGAAGTGGAGTGGTTCGAGTGGAGTTTCTTAGAAGTTCCACCTCTTATGTCAGCGTGCCGGCTAAGGGCACACCGCAGAAGGAAAGGAACACCAACCAAAGAAGGGTAAAATAAATAATGCAATAAAACGATTAATTAATTTTGCACGACAACGAACATCCGGCACCACCCGACTGCCTCCCTGGACGGCAGTTGGATTGGGATAGCTACGCTTGGCCACTAAACGGGCACGAAAGCGCGCGCGCCCCGATGAGGAGCCACAGTGAAGAAGTGGTTCCCGAGCTCGTCAGTGCCGGCACTCGTAGTAATCACGCCCGCGATGAAACCCCGTTGAAGGATTGCTACCTTAGGCAAACATCAAAAGAAGTGTTAGATGCTTAGCACAAACCCGCGTTACACAGGTTGAACCTGGGCGGCTCGGGGCGGAGTAAGAAGTTCCGTAGATTTGCTTGTTTACGAAGCTTCAAGTACTTGTGCTAAAGTGGCGGAATAATTCATCAACCACTTTTCGCCGCCTTCACCAGGAAAAAAAGGGAATTCTTCTCGAGGACTCTCGCTGAGAAAGGAGCACTCGGTGTACTAAATGGCCCAATAGTTTCGATGTTTACCACATCCCCGACACGCGTGTTCTAATGTTCAAGAACACACCATGATTAAATGGAGCACTTCATCAATAGCCGGTATCTCCTATGGATCACATAATCAAGGATTTTCGGTGTTTGCCCATTTTTCTTCATTTTTAAAGAATTTTAGTACTTTCAAAGACACCACAAAGCCCTACACGGTCACTGCGAGGAAGTTTTCCATTAGTGAAGCAAATGTGCACAAGATTACGATTCCGTGCGCCGCACCGTATTTCGGAATGTTTTGGACACGATAGTGAATACCTCGCGTGGCCTCTAGTCCCCTTTACCGGTGGGCAACGGTTCCTGGCAGTAATCCTTTAAGCTTTTTGCGAAAGAAATTCCTCCCACAGGGCCACCGAACCCCCGGTACCAATTATTTGTCCGAATATCGTAAAGAATACCTTTTGTCCGATAATACCTTTTCCGGTACACGGCAGGATGTCACCTGCTCAGGATGGCGTTTCTTTTTTGTGCCTTGAGTGTGTGTGTTCTCCGACTTTTTGGGCAGCATTCGGCAGCAAAAGGGATATTGGAACGAAAGCCCGTATCGTTGATTTGTTCGCTAGAAGGGATTTTTTTTTGTTGTTGTGTAGCTTTATCCAACTACCAATCCTGATCAAGCTTCGCAGATTCCGCTCCATCGCACTCAACAACTTGCCCGGTTTGCCGTCCCTGGAACATGAACAATTGCAGGCCCTATGCCGGAAACTTTCGCTGGAAAAAGAATAATTCCATGCTCGGAGAACCTCGAACCAATTCCACGGGCTCCACGGGCTTTTGCGATGTCCCGCAAACCGTTACTTCAAAAATTAAAATTGTGCTCTCTCCGAACTCCAGCTCATCCTTCCCTACCTTGGCCGGTCACGCTGCCGACAACTCAAACGGAACGGCGATTTTTGTAAGCCCTCGAGGCGATGTCCTCCTGGCAACCGGAAACCAGTTCGGGAAGGTTGCCGGAAAAGTGTACCCGGGTATTAGTTCCGCTAGATTAACCAACCGGTGTACTGCACTGGGTTGCCTCCGTTCCATTCGCCGGGTCACCGGGTCCAAGGTTCGTGACTCACGCCTTCTTAGTTTTACCTTCTTTCACAGTTTACAGTGTTGTGCGTGCCGTTGACAGTTGCTCGATTTTTTGGGTTTCCTATGTTAAGATCTGGATCGGGTTTTTTTTTGTTGGCTGTTGTTTATCTGTTGTGTATATGTCCGAGACGAAGACTTTTTTATAGATTTGGACACCTGTTTGTGCCTGGTTCACCTGAGTTCTAAGAGCGCAAGTTTTTAAACTTAATAAACAAGTTTTAAAGTGAAGCAGAGTTAGCAAGCTGGATACTAGCTTTAGTTCTCAACAGCCATCCGAGATGTATGATGACAAAAAAGATCAAGGCAAAAGAAGAAGAAGAAAAAAAGTCCCTTTTACCCCTCAACTCATCTCACCCAGTTCGACAGTCAACGTGTTGCTGCTTTTACAAGTAGCATTAATGATTAAAGTTTTGTTTCCTGGGAATGGTACTCCGCTTTCATTGTGTCGTGCTCGGTATTTGCGCGTCCATTTTGTTTCTGCCCGTACACCAAGCTATAAAGTTTTGATCGGCAACACCGTCCGCATCGTTCGTTGCTTATCTGCCGCACGGTATTATTATTTTTGCTCAGATGAATTAATAAAACCTTTTTACACTACACAATCGCTAGCGCAACTACCCAGGTGAGAGCGCGTTGTTACGCGGGTTGCATACTTTGCAGGCAGGGGCAGGAGAAGCGTTGTCAGCGCTCTTCATCCGTAAGCGTTATGCAATTTGCATTACAAAACTACTTTGTCAGGACGCTATATTAACACCGGAGTTTTTTTTTTAGTGCGCTCAGTGTTGGTCCTGGAGTATTTTGAGCGAAACGCTGCACGACTTTTACAGCACAAAACATTTGCACACGGTCTCGTGAGCGACGCGAAACCAACCGGGCTCGGTAGAAAACAATAGGAAGTAGCACTTCACCATTTCCCAAAGCCCAACCCAGAGATGGAGATGGGTGAGGATGGACAAGCAGCGGCACGACAAAAGACAAATACAACGAACCGACACGCTCGCGGATCGCGTTATCTTAGGCAAGACGACGCATTTCCTTTCTTAGCGTGTGTCCACGAGGGCGAAAGAGAAAAAAAAACACACACTGCACCGTGAGACGGCAGAAAGTATTCTCCGGTGATTCATAATTCAATTTTTACATTATTTCCCATTTTGTGTTCCGAGTGGCGCTTCGTGGAAACCATCCTTCCGAACCAAGGACTAGAGTTAATATTTTGTGCCACACGTTTTGTTTGTTTTGTGTTTCAGTTTATGTGACTGTCATGTCCTTTTCGCTTTTTTTCTTCCGTTTTCCCATAACCACACGAACCAAGAACACTTTAGATTTATTTCCCATCGCTTTTCACCGTTGCGTAGGCGTGTGAACAGTACAGGTCCTTGGGGTTGAAAGATTTTGTTTTTAAAGGGAAACAGGGGATGCGTGAACGGGTGTAGGAAAGCAAAGCGAAATTTGTCAAAGATGACATTTGGGTGCCGATTTCGATGGTGCGTACGCCATAGCCCAATCAACTGGTAGAAGATGCTACTAAAGCTTCACTATTACTGTAACTATTACTTCTTCTTCTACTTCTACTTTTACTTCTACTTCTACTTCTACTTCTACTTCTACTTCTACTTCTACCTCTACTTCTACTTCTACTTCTACTTCTACTTTTACTTCTAAATCTACTTTCTATCACTATTCTTTAGCTCCCACAATTACTTTTACTTCCGCTACTAAAGCCACTACCAAGAACCAGTGAGTGCTTTGCAGAAACCAATTTTCAACACAAATCGTCCTAGTAATTAGCGTTCGTAAATGAATCGTTCAAGCGTGGCTAACAGCGTTAGGCGATCTCGCCGTTACCTAATCCGGCAGGATTAAGAATTAAAGCCCAGAAATCCTTCCCAGCCAAAAGTTGCCCTAAAAACAGGCGTATAGCCCAGTACTGCCAGAACGTTTTACATCGCAGTAGCGTGGTTCAGTCTCATATTTTTAGGTTCTTCTCCTTTCGCTGCAAAACCCTCCCATTCGTCCACACGCCCTGTCTACCCTGTCGCGGAAAGACAGAAACTGATGTTCTGGATGATGGTGATGAAGATATACGACCCGCTCTTTTACTGGATGATGTTCCACATTCCACACCAAAAGAAGGAGTGGAAAAAAGCACAGCTCACTCTTCCCTGCCTGTGACCTAAGCGAGATATATTTATTCCGTTAACTCAAAAACGTAATTAACTCTCCCCAAATTTAGTTGCCAGAATACACAACAAAAACCGAGGGAAAAAATGGGTAACAACAGCCATTTCTTCTCATCACGCTATCACTGTTGAAGCGGAGGAGTTTTTTTTGTATAATGTGTGTAGATTTTAAGTTCACCAAGGTACACTGATGGTAGGTCCTACTGAAGGGAAAGGTTTACCCATTCCGAAAATCCGGAGCCTTTCCTGCCTCTATTAGCTAGTTGACCTTGGGGTGACATTAAGCATCGGCATTCGGCAAACACATCAAAGACTGCCAGTGAGCAGATACGACGGCTACGCATTTCCCGTTTGACGTAAACGAGCTGTCAAGGGGAAACAGAAGTCCACGGTACGGAAACAGTCAAACTCGGCTGCGACTAAAAACAACTGTTAAGCCTCTCACCGGTAAGCATCTTACGCGTAACCGGGAGCTTACAGACGAGCTACATTAAGTACTCTAGAACTCGTACCTATGCCTATTGAACTTTCTTTATCGGGTAACGGAGGTTCCAGAACTTGGCGGGAACTTCTTGCGGGTGCGTTTCCACAAACCGGGTGCCCTTCATGACTTGGAAATGGAATACTAACATGTCCGGATGTTGTAAAAGTCTCCTCCCCGACCATACGCGGCTGATTATGATCTACTACCCCAGGAAAGGACCGAAAGGTTTCCAACGGCAAAACAAAACTTACAACAGCAAAGAAAAAAAAGCTCGTAGCTAAGCCTCACACACAGTACTTCAATCTTTCAAGCGCTCCCTACGCCAGGATGCATCAGGCAGTCCTGTCCGCTGGTAAGTTGCGTCGGTAACACGAAGCGATCCCAGTGTGCTACTGTGGTGACCTCCGGAGCAAAGGATAGGCAAAAAGGTTGTGACCTGTTTTTACTACGTACCAACGGACCCGGAACGGCATGTCCGACAAAAGGGTGTATAACCGAATTTCCCACGGTGAGCCCTCACCAACTATTACTGTACTGGTAGTGTTCGATGCGCGGGTCAGGCAGTGAGTGATGCGGGTGAAGTGAGCAGGTTATGCGGCTGCCCAAAAACTTGTACACCGGGACGTGGCTTTTCGTAGCGGTTCTCGCCTGTGGAAACGAAAATTATACACCCCCCCCCCTCCCCTCCCGGGCTTCCCATCGAATTTGCACCCCGAAAAATGTGGAGAAGCACCAGGAAAAGTGTGAACCGTTCGTGTCTAGAACCGTCGTTTATTGTTCATTTAATTTATTGAGTTACAAGTACGGTGGAAAACGCAAGTCCACAAGCATCCACTCCGAAAGACATGGGCAGGGAAAAACACGGTGTACAGTACACGGTGTACAGTGCGAGAGAGAGAGAGAGAGAGAGAGAGAGAGAGAGAGAGAGAAAGAGAAAGCGATATAAAGAAGAGCAAGGAGTGACACGGAAGAGCGTGGAACGATCCTGTGTCGTGGGGCTGACGTGACTTTTCGGTACAGAACAAAAGACTCCAACCGCACCAACTCTGGAGCAAATGGAGCGCAAAGCGCACTCTCGCAATGGTCCACGTCGTGTGGCGCAATGGCCACTCTAGCAGGCACCCAGCCACGGCAAAAGAAAGCGAGACGAGGATGGAGCCTGCGAGGAAAGTGAAGGGAAAATTTTATGCCAAAATATGCATAAATCATACCGTCATATCTTCTCATCCCAAATCCTCCTCGTTGTTTGGGGATCCTCCACTCACCATGCCAGCCATCTTTGCATACCACTGATTCCTGCACGGGGAGATGTCCTCTCTCGCTTGTTATCGTGCTGATCTGGTCGCGCTTAACCATCGACCAGGGAGATCGGAGGACGGAAGGAACGGGGAACGAGACAGCTTGGATTTACCATGACACTTTATACGGTAGGCTATCGGGTAGGCTATCAGGCATCCCCTGTGTCGTCTCTTTACACAATCCAGTTTACATATTATGCTGCTGGATATGCCCTCGCCCCATAACCCGCAAGATTCAATCTTCAATATTTACACGCACCGTTGGACGAGATACTGGCCCCGAACATCTCAACACACAACAAAAAATCTTACGTTTCACAGCTAGTACATACGGTTGTGTCCTGGGGCGGGAATTCATCCCATTCCCAGGAATTGGACAAATTAGTACAATAACTGGGCATCAGCTCGCACTCTCCCTCTCTCTCTCTCTCTTTCTCTCTCTCTCTCTCTCTCTCTCTCACTACATCAATAGACATCCTAGTGTGTGACAGTTAGTGATCTGGTGTATTCATTGCTCTTTCTCCAGCACACAAAATCACCGAAACGTCATTTACCGCATTTTTTGACAACTCCCAGCTGTCAGTTACACGTCAAATCAGTGGACTCCAATTTCGGTCCCGGTACTCACGGTACCATCGCTTACATAACCAATCATTTGGAGGGAAACAAAAGCAACCTACAAGTCCTCGCTTTGCATTTTTAGCAGCGTTTTTTTTGTGTGGCCATTAGTTTACTTCATTCTTCCTGTCAGGCGGGAATGTGTAAGTTAATCAAATCATTTCAATTATACGAACGAGCCATTTTGATGGTTTATCCGAACAGGGGGAGGAAAAAAAAGAAGAAAAAACCATAAAACAAAAAGCGAATCAAAGCTCCTTACTCGTTCACTCGCGCCCATCAACATCACTCGCACAAAACAACTGTCTCCCCACCTCATTGCTGTTGACAGCTGAGGCCTCGTTGTTTAATACGTTTATAACAGGATTTTATTACATCATGTTTATTTCATTCCGGTTCAGCACGAATGAAAGCAAACACAAAACACGGTTGCCGCGTCAAGTCATCGGTCCCAGAAGCGGACATTGCCGACGTTGGGAAATAGCAATCATTACTAGGTTCTTTTTTGCCGTTTGTTTAGGAGTTGTATTTGTTTTTTTTTTTTGTGTTTACAACTCAACCAACAAATTCCACCCAACCCATTTTGTGGGATCCTTTTTTGGTTTCCAACCTTGCGAGCCCTATCATTCGTATCATTGCCGTTGTCTTCTCGTAACCGCAACAGCTTCCCGACTCACACACACATACACACCTGCAGAGAAAACCTCCGTGATCTTCATTCCGGGGCTAGCCACGAAACCATTGACCCGGTCAATTTTATTGGATAGGATTTTGGTGGTCGAACTGCCCGCCCGTTCCTTACCCCTAACGTGCCCTGTCGACCTGTCAGCACCGACTTAGGCATTATTCCCGCCCCAGTTGGTCCTCGTCTACTATCCTCTGCCTCGCGACACCGAACCGAGAACAGGGGTTCGAGGGCTAATTTTGTCCTTTGTTCTAGTGTAATAAGAATACATTTCATTTCCAATCCCTTTTCGATAATCGAAAGCTAAACTGGGGAACGCTCGCTTCAGGTCAAAAAGTTGCCAACTTCGGGACGGCTGTGACCTGGGTAACGGAAATAAAGAGGCCAAAAATAAAAGCACTCCGGAAATACGTCAACCGGTGGTCAACTATGCGAAACGGGTGCTCAGGACACTCGGGACTTCTTGCCGGCAGCAGAAGGGTTAAAGTGAATACAATTTCATCCATTTATTAGCCTTCCTTTTTGCTCTATCTTTCTCGCTCTCTCTCACTCTCTAGCTCTTGACACAATCGTAAGCTACGAAAAAAATAAAAAGATTTCGGTTGGTGAAAGTGGAAAATAATACACAATCCCATTCCCTCGTTAGAAACGGTTTTTTTCTCCCGGACACAAAATGGCGTGCCTGTGCTTTAGTTTCTGCCCCGCGTCCTGGTCGGGTTAAATTGGTAGGCGTGTTGCGCAAGGCGGACGAAAATCGGAAGAAATAAAGTCCCAGTCCCAACCGACAGCCCCATTTTGGGCCTAACCAGACCGGTCAGTAAATTTCATATGTAACGTTTTGTGAGAGCACCACTCTTTCAATCGTTTCGGAACTTGTACACGAAACTTGTTCAATTGTTCCGAACACACCACACCGAACCGAAAAGCCAACAAAGGTTTCCTTCTCGCTCGCCATGCTTCTTGATATCGCTCACTATCTAATTCATGTTTATTGTTGCGGCTCGAGTGGTGTTTTTTTTTTTTTTTTGTTGCAGGATCTGCTCAGTAGAACCAAAAAAAAACAATATACTTCAAGCACCACCCGGTTCACCCGCTCCACACCTCACCAACCTCTAGAGCATCTTAGCTGGTGTAGCAGAGAGAAAAAAAACGCAATATCAAGACACGCGAGCGTGCGGCTTCTTCTTCGGCTGCTGCTTGTTTCAGATTTTCCGGGTATCAAATTTTATTGTGAATGATGTGACAGTAAAAGAAAACCAAAACCGCCATCTCTACCGAATGGTACCGTTGGGAGGACTTTTTTGTCTGCCGTTCAATGGGAAAAATAAAACAAATGCGATGCGCCTCACGCTACCGCACTGATGGTAGCATCGAGCTCTTAAAGCTCGTATCGAGCAAAAGTCGAGTAAAAGTTCGTTCTAATTGGAGAAAGTTTTATGTTTCTGTGTCGATTACGAGCTTACACGTAATAGATGAAATTGTTTTTAATTGTTTAGTTAAGTTCACATGACCGTTTTAGCACTCTGGTGTGATATATCGGTCCTTGAGAAGCATTCTTTGGAAGGTCTCCTTGAAGTTATGCAAACTGCATGACAAAATTGATCGGTCAAGACTTTTTGGAACTTTGAACAGCTCCGAGAAGAGAAAGGACCAGGATATTCTTAACAAAGGTTTGGCCACCTCCAAGAGAATGGACTTCTTATTTTCGTTGCCCTAACTTCATCTTCGAGAACTCTTGAACATATGTTGCTGGCTTTCCAAGTCCGTTAGTAGAGTCCTGTGATTCTGGTGGGATTTGATACAGGTCTAAATAACTGGCCCACGCTCATGGACCTCAAAGTCGTCAGTCAAGCATTAATACCTGTACCACTTTTGATGAGATCGAATAACGAACCATGACGTCAGTAGTTTGTTTTCCTGGTTTTTTGACGTTTGTTTTAATTGCACATCATGTGTCAATATCTTTTTGCCTTAATACCAAAATATCTAGTTGTGGCTCAAACGGTCCTTAAATAAATAGCCGTGAAGCTAGGGATTAGATGTACGTGAGAATAAATCTCGGACGAGTGAAATGTTGTACCTCATTCAAATGTTCTCCTCCTGATTGGCCACTCCTGGCAGGCAAAAACAAGCAGCTAAGCGTCCAATTAGCTCCTGCAACGTTCCTATGAACTATTATATTTGAAACACTAAATTAGTCCTGTCCAATTACAAAAACAAACCCCTCGTTAATACAGCTAATTATAATTCTGAAACAGTATTTCCAGTGATAGTTTCATTCCAAAACTAATTTTAAATCCAGATCATCAGATTATGCCGAGTAATCCTGCAGAGCAGTAATAACTACCACACTAATTGGCTCAGTACTCAGTATCGCTCAGTATGCAGACAAACTTCTCGATAGGAATAAATCATACCCAAAAGCGGTATCTCCCCTCCAACAGTCGCCTAGTCGATCTAGGCGTAATCTTTTTTCTTGATTATCATTTAAAAAAAAACTTTTTGCGCACTTTTGCGAGGATACTGTGAGCGGCTAACATAAGCGCGGATCGGTATCTGCTGCTCATCAGCAAATCAAGCTCAAAGTTCAACAAAACTAATACACAGTGTTTTGCTCACTTTTAATTGCATTTTCCAGGAGTGGAACGATATGAACGTCCGATGGAACTCGTCCGAGTATGGTGGGGTGCGTGATTTACGGATACCACCGCATCGCCTCTGGAAGCCGGATGTCCTGATGTACAACAGGTAGGCGAAAGATACTGTCATTTCAATCCAGCTAATCACCTACCCATCACAAAGCGTCTTCTCTCTACGCCACCGCCAACCCCAACCCCCCCTCCCCCCTTCATCCTCCTTTTCCCTCACCAATATACCAACCGGAAAAAGTGTAAGTGCAGAAAGAAAAACCGATTAAAACCGAAAGCCAACGTGGATACTGGTAGGGACGCATACAAAATGGCGAAGAAAATCCTATCAAATCTACAAACAAAGTCACCGTCGATGAAGTGCCAGTGTTTAATTTCTGCTGGCTCAACCGTTCTGGAGGCACGCGCGCGCCCTCTGTCGGGATTGTTCCGTTCGTGATAGCTTCTGATTGGATTTGCTGATTATAGCACCTTGTGCGCCATTTTCTTCTTCCATCATTAAACACCCTGACTGAAGGTAAACAAATACGGCAAATCGTACACAACGGTCGGTGAGTCGGTACGGTGTGTCAGAACGTGCTCGGGACGGGGGACACGGGTGTTTGCTAAAGTCATCACTCCGTAGCCTCCTTACGCCCCGCTCTCCAACTCCCCCCCCCCTCCCCCAGCTCTCGTAGCGTCCTCACGCCACAAGAAACGATACACGAGAGACGAGCAAACGAAAGAAGTGGGAAACAGCGTCAGCGATAGGTTAGAGCAGTTCATCTTGTGTTTTGTAATTAAATTTCCTGCCTTTTGCATCTCGCGCGCGCTCGCGCTATTTTTCGAGGACCAACGTGCACACATTGGATCGCTATCCTCAGGCCGTGTATATGTAACGGGACGCGGCCCGGTGTACATCAAACCAGGAAATTGCCGATTTCCGAGTCAACTATCCAATGTCCTCCCGGCATTGGATATCTTCACTTTGGGAGTCCTTGGACATTTTTTCTCTTCGCTATACTTTTTTTATCTTCTCATACTGAACCACCGTCAGAATATGGATACCAGAAATAGGAAGAAATAAACTTATAAAGCCAACATTTCATAATATTCTCCCCCCGATCCGGTCCCGGTGTTGCCATGTATGCTGAATCTAAAACAATTGCTCAGCAACACCATCGCGCCAGCAACCGCACCCTGCCGAATACTTCGTCACCAGGGAGAACCTTACAACAGCAACGACAGCATCACATCAGGTTTCGCCGTAGAATTTAATTCCGAAGTTCAAGCTCATTTCCATAATCTCCTTCAGGAGACCAACCGGCAGGAGGGACACACGATCTCCATCTCCATCCGGCTAAATTGTCCTCCGAGAGTGTCGCTTTCGCCCGGTAAGGCGTATATTGCTTTTCCGCACTACACTAATCTTTCACTCAGCCAGCTCCCACTCGCCGCACACCTTCTCCCGCAGGTTAGTGTAGGTACATCTTCAGCCTAAACACACTCCTTATGGTGCAACCATTGTTGTGTTGCCCATCGCCGTATCTTACGCGAAAGGTTTTTCGTTGTGCACTGCGCGGCAAGAGAGTGGTCCGGAGCCCCGGCACCAAAACCTGAGCCCGGGGTTACAACTGGTCACAGTTTTTCGTTGAAGAATTCCATTTCCCCCGAGGAGGAGTTTCCGCGTCTGCGTCGGATACGCGGAACACAACCATATCGACAGCAAAATATCGTCCCGGTAGCAATAAAATTCCATTGAATGGGATGCCAACTCGGATAACGCGGGTTCCGGTAGGAATGCGAGAGTGTGCCTCGTCGGTCGACATTGCTGGACTGGAAGATGCGTGATCGGCGGCGTTGGCCACGTAGCAGCATTCGGCTGTAATGGTAATTACGTCTTAAGTGAAGCGTAAGTGAGTTTCATTTACATTTCAGGGGCAAATGGTGAAGAGAAACCGCACAAACACACACACACACACACACACACACAGCAATTCTTTTACTTATATCGGTGCGGTGTATGTGTGCGTGGTGTCGAAAAACAGAAGGGCAAACCTCGAGAACATCTTAGCCAGAAGCATGAAATTGCTCGTAATTCGACCCACTGGATGTGACTGGCGTAAAGATTTGTGAAGCGTATGATTGCCACCAGTCGTTGTAGTTTTTGCGCCGTCGTGGGAAATTCACTTCTTTTTTCGTCCCCCATACACCTCTTCCTACCACCACCCCAACCATCCTACTGTTGCCCGTTTGAAGAGAAGACAATTCTACGCGAAAAGCTCAAATGTGGTCGATGCCGAATGTGAAGATGTAAGGCACAAAAACCTCGGGTAATGGACGTTCGTACTGCTGCAGACGTTTTGCAGAAATAGCACACTGTTGATGAACACACATTCCAAAGCTACCGAGATTAAATCATACCCCCCACCCGTTCGTTCTTCTTCCCCTTTCTTCTGGTTCTTTTCCACAGTGCGGACGAAGGATTCGATGGGACGTACCCGACCAACGTGGTCGTACGGAACAACGGTTCCTGTCTGTACGTACCGCCGGGAATTTTCAAATCTACCTGCAAAATCGACATCACCTGGTTCCCGTTCGACGATCAGCGCTGCGAGATGAAGTTCGGCTCGTGGACGTACGACGGGTTTCAGGTAGGTATCCGCGTCCGCGGTTACGCTGACTTGCCACCTGTCAAACGGTGACTGCAGACACTGACCCGGTATAGCATTTCCCGCTGCGTGCTGTCAGTGTCAGTGCTCTAGTGCCATAGTAGTAGAGAACGCAGCGCTTTTTGACAAGAAGGAAAAAAAGAGATAGAGAGAAAAGGCGAACAAGAGAGAGTGACTCGCTATAGGAGTCTGTGTTGATTGTATCTGCAATTATCGCACCATGCAGCTCGCCATGGTGAACTTCGCAAGGTCGTTCCGGGTTAGGAATAATGCATGCGGTTATCCTCTCGATTGCCACTCGAGCGTCCCAAGTGACATACGCCTGCCGGGGAAGCTTCCGTTTGCGATGCAAGCGACGGTGAAGAACCTGGACCTTCCGACGTACTACCACGTTTGACCAGATGGGAACTTGACACCCACATGGATATCCAATTTCAGAACACTCACGTACACGGAAGCGGGAGCCTACTTCCATTGCTTGGAGTTAGCAGTTGTTGCCCTTAGGATTCCCACGCTTCCCGGTGTATGTGTGAATGACATCGGAGCAGCGGGTTCGTGTGCCAGGGCAGGGATTATAATGTTGTTATTCAATTTAAAGTTCTAATTGATTATTTTTCCACAAAAACCACGCCACTCTATGTCTCTCTTTCTCTCGTACGAGCAAATCTGGGGTCACATCCCATTTTCATCCCGATGTCATCATGGTTGCAGACATAAAAGGATGCTTTTGGTGGTGAGCTGATGCGCATTTCTGGGCGTTGATTTCAGCGTGTTTAATCTGAATACTAACACAGATACACACACACCCACACAGACTCTGCTAGAAATAGATTGCACAGCACGCTTAGGACTCTGCCTGTGTGTCTGTGTGAGTGTCTGAGCGTCTGAAAATGCGCGATTCAAAATCAGCCACCATGGCAGAGCCCAAACCAGGCCCAAGGTAGTTATACCCATTTTCCACCGGGATAGCAGCAGAACTGTGACGCGCGGTATGCATATTTTCGCCGTCATCACATGTAGCGACGATGGAGGTTTTGCATCGCGGCGGACATATTGAACCACCGCATAACCAGGGAACGTCCCGTGGAGAACGACGAGACGTTGGTACTACAGCAGCAGTATGTACGTGCACGTTTCGAATGCGGAAATGATATTACAATAATTGCAGTGGAAAAGCGGAACCATAATAGAGATTTATGCCCAAACGGTGCCCATCGTGTGGTGGTCGAGTAGCAGCAGCGGCGGCAGCAGCAGATTGCACAAACCATTCTACCATTCTGTGAGAATGGGCAATGTGTTGCGCGAACTTTTCAATCGACTATCGGAAAATTCAATACGTTTCTGAGGCGCATGATGATGATGATCATCATCATCACTGATGACCCCTTTAGCACCAGGTCCGACCCTTACGGGCATGGCAAAATGTCAATTTGTTAAGCTCGCAAAGCGCACAGGTGTACGCCTGGGCAGCACTGTTGACCAGACTCAACAACAATGGAATCGAAAACCGCAAATATACTCAATGGTTTTACCGAACGTATCGTATAATGTGTATGTGTGTGTGTAAGCTATTAACAAAATTAAACAGCAAACAAACCGCACAGTTGATATGTTGAAGCAGATATCACTTTACAAGAACAATTACTAATAATTTTAACAATGTTCCAGGCCGTTTGGACTGAATAATAACAGATTTTTTTACAGCTCGGAAACTTTTCTGATATTGCAAAATAATATTTTTTGTTTCTTCAAACTACTGCATTCTACTAGTGCATTCTACTTGTGGAGGCGCCTGGTAGTTGATGATCGAACTGGTGTCACATTCTCTTGTTGCATGAGATTTACACATAAAATCAGTTCACGAAAATGGTCAGACAGTAAAAAAACGCCTCTCATTACGGGCCCAATTCTCCAAATCATCCGTTTCATTTGTTCGGGAAGTTTTTAACAGGAAAATTTTCAAAATTATCTGACCATTTCCTACAACCATCAGAGTTGTCATAGATACTATAGCAAGTTTTTTTTCGCCTGAAGTTAAGGAAATTTTGATGCGGGGCATTTTTATACCTCATATAATATTTTTAATCAGAAACGCAAAGTATGGTTGAAGAAAATGGCAACTCCAGACTTTTATTACATCACAACTATTATTTAAACAAATATTATTTATATTAAGCATTCCCAGCGCGTGTGCTAATAAGTTTTCACTCAATTAGTTCAAGAGAATGAGATGGAATTATGTTTTATTGCATATAATAAGATTTTGATGGAGACGCCTGGTAGTTGACGAAATACAAATTTTACTCATGGAGGCGTTTAGTGCTTTATAATATAACAAATATTTAAAGCTGCTTTATAATATAACAAATATTTTTATTATAAACAAACAAACAATTTATAATTGAACAAATGTGTTGGTTCATTTGTAACCTTATTAAAAATTATAAGAATTTGGAATTATGCCAAAATTACGAATTATAAGAATTAATTGATCGCCTACTTGACTGCACAAGTCAATTTCGAACTGCCCTATTTAATTTTGTTTAGTGAATGAATGTTTTGGAAATTTAAAAAAAATCCAGAAATAAAAATCAATTGCTGGAGACGCCAAGTGCTTTACAGAAATCGAGCAAATGCGTTGTGTCCCCGTTGAGAGTTATAAAATTCAAGGGAATACCAATATCAACAAATAAATTAGCTTGTACCGTGATAGGAAAGCTGTGTAAAATTACAAACAATAATAATTAATTGCTTGCCTACTTGACTGCTCAAATGCTCAACATTCAGGTGGAGGCCTTTTTTCCATTATTGTTTGCTGAAAATATGAAAGCAAAAGAGGATACGCCTCATTCACCCATTAAACACTCCAACAGTGCTTGACATTAAAGGAACCGTTTGCGAGAAGCGTGTGCCGTACCGGGGGCGCAATCAAGCTACTAAACAGAACAGAATGAAAAAAATCTGCTCCACTCATCAGTTGACATTCGTCAGCGGGAAATCTCGTGGTGCGATGGGACGATATTAACGTCACCTTGATGGATAGCTTTAGCCTGCTGCCTCTCATAATGCTCCGCAACGCTCCGGTAGTATCAGTGTGGTTAGCATTGTTGGTTGATTGTTTCGGAGCAACTTTTCGCCTCTCGCTTTCCACTCGTCACACCATCACCATCTGCGTTACTGAAACCCGGGTCCAGTGTAACGATGATTGTGTAAATAATCAATTAAATTAAGTCATGGCAAATTAAATTTCTCGAGCGTGTCCTCATCGCCGCTCGGACGTATTCTAGGGGACCGGCACGTATACTAGCGCCTCGAACGCAATGTTACATGCAATATCCACAGGGGACGGAAGGAGTTTGTAATTCATCTTCGCCCGGGGAAACCCGATCCCCGGAATTCTCAACATCCGGTGTGGCGGATGGACTGCCGCACTAACCATCCTTCCGGGAAAATACAACACGGACTAGAAACGGTGCTCTGTGACGGTGGCGGTGGAAGTGTGATAAACCCGAGTCAATAATTAATTGAAATTAACGTATTTAAACCGAACGAGTTGTTGTCATGTGCCATTTTTCTTCGGAAGAAGGAGACGATGTCTGTCTGTCTGTCTGTCACGTAACGTCGATTTGTCAGACACATAACTAACGACTATCGATCATAGCAAGGTGCCAGTAATTTAGATTCAATTTTATCAGTCGAGCATGAAATCGACTCACAGGCAAACCCTCACCTCCAGCATCTCTCACCGAACGTTGCTCCCATCGGTATGTACAGCAACGAACAGAAAAATCTGAGGTTAGGTTAGGCGTGTTTTATGAGGCACAAAAGTCAGATTGTGGTTGCGGTGTGGTTTAGAGAAGTACGTGTCGGTAAGAAAACCTCACCGGCAGCAGAATTTTATTTTTCCTACATACGTCAGACTAGTCACTCGAAGAAACTAATTAAATGTTCCACCATATCACCGAACCCGAAAGCATCTGACTGATGTCAGTGATGCCTCATACCATCAGATTCCACACAATCAAATGAACCGCAATCAAACCTGCCTCTCTCAAACCGGTTTCATTGTGAGCCGGTGAGTTTTCTTTCTTTGCCTTTGCCCTTCTGAATCTTGAGCCGCCAGTGATATAGGGACTGCTGAATTTAGAGCCTTAAAAACTTGGCACAGATGTAAACGGGATTGGGAAACAATCAACTGACGCTTTAATAAGCTCTCCCGTTTATCTATTCAATGCACGCACACGTGTCGCGCGGTTGGAGAGAAGAACGGGCTGAGTTATGGGACAGGCGGAGGGGGGGGGACTCATTTCGTCAGTAAAGCGTTTTTTGCGGGAAGAGATTTATTGATGCGCATTTTTAGGGAATTGCTGTCGACTGCCAGAGGTTCGCTGTTGCTTGAAATTACCCTCCAGTAATGTGATTTGTCCTATCGTTCCAGCTTGATCTACAACTTCAGGATGAATCTGGAGGAGATATTAGCAGCTTCATCACTAACGGAGAATGGGAGTTACTGGGTAAGTTGTACTAGTATAGGGTGCTAGATGTTACCACCAATGTTGCCACTTGGAACACGTAAGTAACCTTACGAGACGCGACTCAATCTTGTCAGGCGTGCCTGGGAAGCGGAACGAAATCTACTACAACTGCTGCCCGGAACCGTACATCGACATCACCTTCGCGATACTGATCCGCCGTAAAACGCTCTACTACTTCTTCAACCTGATCGTACCGTGCGTGTTGATCGCCTCGATGGCTCTGCTGGGTTTCACGCTTCCACCCGATTCCGGCGAAAAACTATCGCTCGGTAAGTAACCTTACAGTCGCCGCCCATGGTTATCTCAAGGTTTCTTGGTAGCCTCTGGGAGGGAAAATTATTGTAGCCCCAAGACTTCCACTACCTGCAAGTGACATATCTTTGCCCGCCGTGCTCGTACCCGATGCGTACAGAACGCTGGATACGGTAAGTCCGTATGATTTGCTTTTCGTTTCGGAGCCAACCAAAAATTCCCATTGCCTCGTGTTTCGCAGCACGGATGCATGGGAAATTCGCCGGCTTGCACAAATATTTCAATGAAAAACGAGCTATCTTTGCTATAAATTATAGCAACGCAGTGATGTGCACAACGCTCGGGCACCATGAATACCAACCATGTCCCGCGAAACCGGCAGCTTCCCATTCTTACCTCTAGGACCCTCCCGCTTGAACCGGTTTTTTATACAAGAAACACCAAAAACCTGTCCCCGTGTCCCTAGGTCCGAAATTGCATTTCCATCGATAAAATATATCGCTCCTCTGGGGTTCCTAGGTGTGTGTGTGTCTGTGTGTAAGGGACAATGTAGCCATACTCTCCAAACTCTGCCCGTTGCTTACGGGCGACCCTGAATGGCTGTTCTGCTTTTTCGTCCCTGTTGGAGTTGGCGATGCTGGCAGTGTCAGAGCTCAAGATGGCAATTTGCCAACGATAACCCCAATGTCCAATGCAATTGCATACCATTCCACACAATCTCTCTCTCTCTCTCTCTCTCTCTCTCTCTCTCTCTCACACACTCTTCAAATTTCCCCCCTATGGACTTCCACCGTCAAAGCATTCCACAGTATCGGAAATCAGTCGCATGGCGCTAGACACAAAAAAGCCCCCCAGTCCCGAAAACTGACGCCAAGTGGCATAGGGACGAAGGACGACCGGACCGGATTCTACTGTGGAATGCGAAAGTGGTTGTTCGCTTTTCTTGCTTGTTGTTTCATCTGCCGCAACCGGCCAGGATCGATCTTTTGGCGCGTTGCAACACATTGCTAACGCCACCAGTCCCAATCCTACACCGCCAAAAAACATCCATCTGAAAGCCTCTCTGCATAATGAATGCAACTGGGCTGCCATGGGGCGGTTTTTAAACATAAATTCCACCATCTTTAATTACCGACATTTTGGACAGACTGACAGGAGGGACTTACTTTAGAAAATTGAAAATAAAAATACAACGTTAATGTACTTGCTACTCAGCATGATACGAATGCCGAGTTGGCAGCCCCTAAATGTATGCAATGATCCAAGTAATAGTTACAGTAGAACAGTTCTCAGATAAAATACACTCAAGGATTTTGGAAATTACATATTCTTAAGAACACTCAGTGGAGACAAAAGAACTCTCCTCTGTATCTTGTAAAAGACCTTGCGAAAAGATTTTTCTACGATTAACACACTCACACGTAAATTGCAGGTGTCACAATTCTGCTATCACTCACTGTCTTCCTAAACATGGTCGCCGAGACGATGCCGGCAACATCAGACGCAGTGCCTCTCCTAGGTAAGCCTACGTCGTCTGTACTATATTTGCAAACGACTCCGACTTCATCATTGTCTAAATCATTTTATATCACACGCCCCACAAAGGAACCTACTTCAATTGCATCATGTTCATGGTTGCCTCATCGGTTGTGTCTACGATCCTGATCCTGAACTATCACCACCGTAACTCCGACACGCACGAAATGTCTGAATGGGTACGTATAGCAGCAGACTGTCAACCATCGAATGCCGTTTTCGCTTACAACCACAAGTAATTTCGCTTTAGATTCGCGTTGTGTTCCTGATCTGGTTACCGTTCATCCTGCGCATGAGTCGACCGGGAGAACCCTACCCGCATCCATGCCGTCCAACAGTGGACGAAAAGAATAAGCAACTCCAGGAGGTGGAGATGCGTGAACGGTTGGTATTTTTGCGCCCTTGGCGCAAGGCTATGGCGCATGTCAATATGACTAACACTCGACTTTTCTGCAGGTCCTCCAAGTCACTGCTCGCCAACGTTCTGGACATCGACGACGACTTCCGGTGCAATCACCGGTGCAACACGCTGCCACATAACCCCACATACTACCGCACCGTGTACCGTCAGGGTGAGGATGGTAGTGTAGGGCCGATCGGTGCGACCGACACGATCGGACGTTCTGCCGGTCTCGGTACGATTAGTGCTGGTGGTGGCCGCCTGCACGAAACCGTTTCCTCGCATACCTGTCTCAGCTCGTCCGCCGAGTACGAGCTAGCGCTGATACTGAAGGAGCTACGCTACATCACCGATCAGGTGGTTTGTTTTCTTTTAATACATATCTTTTGTTTAACGAGTTGGTCGGTTGGTTGGTTGGCTGGTTGGTTGGTTAGTTTTTAGCGACTTTAAGTCATTAGACTTCATTTGTCTCTTGTATGAAGCGTTTTAAGCAAAGTTGCTCATTATGCAGTGGTGGACAATAGGATGCGATGGTGCTGATATTTGACGAATCTACTTTTTTTGTAAAACTCAGATCTTGAGATAACAAAGATATATTGGACCAATTGGGAAATCGTCTCTGATTCGCTTTTTACCATTCTGCCACATTGGGATAGAAAATTTAATTATTGTAATTGCGTTTGATAGTTTGATGGTCTTATTCTATTATCCGTCACTGTAGATGAATTACTTCTCACAGATGCTCATCACTGAGCTTTGTTTTAGTTTCATGAGCCTGAAAGTAGGCAATATTTTAATTTTGTCTAGGAATCCACGCAAAAAACGCTAAAACTAGCTTCTAAAATATACACTATCATAGCATACTATCAGGCGTTATGAAACCAAAACAAAAGAGAAATGATTTTTGTTCATGGAGAGTAATAAACTTTGTTACTTTACTAATAACCAATGTTATTTTTTATACTAATTAGACTTTCGAATTGCATACTTTGAATCAAAAGTAGCCAACGGAAGGCAACAGATGATATCGTCTGTAGTTATGCAATTCGATTGAAAATAGTAGATTATTATCGCTACACTACCATGCTCGCTACTTGGTTTAGCATTACTTAATCTATGTCTTTTTTCTTCTCTCACACACACATGCTTTTACAGCTCCGCAAGGAGGACGAGAGTGGCGAAATCACGCGCGAATGGAAGTTCGCCGCCATGGTAGTCGATCGTCTGTGCCTTATCATATTCACCCTGTTCACGATCATCGCCACGCTGGCTGTTCTTTTCTCTGCGCCGCACTTTATCGTTTCATAACAACCATCAGCACGGCGGCACACCGGCACTAACGGTCAGCACGATCGTACCACCTCCACCCTTCCTTCCCGCTTCACCACCATCACCGCCACCATCGATCCCGGCACGCACCACCACGGACAACAGGGTGACGATTACGACGACGACGAGGACACTAACAACGATAAGCACGAGGGCGGTTGCAATGATGGTTTCGCGTACGAGCTGCTACAGAGTTGCTGCTTCCCACTCCCACTACTACTGCTGCTGCTCGTACTGCTCTGCGGCGTACTGGTGGCGTGCTGGTGGTTGGTACGCAAACGGCACTCACTCGCCTACGGTCTCGCACAGCTGGTTAACGTGGCCGATTACCGCCTGCGACGGTATGTGTACATTTTCGTGAAGAATTTTAAGCTCATCAGCGACACGTAAGAAAATAGAAAGGTACTGACGCAACTGCAATGTAGGGTGCAGACAACGGATTGCGATAATTGATATACGATGTGGATATGAAGACTACGAAACGGTTGAGATGTTGGAGGAGCAGCGACTCTCTGCGACAATGCAGAGTTCTTTTTTATATCACACTACTCCGCTAGCAAGGAAAAGCGATCAAAACTAAAACCTCCAGGCAGCAACACTACAAACGAGACAGAGAAATGCTGGAGTATGACAGAGAAGCACACATCGCACATAAAACTGCACTGCAAAACGTGGGGCAGACGGCGAAGGGAGGAGTAGAAAGGAGAATGTCGATACGGGAGGCCGAAGCTTCCTATCCTCCAAGTCCCTATGTTCAGATGATGAGGAGGGGGGGGGGGGTGGGCTGCGAGAAGAACGGAAAGGCAGCTTCAACTTCAAGACCGGAAAGACAACACCTCAATAATAGCCGCAACAGCGCATTACCGAAGCGAAGCTGCGGAGAATGGAAGACTACACCGAGTACCATAACTACCGTCAAGAAATTCTTCTAGTGCTACTAATACTACTGGTTCATACAACTACTATTACTACTACTTATACTACTACCACTACTACTTATACTACTAACGTCAACTACTAATAATACTATGGGAAGAGAGTGCGAAAACAAAACACACACCAGAGCAACTACTAATGCTTCTACTAATTGCAACTACTATGATTAACATTTCTACCGATAACAGTGGCGCCACCTATCCTATTAGGCTGTGCTAATTGATCCTAGGAGAAGAACGCACACGAAGAGCCGGAAAGCAAAATGGGGTAAGCAGCACGGCGATGCATGGTAAGCTGGTACGAGTATGAGGGTTACGTGGGGCAGAATGTGTGTTGCAGCAGTCACGTAATATAGCTAGGAGGACATGTTTTTAATTTGCAGACATGCAGGAGATATCATCCAGCTTCCAAATTCTAGCAGCGATTACGGCATTGTTCCAATATAGGTTCGAGTTTCGGAAACTGTTCGTTACTGGTTATATCGCTTCATATGGTAGTTTAAGCAGAAGCTTTGAAGCGTTCGCTTCGCTCTCTAAGTTAGTCATAGATTTTTGGAGAATACGAATTACTTTACCGAACCGTAGACAGCCGTTCTGAGTAACAGCATCAGTACTGACAGAAGCGTAGCGTGTGTAGAACTTTCATCAGTTAGCCGAGTGTTTTGTGTAAAAGAAGTTTTATCTCACTTGTTCGTGTTAAGTGTATCGTTTCCTATTGCTGTTCATTGAGCATTCTTCACCAAAGTTGTTCTCCAGTTAACCGCGTGGAATACGGGCAGTAAAATCATCCGTTTATCAATACATCAATCCTCGTAGCTATCCGTTGGTGCCCCGATGGGGTACAACAGAAGGTGTCAGATCGGCAGCAGAAAACATTATTCCGCTGATATCGGCAGGCAGAACGAATTCGACAAACCCATATAAACCAGTCCACCGTGCGCTGGCTGGCTAACTGTGATGCTAGCAAAAACCCACAAGAATAAACCCGATTCTTGATAGCATAGAAACAAGCAAATCGCACCCTGTAGACGGGAACTCTTAGTCAAACTACCAAAATGTACTAAAACAAACCCCCGATAGGTCCCAGGCCCCTTTATTATGAGGTTCTTCCAACTAGCTTACGTACTACTGACAGGAGGCTCCAGAAACGTCAAACTGAGTGACAGCAGTATATGGGTAGGCAAAAGCCAGCAAAAAAATATCTAGGTACTGAGTAATATGCGAGAGAAAGCTGAGAAGAAAAAGGGACAAATACAGTCTCAGCCAGAGCGAGAACATGCGAGACAAATCAGATAGAATGGTGAGAATTGATTGATTGACCGGCTAAACGTCACTGGCTCATCCAACTGATAAGGTGAGACCACTGCCATTCGTGACGACTTTCTTCGGACATACGGACAGAAAGCGAGTGAGATATAGACAGAAAGGCAGGCTAGTGTGAGCGAGCCTCAGCATCAGCGCACTGATTAACCGTTGATAGGCAAATGTGGAGGTGAGATTCGCTCACCGTAGAAGTGTGTGCACGAGTGCGGTGGTAGTAGGCCGCACGTAAACCCATCACACCACACAAAACAATATTGGACAGTTTTACAGTGCCTAGAACTACGAAATGCTTTCAATTGATACATTCTTCTGCCAAGCAAAACGTTCTTGCAAGTCGGGTTTAAACTAATCGGTTCACTGTGTTTTCTGTTTAGCTGTAGTAGGCGTTAGGCGTTATAGGAGGAAATTGCATATAGCAAATAGGCGAGGGATAATGGACGCACCGGAAGGATAAATGCTTTGCCCGATCGGATTGCCCGCAAAGTAAAGGACAGAAATCAGTTAGTAGCTCAATTTTCGAAAAACCGTAGCCAGGCCGCGAAAGTTTACGTCAAAATGTCCCACGTTCGCAACGTTTTACGTAGTTGTTACTAAGCTAAACGTTTTGTTAATATATCGTCGCCCAGATAATAATCGTCAAATTTGAAACACTTTTTCGGCGCCTGTTGTGTGTGGTAGTGAACCGTCAAATGGAGTAACTGTGAGCGAGACAGGAAGCGAGAAAGCGAGATGGAATGTTTTGCGGTAGGACTTTGAACAACAGCTCAGGCAAAGTTTAAAGCCGGTGCGCGAACAATGGTGACAGATGAAAAGAAAAATGCTGTGATAACCACTAACAAAAAAAAACAAAATAACAAAACAAACAAAACAAAACACGAAAAAGGGATTCATTGACAGAAGGCTATCAGATACATTGAAAAATAACCAGCAAAACAAAACGACAAACAAACAACCAACACTGTTCGTAACAATCTAAAACAAAATGGCTACTTCGAAAAGAATTTGCAAAAACACGCAAAATGGCTTCACCTTAAACGAGTAAAACAAAAAAAAATAGAAATAAAAATAATTAATTAAAACTGACCGTAAAGTAGCACATCGTTGCAGATGGTAAAAACAAAACACCCATTTTCTATTGCAACTGAATCAAATGAAGCGATGGCTTAAACTGTGCCGCCATAACTAAAAGCATAAAGACATGCTTAAACAAAAACCAATAACAAACGATGTGGTACGCGTAATGGACAATTTACCCCTTTAAAACATGGAATGGATATCTTTATCCTTGACCTCACTTTTAAACAAAGTTTTGCCGCAGAAAAAAATGTTAACGCTGGTCACTTTAACGTTGACATGTTGAACGCTACTCCCTTCTGTCTAACCTGTCTAATCGATCTTTGGCAATCAATCTCGACATTGCACAACAAATTGCAAAATAGCAACGATTCCCTCCTGCTCTCCTGCTTCCTCCCACCTCCTGATTCCTACTTTGCAAAACAAAAATGTAATTGTGGCTAGCTTTAACACACGGCAAAACAATGCACCACGCTCTCTCTCTCTCTCATCCGGACTCAGTGGTTAAGTGACAAGAAGTTAATTAAAAATACATTTTAACAAACACTCACACAGCAAAAAATACTAATCCGGCGTAAAACGTTACAAATAAGAAGAAGAAAGACAGAAAAGCAAAAATAAAACGTCACACTATAACCTGCAAAAAGTAAGCATATTTATACAACATATAAACGTTACACCGTACGTAAAGAAAATATAAAAAACACACACACACACACACATATTTATAACACATACTTACTAAGAGCAAAACAAAACTAAACTAAAAATCAAAAAGGAAAACACTGTCAAGAAGAGTAAACAATCAATCAAAAACAGCTTGTTTAAATCTTCAACTTGAATCGAAACGATGTTTGTAATACGGATATTTAATGGCAAAGTAACGGAACCTCTCTGCAAATTGTGTTGCACACAAGTTTTCTTATCACCCTTTCCTTTCCCCCCATCCAAATCTCCTAGAAAATCACCCCCCCCCCCCCCCCAACGCTGTCACCCCGCCCATATGCCGGAGCTTCAATCAAAGCCAAACCACAATAATAAAGGAACAAACATCTAAATCTGGAACGAACACTAAGCAAAAACATAAAAAAATACTGCGAATCACAAATACACGCGCCGACACTGTGACATAAGAGTTTAAAAATCCTGGCGGAAACTGTTGTTACATTTTTATACATTTAAAAAAATCCTAAAAAAAAGGTCAAATCAACAGAGTGTGACAGATTAAAAAAAACAAAACAAATCAAAAGCATGAGATGAAAACACTCCTAGCAAAAACAAAGAAACAAACTAAAGTTTGATCCTTTAAGGCCGCCACGTTTCGAAACGAAAGCATTGTTTGCTTGGCCGACGAACGGTTGAGTGAGTGAGAGTGAGCGAGACCTCGAAGGGTCGATCAAAGCATCAAATGGTAGAGAACAACCACGAGTAGTTTCGTAGTATTATGGGGAATCGAACTCGGGCGTTAGTGAAATCGCGACGGGCAAAAGCAGCAAAAAAACCATATTAAAACTAAAAAAACACACGAAGCATTAGCAAAAAAGCCAACTGTTAAATCAAAAGTTTAGTACATAAGCACATCATGTGGTATTACAATTATAGCAAGACCGTGCAGAACCGGACATTAAACGTTAAGCTAAAGCTATCAAGCAACACTAAAATAATAGTAAACAAAGTGCATATTTATAATCAAAAGCCACCAGGACGGCGAGTCGTGGCATTTAAAATTCGTGTGACAAGAGGTAGGGTGCAGATTACGATAGTGAAGTAAAATAAATCAGTAAAACTAAAAACAAGCAACACCGAATTCCCCGACCAACACTCGGGTGAAACTTCACATAAGACAAAAGAAACCCGATCGTTGGTCGCTTGACAGGAACGGCGAGGCCGTGAAAAATGTGTAGTGAAATCTTTACTTACCGCAAAAACGGAAGCCTGGACGATATATCCTTCCAGCGAAGAAATCTCCGGAGTCAGAACTGACACCTGTCAAACGCACGCGTGACGTTAAAGGTTTGACACGTTTGACAGTACCGCACCTCTTACTCACACTAAACATTTTTCTCCATTATTAAACCGGTGGCTCACCGCGAGAGGCACGCACAGACACAGCCACACACACGATCGTGTGACGAAGTAGTGATAGACGAGTACAATACTATAAGTATGCCTGTCAGTGAGTGACAGGTCGGATCGCCGAACATGCAACATGGCCAGCGAGGGCGACACGAAAGTAAACAATCATGGCGTAACTAAAAAGACTCCGCTCTCTCACCTTTTTTTCCACACACGCAACGATCGTTGGTTAAGCGCCCCGATCCCTTATCTAACCACTACGCAACACATTCACAAACACACACACACGCACTAAAGACACTAAAAACACAAACTAAAAAATGACGCATTCCGTACTGTAGCTAGGTTCAGATATTTGGCGACCGTATAAAACAAACAACTTACTAACCACTAGAACAGCGAGAATGGATGATCTTGGCGGTTCCCCGATATTCACCCGACGATCTCCCGATAATCAGTGTACACGGCACTTTTTCCAGTGTATATCACATGTTTCTTTGTGCACACACATGAACACACTAGCACCCAGCTCACATACAGCCATTTAAACTGCACTACTGTTGTTACTAAATTATACACCAACGCTAAGTAATCTCTCGGCTACACACACCCACGCACACGTATCGAAAGGTGAGAGGATGCTATCGTTTGAATAAAACCGGTCTTCCAGCAAAAAAAAGAAACAAAAGCAAAAACAAGAATGTGAGTAAGAGAGCGAGAGAGGGATAGAGAGAGAGAGAGAGAGAGAGAGAGAGAGAGAGAGAGAGAGAGATTAAAACAGATAAGCGATATCAAACTATTAAAAAAAACCGTATTAATCACCCAACACTACCCATTCAAAGAACAGAATGCACGGCAGTGCTCGAACTTGAATTCACAGTAGCTGAACATCTTCGGCCAAAATTAAAAATAAACAGATTAACAAAACTTCAGAACAAAAGGGACACCACCATGCCAATAAACCTAACAGAGGCCAGAGGTTCCCTGCAAGGGCAAAACATGTATGAACAATAAACGAAGCGCCAACATGTGTTGCAACTCCAATTGGCTACCATTGTTGCTCTTTTCGCCCGCATGGGTTAGTTTTTGCGAAAAAAAGAGATTTCAATAAGAAAACGAAACAAAACAAAAAAAAGACACGATACGATCTGTAAGTTACGTTGATAGTTAAATAATATTAATCCGGGCTTTAAAGAAGTTCACTCGTCACCATCGCCTTTTTCTCGTTTTGTTTCTTTTTGTTTTTTTTTTTACTAACGTTACTATTTCGCTAGTTTTGTGAAGAAACCTTGAGATTAAGCGGATTCGAGAATGTGTGCACGACTACGTACAGTTTTCGTTGAGGTGACTCGAGACGATGGAAAAGGCATAGGATTAGAGTTTGTTTTAGCACATCAATTTACTAACCACATCAACACTCACTCACACACCTACACGTTTCTAACGCCAAACTTTTTCTCACACCTTACCTGGCACACGACACACTCTCACGCCCACTCAAGACACACACGGCTATTTTAATTACCATTTAAAAAAAAGTATATATTAAACCAAAGTATATATAAATATAAATAAAGAGAAACGAACGAACAAAGTAAAGCATAAATGTCTAAATCCGATAAATTAAAACACAGAAACGCGTTCGGAATACCCCGGCGGTGACCGTCACCGTCGGCGTTCTACGTCGAAGTGCGCGCCTAGGTGTTAGTGAGTCGTGGCAGGTCGTGGAAAGGAAAACAATTCGAAGGTTAGCGACCCTGGTTCATCCAAACCGTTAGCAAATTAATCACGAGTAGTGCAAATTACTTACAATACCACTGTGTTTCTATCCCGTCCGCCCACCTTTTCCAACTCCAGCCCTACTTTGCTTCTATCTTTCCTCTTTCGTGAGGATAAAATACACACACGCACACACTTACACATATCGGACACCGAGTTGTTTTAGGTTTGTTAGATCAGAGTCGGTACACGGGACACTAAGTTCACCGCAGAACGACGCGCAAGAGACTAAAGCACGGTTTGAAACCGTGCTTTGCGTTACTCCAAAAAGGAGATCGTGATCGAGAGAACACGAGAGAGTGAGAGAGGGAGAGAAAGAGCGAGACTATTATAAGACCCCAAAGTCAGGTTCAGCGCGCTCAGTGTATTCGTGTTGTAAATCGCGACAAGCGTGTCCTAGCAATATTTGTTCCTTCCTCTCCCTCACAACAATGCTGAAACTGAATTTAATATACTTTGGCGAAGGTGAAAGGATAGCAAATTCTGAATGTTTTATACTCATATATAAGAACGTTACAACTGTCCGATACTGGTTTGGTTTGACAGCCCAGGAATGGAACTACGATTAAATGAAGAAACGATTCTACAGCACTGTTATACTCATTAGTTGTTAGTTGATACCGATAGTCAATTCATTTCTTTAACTAGTACGAATAAGGTTAGCATCGTAAGCGAGCGTCCCGAGCTGCAGCTTGTTGGAAGAGTTTACGTTACTCCTTTAATCAGGCAACTATTTAACAGACTATTAGTCTCTATGTGGTTGATTAACCTTACAACAACTGTAAGATGCGACGTATACTGTAAGGAAGCGCGAAACCCGTATATCCAAACACAAAACTAACAAACATACACAGCACACACACACACAGTCAAAAGATTAACCAATGTTTCTGCCATTTGCCAAATGCACACGCAACTAAAAGAGTTTCGTAAACGCGCACCCAAAACTGTTACACGATACGATGTGCCAATACTACGCGGCCAACTGTCATACTTGAACACTAACAATACTCTACACTTCACAGTTATGTAATTCTAACAACAATATAGCAAAAGTGAGTATCTCACTACAAGCCACTGATGGGTTTTAGCGTTGAAAACGGGATGTGCGAGCGCCTAACAATATGCAACACAATTACAAATCTACAATCTGTAGCTTTGACTCTCCCGGGGGTTGGCTCATTGCCTTCTCAAATTTCATACTTTCAGGCTTCAACACATATGGCACAAAATTCGCCAGTGATTCGTTTTGGGATGTAATTAAAAAATAAATATATTTTATTTGAGTGTACTGAAGTTAAACTACTTATAATTTATATTTTTACCAAACCGATTTGACGCAGCTAAATTAGAATCAATGAAGGAAAGTTTTGGTTTACTAGTAGTTAAAACATGCCTAACGGAAGCTTCTTACTGTAACGTAAGCATTTTTGTTGTATTTGTTTTCGTAACTCGTATCACTTTGACAAACTACCAGAAGGCAGAAGAATTAAACTTAGCTGGAACAACAAAGCTCTTGCCAAAACGATGGTCCTTTCGCTGGCGTGTCAAACACCCTCCGTAAGATGGCGACCGTCGCTGCTCTAAATAAATGGCTCTAAAAAACAACCGTGTTAAACTTAAATTAAAAATACATACAAAACACACACTTAAACAACCCCGACACTGTAACACACAAACAAGCTACAGATTCAAACACTACTAAACTCTAACCTATACCAACCAAGTTGATAAATCAGTTCCAATTATTATAGTTAAACTTCTGACAAACGTTAGTGAATTGTTCGTGCAAAATCCAATCCAAATAAGAAAACAAAATGGCGGCATGAAAACCGAATTCTGGCTCAAATCCAGGCGTTAACGGCTAACACATACACACCGAATGTTTCGAATGTTTGCATACTATTACTTCTTACCGTATAAGGCCCGTCGTTAGCGAGCACACGCAGTTTGAATGGGGGATCCCGTGTTTAAATCCGACGCAATAGTACGAAATATCGGGCCGCGAACGACGAACGCTGAATATTCTTGTAAAAAACAGTATCCACCCCAGAGTCCCACAGTCACGCGCGCTGTGGCACTCCTCGGCGAGCAGCGTAACAGCACATCCTTCTGTGCCCGGTGAAGATGCCTGGCACTTTATTTAACTACAATTTTGATTGCGCAACTGGCAAACGGTGTGAGAGTTGTGGAAAATTAACGCAAAAAACGGGGGGAAAAAGTAAGCAAAACTAAAATAATAAACTGAAAAAACACTATAATCTGAAGGTAATTTAAAAAAAGAAACAAACAAGCAAAACGACATACATACACATTTTATAAAAGAGAAGTAAAGAAAAAAAAAGCAGAAAACAAGTAGCCGTTAAACTAAAACGAATACCTTCGATGTAGAAAGACGGGGGACGGGACGGAACGCTCCCGACATTGAGTGAAGGAAGCCGATGAGGTGTGAAGGTGCCAACAGGAGAGGGGAGACAGTCAGCAGGCTGTGTTGTGGCGAGCGGAGTAGGGAGACGGATGAGGAGGCTGGCTGGTGGGCAACTTTTCATAGATTGCATAGTGAGAGAGCATAAATCAATCATTGCATTTTTTGAAAACGTTCAATAATGGTTGTAAGCGAGATTTGTTAGACAGAAAGAAAGAGGCACTCACAATACATACACACAAATACACACACTGACAAAAATACACAGGAAAAGAAATAGAAATCTACGATGTGAAAAGCATCACAAGAAGAGAAAGAAAGAAAATGAACAGGAAAATTGGAAACAGTGAAACAATGACAGAAGACAGATAAAGTAAGAAAAAGTGTTGAAGCGAAACAGGTAAAAGGATTGGATGCAACGATGATTGAAGCAAAAACTACTAACAAAATAAATAAAACACAGCAAACAATGAAAACACTTACTCACACACACACACACACACACACACACACACACACACACACACACACACACACACACAAACGCCGAATAATGAATAATGAATAAAATAAACAAAAGAAAACAAAACAAACCAAAAAAAAAACAACAAAACCGAACAGCACAACGGTTGAATTATGTTCGAAATAAAATTATTCAAATAATTTCCAAACATCTGCAGACTTTTCCTTCGGCGAACAGGCATCAACACTACACAATAACACATCCGAAAAGATTAATGTAAAATACTATTTCCTCTCTATCAAGAGACTTTGTTGTAGAAAAACCGAGGTCTTTTCGTCAACTAGGCCTCATCGTTCAAACCACTCCACATCCACCGAAAAGACCTCGGGGTCGAGGAATTTCTAATGGTTCCATCTATCAAACAACTTCATTCTTCGTCGACTGGACCTCGCCGTCAGAGATCGAAGAGGCATCGTCGATCAAACTGCCTACCAAGAAGCCAAGTAGTCAAAATGTCTGTGGTCCAAGCTTCATGAATTCGGACTTGGTTCAATACGTCATGACTCAGCTTCAAGAGCACGTAGAATGCACTAATCTCTAGTATAACCTAAAATTACCTCGTAGTTGGAAAAAAACACAAGTTCAAAACGGGACAGATTTTTTTTCTCTTTTGATTTTTTGTTACATTTTTTATTGTATCATATATACTTTTCAAATGTATTTAATATTACAATATTCCTTTTGCTTACGTTGTGTATGCTGCTACGTGTTTCGATTTTTTCTCTTCATTTCGTTTCATGTTTTTCCCGCACTTTTGTAAGTTTTCCTAATGTACCTTCCTGTGTTTATGATTACTGTTTTCCTTTTCTCTATTCTTTTTTTTCGTTTTGTTCCTTCATGTGAGAAATTTCTTGTATTGAAGAATATGCCGCGCTTTCACCCTCCTTTTGTTATGTGTAAATCGTCCTTCCAATCGCTTTTTTTTTGTTTACTCATGTTGCAGAAATGCTTATTTTTTCCCATTTCCTATACATCAGCTGCATATCCGTTACTCAACATCACTTTGAAATAAATTTCTTTTCCACCTGGAACGGAAGCTTTTCCATCCATGCCGGTGGTTGCAGAGCTGCTTTTGATGTTTTTCGCTTTTTTTATGTTTATCATTATCATTTTCATCTTTTGCATTGCCGTTAAGCTTGTGGGTGTTTGGTTTGCCTCGTGCGAAAGGCAAATCTTTGAGGAATGGAGACAAAACAAAATTTAATAAACATAAATCGTTACGTTTTGCCACAATGGAATGAAAATAATACCCTATGAAGATACGGCGAAATAAACCCTTCGGACGCGTTTGTTGCGTTGTGAGCCACAAACGAATAATTGGAAGGAACACATTACAAGGTACGAAAACAGATAATTCAACCCCGACCGCGTTTGTCACACTCACACACATACGGTTACACACATCAAACATAAAAATATGCTTCGTTGCGTAAAAAAAATCTAAACTGAAACGTAAAGGGGAAAGTAAATAGATCTTCTTGCTAGGGACGTGCTTTTGAAGTCCGTCCTCGTCGTCGTGTCTAATGTGAAATCTCTCCTCAGTTGCTGGGGAACGTGTAAAATTTAAACATTGAAACTATCTTCATATCGGCTCTCCTTCCTTAAAACATCTGGCTGCTTTTAAAATTATAAACATTGAACACAAAACCTACTAGGAAGGTGGATGAATAAATATGACAAAAACTGCGCATGTGAAGCTATTGGAAATGGGGAGACGAGAAACTTAAAACTAGGGACGTTGCCTGAGCCGTTTTGATCCTCTGCGTATCAAAAGTAAAGGATGCCGGACGCTCGCGTACCCTATATTCCCTGTACAGTACACATTGTATATATCTCTCCCCCTTTATCGCTCTTTCCCTTTATGTCTCTTTATCACCCTCGAGTGTATTACGCTTGTATGGGAGTTTGGTGTATGATGATGCTGCGGGAGGAATGTATGTATTGTTTGTTTTAAAAAAATCGACGGAATAATTGAGTTTGCATTTGCATTTGCATGTTTTACTATCATCTCCTGTCACTGTTTTTCGAGGTGTTTACGGCACCCGCATAATAGAATTCCCTTACACCAAACGCAATGTTATTCCTATTGCCTTGTATCGGGAGAGCGGGATGTTTGTATATTTTGCCTAACGTTCGTACCGCGTCACTTAATACGTGAGTAATATCCTCTAAAAGTTCTACTACTATAACATTCCTGTTCTGCCATCCTGTGCCCTCTTTTTCGACATGAAGTTTTGTGAGAAACCCTGGATGCTGGATCCTGGGAACTGCTGAACGCACACGCACAGGACACAGTTGATTCCGTTTTTCTTTTCTTATGTCGGAAGAATTATTGTTGTTTACGTGTTATCGTTTTTTTTTTGTTTTGTATTACTTTCTATAAGATTTTCTTCGGGGTTTTTCCCGGAACGGTGAAAGGCTTCTTTTTTCTTTTTCTACTATTACCGCATATTATCTCTTTGCTATATTATTCGTACCGTTCCCTTCTTTTGCTCCAAATTTTTGTTTTTGTTTTGTAAATCAACGAGATCTGTAATTTTGTTGGAGAGGACACCACAGTACAATACACATACACACACGTACACACGTACACAAAACTTGTAGAAGATGCGAAAATGCTTCTACTGCTGCTGCGTCTACTAACGGGGGATGGCATAACAACGCACACCTGACCTTGGACTGGGTTACGATTTTATTTTATCTACTACCACGTGCCTATAGGAATGGATACATTAGTAAGCAGCATTTTCAGCTTGCTCTGTCCCTGGTTTATTATCATTATTGTTTATCCTTTATCGATGAGAAGAAAGGGAAGCGACGGGGAAAGAGAGAGAGAAAGAGAGAGAGAGAGAGAGAGAGAGAGAGAGAGAGAGAGAGAGGGAGGAGATATGGATGAATGATTACGCTACAGGTTTACAAGGTTTGAAGGATTTATGTGCAGATTGCTCGATCGTCTCACTGTTGTTGGGGAAACTCTCCCAGCTACACGAATTTTAAATCAAAAAGATAAGAATTGAAGTTGTATACCTCCTGAGGTTGTTTGTGCCAGAAAGCAGTTGAGTTGGGCGGAAATGGAATAAAAGGTTTTACGAAAAAAGAATTGAACTAAACTAACATTAAACGGGAACGCCGGCGGTTAGTAATAACGGAAAATTGGAATCTTCAAGAATCTCTACACACCTACTCTTAAGTTTGCGTTATCACCGCGATCCTCCGTAATAAACACACGATTGGCCATGAAAAAAGCTCTTTCACAGCAAACAATCAGGGATTGTTTTTCTTTGCGTGGAGGACATCGTTACACACCACCATATTCCTCCGTGTCTGCATACGTGTCTCTACAACGCCTAGTTAATACATCCCTTACTGTTGTAGTATTCATCCGAATCCGAAAATGAGGTTCCTTTACTTCCTTCTGCTTTCCACTTCATAAAGACTACAATTACTAATATAGCTACACCTACTACTTATGTTCCCTTCAGCGCTCATAAGAGGAAAGAATTTATTATAAACGAACGGCGTTGACCCAGGAGCTAGGGACCCGAATTATCCGGGTTCCGGATTAGGAAAACGGGGAAAACCAAATGTTTCTTTTCTATATCTCGTATATGCTTTCTAAAGGTATGTGTTTAGGTGTGGTATGTGGTATGTGTATAAAAAAGGGGGATATCGTCGGGAACTAACAATTCGAGCTGCCACTTTCCCTATAAGCTGCTTGCTTGCGTTCTAAATCAAGCAAAATGAACCAATCATATTATTAGATAGCTTATTTGTTTTTTTTTAACGTTTCGTTTCATTTTCCAGTACGTAGAGAAGTACGTGTGTTGCTTTAGCCCATAGTGCGCACCTAAAACGAGCATGAGATAATTAAAATACACGAAGGAGATGTAAACATTCATGAGTAACATTGTAACAACTCTAGCCCGGAGAAGAGAAACTTCTTAGACTGGGGCACACGCACCGATCCGCGCGCACACACAATCCTTAAAATTAATATAGTAAATAAATGAATGTTTCGACGGACCCGACCCGGGTATGTCCTCTCTCTTCTGCCTAACAGATATGGGTTTGTTTTCGCTTTCTGCCAACCGTATGCTTTAGTCTCTCTTTCTCTCTATTTCTCTGGCTCGCTTTCTTCGCATGTCTCCTCGTAAGCAGTTTTGCTTTCAACTCTGTAAATTAATTGAAATCAAAATTAATATTGCCTCCTGGTTTACATCCTATCAACACATCATTTTAAGTCCTTTAGCGTGCTTTATTCCACATTCTCGAAAAACGGTAGAAAAAAAAGATCCTTTTTTTGTTGCGTGTGCGTACGAGCTCGCGTCCTATATGCAGAATAATCTCCAACCAACATAAGAAAAAATGTTGGAAAAAAACACACACACACAGGTTGCACTCGTATGCCCTAACGTGTTTGCTGTTATCTTATCTAAACTTCTGCACAAATTGAAAAGAAATCGCATTACTATCTACCACGGATGGGAATGCTGGTTCGGTTGCATGCACATATTGGCAATACTAGTACAGTTTTTCCTTTCCATGACCTCAACCTGGTTTGCTACTTGTTCTAGATCTAGAAACGGAATTTTGGGCACACAAACACGCATGCTTTTCATTTATAGATATTAGTATTTCTCGATCTAAAATCATCTACACCTGTTATCGCATCGTGCGTGCGCATTACCAAAGAAAAGAAAAAAAAAGAATATTCATAAAGCAACCTATTCGAACGTATAATATCCAAAAAAATGCTTATTCTCACCCAGTGTTATTTCATTCGGAAATATTAATTCATTATAGCGTAAAAATCATACTAAAAAAAACTTCACATACACGTAAATGCGTGCGCTAAACTATGCTAAAATCCTTCCTATTGCTACCTTCCGCTTTCATTCATTCATTTTCATACCGTCAGTTCATTTGCCACAGAGTTCAATGTGCGCGTAAATGAAATTTTTGCACCAGAAAGAATTCTTTTTTCCCACAGTCCCGATTGTGTTTACAAACAAGTCAGCACATAGTGGGATCGAAAAAAGGGAATATTAAGGACAAAAAAAAAAAGGAATAAAAAAGCAAAAATTCCATTAATGTTTTTCTAAATCCCAAAATTCATGGTGACACAATTATAAATCTGTCTCTCTATCACACGTACCGGACGTTTTGTCACCTTTCCTGCTTAATCGCATTTATCACACACGCAACACACACTCATCGGTACGAGGAGGAACCACATAAAAATCAAACCTGCTCTACTCATTATCACTGATGCCAGCACACTTTTCCTCCTCCAGCATGGCGTCGAGCTCGTCGGTTAGGTTCGCTAGCATGCTCCCGATATCGTTCAGCACGTTGGTGCCGAAAATGTCCTGCGAGGCTGCCGCCGTTGGCACAGCTGCCGATTCGTCTGTTGTCGCAACAACGGTTGCTGATGCAGCCGGTGGTGCTGCGGCTGGTGCTACTGCTCCGGTTGCTGCTGGTGCAGGCGTCGTAGCGGAATTGCTAGAACCACCACCGGCGGTTGCCTGCACCTGTGGCTGTGTTGTCGACGGTGACAGCTGCTGTATGCAGCCCGTGGCCAGCGTCGTCGTGATCGAACCTGTCAGCGAGGAAGAAGAGGAGGAAGAGGAGGAGGAAAGGGTCGGCAGCAGTAGCGGATGCTGTTGCGTGGGTGGACCTGGCAGATAGTGGTGTTCCATCCGGTTCAGCGAGGACCGCTGCTTGATAGTGCCCGCATTCTCGTTCGCAAACGGTATCTGATCGATCGATTCGAGGCTCGAGTTGGATTTGTTATCGTGCTGACTGCCACCGCACACCTTATGCACCTCGACAGTTGTCTGCAGCGTTTGGCCCGCGTACACACCACCGTATGCGTGTGAAAGATGCGGTGCAACCGGTGGTTGCCCTAGGGTTGGTGGCGATGGAGTCGATTGGGTCGAGGACGAGGGCGTCGTGTGATGATGGAGTAGCTGCTGCTGAGAGTGCGACTGCAGCAGCATCGACTGATGCGTGTTGTGATAGATGGGTGGCTGTGGTTGTTGCTGCTGCGGCGGTTGTGGTGGGCCGATCGTAGGTACGGATGGATTAGCTGCAATCGTAGCACCCGGCGTACCGGACGGCTCCTTCGACACAAGCGTCAGCGTGTGATGGTGCATGTGATGATGCTGGACGGCGTAAGGCGAGCTGGTGTAGTTGGAAAAATGCATCGCGTCCAGGGCTGCCGTAGCCATCTCGACGTTCTCGATCTGTCCGAGCAGTGGGGGCATCGGCATCGGCACCGGATAGGTGGCCGAGTCTGATGCATCTCCCGCTTCCAGCCCTCCACCACCACCACCACTACCCGTCGCACCACCGTCCACTAGGGCGGGCGCTGGAAGCTTCAGGTTGTTGGCCACTATCTTGGCAATTGGGCGTATACCTGTGGAGGTGGTCGTCGGCGGACCACCGAGCAGTGCCAACCGGACGCCATAGCCGTTGCGCTGATGCTGCCGCGGGAGTGTACCACCGCCCTGGAAGTATGGGGACTGTGCGTGCGGAACGAGCTGCTGCTGTTGCGGGACAAACTGTTGCTGCTGTTGCGTTTGCGGATGTATCATCCAACCTTGCTGCGGTCCAATGAAGTGATGATGGTGATGGTGATCCTCCGACAGTGCGAGCAGCGCGGAAGACTTCTCGTTCGTCGGTGTTATGTCACTGTCGTCGTACGAGCTGCGTCGATAAATCGCTTGCGTACCGTCAAAGTGTACGTGCGGGTACGTTATCATCTGGTGGTGGTTGTGGTGCGCGTTCACGTGAGCACTTCCGCCGGCCCCGCTCATTAGTGCCGATGGTGGTGGTGGAGCCTGTGGTGCCGATTGCTGCCGCAGAAAGGTACTGTACGAGCCGGCCACCGCCAGATTGTGTTGGTGTTGTTTCGCGGAATCGGACGACCGCAGTCCGATGCTCAGATCGTCGTAATGGGTGGCCCGTACGTGTCCGGCTGCCGGCGACCGTGGTGCAATCGTTGGCGACAGTCCGTACGGTGCCGTAAGACCCATCATCTTGCCGCTGATGATGTCCTTCACGCGCTTGATGGCGAGCAGAATCTTTTTCTGATGACCCAGCTTCACGATGCCGATGTCTTCCAGATCTTCCCACGTGAGCTGCGTCACGTCGTGCACGGTTTGGTAGCCTTGGGCTAACAGCGGCTGTACGTACTCTTCCAGCCGGAGCAACCGCAACCATTCGTCGATCGAGCCGGGCACGTAACCGGGCAGCGCGTCCGGAAGTTTCAGTGCGTCGATGTGGCGCTTCAGCCGTTCGCGATGGTTCGGCTTGCGGATGCCAATCGCGGTCAAATCTTCGGGTGTCATACGCGCGATCGTCGGCAGATCGTAGCCGGCATCGAGAAATAGGTAGGTGTACTCGTGAAAGTGAATTTCCATCAGCCACTCGGAGATGACGTCGTGATCGGTTCGGCTACCGTTAGATGAATGGTTGCTCAGCCGATGGCTACATCCACCACTGCCACCTGCCGCGGAAGGACCACCTCCGCTTCCGGAACCGATCGAGCAAGAACTAACGGAACAGCGGGGAGATGAAAGGACACCATAACTTCCCACACCACTCACGCTGCGATTGGACGAGTTGGAAGCGCCAGTAAGATAGGAAGAGGCACGCCCCGAATCAAGGCTGGCCGTCGAGTGGCGCGAACCGGAACCGGCCGACCCGGACAACGATACCGGACTGTCCCTTCCGGGCGATTGCGTCAAATCGATACCTTGATCGTCTAAACCATAGTCTACGATACCGTCCGGGCCGCAACGTAGCATCAAGCTGGACGGTGCAGCTGCTGTTACTACCGCCTGCCCAACTCCTACTCCACCACTTGCACCAGTTCCACTCACCACCACACTCGCCACTGAACTGCCGGTCTGGTTTGTGGCCGGTCCAGATATTTCCATCGTCGGCTGGTGATGATGCTGATGATGCTCCAGAATGACCGTACCAGCTACCACCGCCGTTCCACCATTCCGGCCAGCACCATCACCCGTGTCATAGATCACTGCCGTTGGTGGACCACCACCGCCACCACCACCAACACCACCGTTGCTCATCCCGATCTTACCGTACATGTCGGGGACGGCCGGTGGCATCACCTTCTTTGCCTGAGGCGCACTTTTCGATTGTCGTGACATACCTGCGCCCGTACTCAGGCTTAGCTTTCGCATCGTAGCAACCACACTGAACCGAGCGACGACGACGACTGCTGCTGCTGCTGCTGCTGCTGCTGCTGTGACCGATGTGGCTGCTGCATGTGCACTGCCGTTTTTATGTATGTGCTCTCTTACTTGGACCGCTCTAGCCGCTGCGTGTTTCAACGGCACCTTCCACCAGATGCTTGCCTAGAGAGCGCTTTTCGCGATATAAGCTCCTGCACTCTACGACATCGGAGTTTTATTGCTACTGCTGCATTCACGACTCCACCACACTCTTGCCTGCTGCTCGCTTGTGCGCCCGCGCCTGTTTGCGCATTAACCTTTGGTTGGCACTCTACTGCTCGCCGTTGCCACCACCGCCTCCACTGGGCCACATGGACCCGTGTCTATGTGAGTGAATGTGTGAGCGTCTGACTGAAATGCCGCTCGTCAGGTAGGCACCTTGCACTATTTTCTTGTGCCGGCACGGCTTAATTTTTTTGTTGCTGATGTTATGTTTTGTGTACGGCTTTTGCTACAACGGCTGCGTGGCGTGGTTTTCCTAAAACGAGTGCATGAAATGTGATTGTTATTAGAATGTTTACAATGCGCCACAGTACGGAACAATAGAAATTAATAATGCGGCTGATAAGGCGGGCACAAGAAATAATTAGTTGAAAATAAATACAAAATAAGGATGTTGTACATTTGCAACCGCGGCGCAACCGCGATAGTTGATGGTAGGAATGATTAGAAATGCGATCGGAAGAAATGCTATTTCCCTGACTTTTTTCTTTTTCGTATTGTAACCTCGGGAGAACTTCTGGTTTATTTGCTGTCCCAACGCCAATGCTAAGCTAATTGGAAACTGCGCCTTACCAAAACAAAATATATGGCGAAATATAGTATATATAATATACTATATCTTTATTTTCCGATGCTAAGATACGCACGTGTTGATCGCTGTCAACCGATCAAGGAAATTTCTCCACTCAGAGGGCACTCAACACCTGTGACGACGGACGATGCTGAGATTGTTAAGAGCTTTCTACTTCAGTCATGGTGCTAGCCATCTACGTGGAGAATGTACTTAGAAGGAATATCGCGAGACAAAAGCTTGATTACATCTTCTAGCCTCTGGAGAAAGGCGAAAATGTCTAACAGGGAACAGATTCTGGGTGTCCAGAGATTCGCCGCGTTGTGTGATAGTACATTGCAACAGCAACACACCTGGAGGATGCATCAACTTTCACACAGGGGAATCAAACCGTCCTAACGGTGAAAATTTGTCTGAGGTGGACTATATCATCCGTCTAATATCTGAGACGAAGCCGTCCCATGTGACAATCACTTTAAAAGAGCAGTGAATGGCGCTTTTGGAATGGATCTTTGCGGTGATGGACCCGTCCTCGATCGAAGGAAATCCCAACTGATCTTCCAGAAGAGTTTTTAGGACAAACCTCTACCAGTGGAACAGCTGATTGGTAACTTGAATGGATTTTTAGCAACTACTATCCACACCCCGTAGGACTTGAAGCTAGAAATCTCAAATCACGAAAAACTCATGAGATTGTCTCGCAGAATCCAGAGGTTTTATGCAATACGGGTACCTCTTCCCTACGATAAATGCCATTTTCAATTTAGGAAAAGATCCCATAAACACTTCCCTTTTTTAAAAGCTTCCATAAAGCGATGAGCGCCAAGTATGAAATGAAATGCACTTAAACAATAAAGAAAAACCCATGCACAAAAACCACACCAGGGGGCATCGGCATTTATTGTGAAATATTCATTCTCGAATGCATAAAACCAAACTCCCTGCGACGAGCGAAGCACGGAAGGAAATAAACATTTTTATAGCATTTTCCAGCCATAATCCGGGCAGCCATCGTACGCAGAAAGGGAACCGGCGAAAAGGGGTACAAAAGCTTGCGCCCGCAGATGCATCTTACGGTAAAACCTCGATGAACTTATAGCGCTCGAGACGTGCGCGCTGCATTATCGCCGGTTCCGCAAGGCAGAAATATTATCAACGTAATTTAGCTTGACGGAACACGGCAAAACGAAGATTTGCTACTGCTGCCCTCTCGCTTCCATAGTTATTGGGTGCGCTGCTGCTGGAGATATCGGTGAGATGCAAATGTCGAACCCGTCTTTGCAGGTGAGTATTTATTAGGGTTAGGGATTAGGTGAGTAACTACTCAACAAAACAGGGTTGTGAATGTTGGAAAGATAAAATTCAATCATCTAAAATACCCGCTGACACGGTGCCAATAGCCGTCCGTCGGATCGTTCACTGCAGTCGATGCAATATTTCCTTACGATTTTTTCTTCTTCTTCAAAATACATTTCGTACAATCGAATGGAGCCAGGATGCCGTTAGAAACGAAAAAATAGAAGAGAAAGAATGCATAACGAAACGACATTCGAAAGGATGTCTAAATGCATTGCGAAAGAAATGCATTAACGTTACCACCGGGCGCACGGCGCGTCCAGTGGTGGACAAGTCCGGTAGCAGAAATCGATGGGCCCCTCCGGACCAACTAGCGCCCCATCCCGTTGCGAAAGGTGTTGCTAGAGAATCTTTTGCTCCGAGATTTTTCGTTCCGCCCTTACGACCTCTCGCTATGATTCTCTCTAACGGGTTCCGGGGTTGCATGCACGTGGGCCCATCCATCCCGCAGTCACATCGTGAACACACGTGAACGGCGTTAAAATCGGATGATGCCCCTTCACGTAACAAACCGTCGTAAGATGAGCGAAGTTCTATATATACGGGAACGGACCCGTCTCCGTTACCATCCGGCAGCAACGTCGGCCTGATCGGAAAAGCATAACTTTAACATGCCACGGTACACGGCGATGGTGGTGCCATGGCCAGCTGTAAAAATGGGAACATGAAAATAAAAACACGCACACACACACAAAACAAAAAAATTTTTAAAATAATCTATCGCGAGGCGTTTGTTCCGACCGAGCGTCGTGGTACGGTTGTGTTTATGGGTTGCAATGTTCCGGATGATGCAGCTGCTCTTTGCGCCGGGGGTGCAGGTTGTAATTCGCTTCAGCTGCAAGCAACCGGGCAGGCGTTAAGCGAACGTTCCAACAAGCGCTCTAAATCCATCAACGCTTCCCTACACTATCGAGGGGGATCAATCGTAATCGTGGTATAGAATTTAGGTGATCGAAGTCGAAACATCGGCCATTTGGGGGAATGTTTTTTTTTGTCGTAAGTTGTGAAACTGTGCGCATTTCCATTCCAAGCAGATGCATTTTCCTGCTGGTTCAAACCGTTACAGGTACAACCCAACAATCATAAAAAGAACGACGAGACCTAAGACGTCTAATGACTCAAAGACTCCCCCTAGAAACTAAACGCGCGAGTTTGCACGAGTTAACTGGGCAATGAATGAGGGCACCTTAATCGCTGGTAATTGTTTTCGCAAAGCAAACTGTACCTTTTAAAGAATGTTACTTCATCGTGCCTATAACTGATAAAAGTGTGCAAGTACCTGGCGCCAATCGAACAGAACTGGAACTGGCAGTTTGGTAATTAAAAACTAATCTCCTCAACGGCACAATTTAGGTTTCTACTTAGGATTAAAATTATTAGCTCAATTTCCTTGAACAGGTACTTAGTGAGGTCTATGATGAGCCAGTTAGCCAGTCTTTTTATGTGTTTCAATTTATTTACCGACAGAAATGTTGTTTAGCTCTTTATATGTACTGGCCGGACAAGTAAAACTAGACATCATCGGATTAAATATTTTATCTTCGGCCAGATGTTCAAGGTGCAAAACGTTACGGGAAAGGCTTGCATATGCTTGTCGTATGCGCTATGCGAGAGATCTCTCAATATGCAGAAACCCTACAGCCTATTCAACAATGCACACCGCTTGGCTGAATTAGCCAATGCGTCACGTACATTTAAATTACTGTTTAGCGCTGGGTATGCGCCGTTGGGTCAAGACAGGTCGAGGACCAGGAATAATTGATAAGAGCTGCTAAAGCAGATAAAAATAAAATTATTATCGAAAATTTTGCACCATAAATTTTCCAATTACTGCTCCGTTTAATGCGACTTTAAGTGGTTTTACGTAACAGTAGTGGTCCCGTATTTCATCTGCAAAGTCTTATTTTTTTTTAACCAGACCAGTATGAATTGCATCGATTTAACATGCACAACTAAACCCAATAAACGGCGCACTCAATCTTAAATGTCAAATTAATTTTATGTCTTTTCTATGGTCGACGACATCGACGTCCGCTGGTACCTGCAGAGCTCTACGTCCAAGTGCAGTAAGAACGTGCTATTACGGTTTATATTACTCCTAGACGCTTTATAGCACCTTTGTGGTGTGTCCCTTAGGATTTACTGGTATCGGCGCCAGACATGCATGCAAACCCGCATCTGGACTGATTGTTCGATTGATGCGAATGATCGCCATGTGAAGCTGCGGATAAATCAAGATCACAGAAGTTGAAATAGCAAAAGAACGGATTCATAGAAGCATAGGTGTAGGTCCAAGCAGCATTCCACAAGTTCAAGAACGGTATTATGGCAATCTGCTTGCACCTTAGCCATGGCTATCGTAAAAATAACTGTTTGCCGCTCTTTTGTAACCTTTGCTGCTGCTTTTACTTGGAAAATGTTCTACGCTTCAGGTATGTTCAGCACATTCTAATGATCGTATGACCGCTGTTGAGCGGAGTAGGGAAGCTTCGGCTGAGGATCTGCTGATCCTCCGCTGCTGAGATGACCGTTCTGTTCGTTGGGGCCAAGGTGCAGTAGGGCATGACTTCCAGACCCACCGTAAGCTTCGTAAGCTTCAGATGCAGTTGAAGATTTTATTATATTCGCTCTTCTTCAGATGGGAGAGCGAAAAAAAAACCGAATCGGCTATAGCCGGTGATCTGGAAGGGTCACACGATCAACAACCTCTTTTTAGCTTGGGTATAAATTTGATGTCTTTCGAACGTAATAAACTAACCTTGTTTGACCATGGTTGCTCGATCTCAATTGATAGCGTAAGCTAGGGGACCATCGGCTTCGAGCCTTTGAGTGAAAGATGGCTGAATTGGTAGCAGCTTCGGTCATTCACATGACAAGACCAGGCATAAAATCCCATCCAATCCTACGGAACAAGGATTGACTAGCAGGCTACGTGACATCGATGAGTTTAATTATATGCCCAGTACGACCTAGTAAGTCATATCGCCAAAGAAGTACTGATATCTGGAGAAGAAGCAAAAGTAGCGATCTTCCATGCGGCAGGACCGGATAGCAACTTTGCCTGGATAGGACAGGTTGGATATCGGACTAACTCTCCAACTACGGGTAAAATCAAGTCAAAGAAGTCAGTAATATCAGTCCACAAAACCTCTCGAGGTATGAAGGCCCGAAGTATAGAACTTATTAGAAGAAGCAGAGATATCTATTCTATTATGCTGACACGTAAAACTTTTCTTTTCGTGAAACTTGTAGACTTTCTCATTCCACCGACGTTTGTAGAATTTTATCTATCGGCGACATACTTCCTCTGTTCTCACATTTATTTATTCTGCAAACTGGTGCAAAAATGGCATCCGGCAAGGGTAGGAATAAATAGATCAAAAACGAATCATTCTCGTATGTTTCATATTTCAACGACATAGCCTAGTCGTGTCCGTAGTTGCAGTTAAATGACATCGAATACACACGGGCACATTCCTATTCGTGGGTCGCGTACTCCTACCGGATAGAAGAAAAAAAAATCGGGGAAAAAGGTTTCGCTATTCTTTTGTATCGGCTTCCGTTTCCTGAAGCGCGACCGTTACTGAAACCTGAACCTGCTGGCTCTCCACCGATGAACAAAACCGCGTTTCGCTGAAACGCTCGACTCTTCGTTCGTGGTGTGCGCTTTGTATATTTTTTCGCCCTCCCATCCAGGCAACACCGTAGGAACGTATCTCGTTATCAGCGGTGTATCACTGGCCGGTGGTGGTGGCTCAGCGACGATGTAGTGATGTTATTCTGTTTTACTTTTTAGACAATTCGTGGCGATCCCATTGTGTCATGAAGTCAGCCGATGGTGATAACGCAACAAAATGCGTCCACGCTTTATCAAATCACTACAGAGAGCGTAATGTAGGCAGTGTTTAGTACCGGCACTTACCTTCGCAGTGTAGCAAGATGCCCCCGGATATCCTTGTCGGTGGCCGGTGTTGTCAAGCCATCGTGTGTCGTTTGCCAAGCTTGACCCCCGTGGATCCGGCGTCCGTTGTTCCCGATGTGCCGAGTCTAGCGGCCACCTCCGGCCAATCTCAAGACGGTCCCGTTCTCGCTAGCTTTCCACACTGCGCAACAAACACACACCGACACTGGCGCGCACACACACAAACACACAGACACAACAAACCGAGGAAAAACCGTCGCACTTTCTTTCGCCGCGTCGAATGTGTAATGGAGTAAATCTTGCAATAGACGATGCGTCGTAGCCGTACGACGTGGAATACGGACTTCAGTTGAAATTATTGATAAACGTTTGATTGGTGATAATGGTGGTCGCACACACTGCACACTTGCTTTTCTTTTTGTTCCTTTTCGCCACACGGATTTCCTCTCACACACGCGGCAACGGACCGTGTGTACGTATGCTGGGACTACCAACTAGCTGCTCGGCGCTGAGCTGTGTTTGCGCTCTGTGCGTCCTCTCCGTGTACGGACGGCTCTTACGATGGTGCGTATATCGGTTGATGGACGGGTGAGTGAGTGAGTGAGCGAACGAGCGACGTGATATAAGTGATGCTCTCTCCTTCGGTGTGCGCGCGCTCTCTCTTTCTCACTTTCTCCTTGCGAGTCCAAGTGCGAACAGGATGGAGCTTATGGCCTGTTCTTCTGATGCCGCTGCTTTGCTGTCTCTTTCTTTCGTTCGCTACAAGCTTTACCTGCACTCTACCGATAGAGACAAACTGCAGCGCACACACAACTGAGCCACGCGAACCTACACACACACATACACTCGTGTGTACCTCTTCTTATACGCTGCGTTCAGAGAGAGAGAACGAAAGAGAAGGAAAGATAGTGTACGGAAATGGGCGAGAGAGAGAAAGCGAGAGGAAGAAACAAGAAACAGAAAAACAGTTAGTTCGAACTGCTAAACAACACACAATACACTGCCGCACACATACGCAAAACTGTTCCCTTTTGTACAACCACACACCCACACATTCACATGGACTCCCCTTACAATTCGTACCGTCTTTAGAAGAATTCAATTGTACATATCGATAGAGAAAATGCTGCAAGTGCAGAAAACAGAAACCAATTGTTCTCTATCTCCTAGCCCTATACACCCTCCTTCCCCTTCCTTTCCTCACTCCCCCCTCCCCTTCCTGATTCAAACGCTGCGTCAGCTATGTGTGGAAACGATTATATTGATATGAATCTTTCGTCCGTGCGTGTGTGTGTATGTGTGTGTAAATGTACGAGAAGAAAGCAAATAGTGCACCCGTCGTATTTCCGTCGCTCTATGCTTGAAGTAGCGCAGGATGAATGGAAAAATAAATACGCACACACACCGCATATACACACACGCACACACGCTCACGCATTAACCCCCAGTATTGTGGGCAATGCACTTTTCTTCCTGTGTGTTCTAATCAACGCTTGCTCTCTTTATGTGCTGCGGATAGGAGCGTAGTGTACATTTTCCACCGAACACAAAAAAAAATAGATGGATAATTCATCCTTCCCGAGAACAGGTCGCTCACCCGCATGCGATGCGTGAGCGGTGGTTGTTTTCTTTTTCCTGCCTTCCCTTCCCTTCCGACGCTTTCCGCTTTGGTCCACTGATGCACTGGACTGGTAGGTACAGTGTCGTCTGGGTTATGCAGCGCACCCGTGATCCGTCCACAACCCGAAACCATCTGCAGCCAAGATGAGGCTAAAAGTCGATCGAACCGGATGAAACGGCCCGGGTCTACGGCACCGTTCGCTATACTTACGTCGAAATGATGGAACGGTGCACAAATCTAGGACACACGGGCACTGATAAGGAGATAAGACGGTCAATTTCTGCCATACGCCTAACGGGGTGCGTGTTACTGCCGTGGCCCACGGTATCTCACCTAGTACGCTGACAAGCGGGGCTTGTTTATTGAGTGTAGGTACGCTTTCATCCACAGCCAGACCCACCGTTTGACGTTTCCGTGCGCCTGTGGGCTGTGCGCGAGAGTGAGACGGAGCTAATTGGGCTGTCAGTGACGGTGGTGTCATCTGGTGCGTAAACCTATGCCCAAGGTTGATAGAGATGAGAGAGAAATGATTTTCGGAGAAAACCCCAATCTAGGGCATTGCTTTACCATTTTATGAGTACATAAAAACGGGAAATTTCTCCCTAAGCTATAGAATTAAGTAATGTGCGCCTAATGTAATAGGAACTAAAGGTATAACCACACGAATCCCGCTTGCTGTGCCGTGAAAACAGGCATTACATCGCACATGCACATCTCAGTTGTCATCCGTTTGTTGTTGTTTTGAGTTTTTGCTGTGCATTTGACAATCGTTGCACAAGGGATCTCCCACATACATACGATGGCACCTGTGGCCAGTGAGTAATCGACCAAAGGTGAGAAGGAAAGAAAAGTAAATAGATACGCTCAACCAGCGCTTGTGTTGGTTTTTTTCTTTCGTCCATTCATTCTGGAGCTTGCAATTTTGCTCTCCACAGCAACCTCGATGTGACGCATTTAGCTTGACCAGTTTCGTCGAACGCCCCGCAAACCTAACCGTCACCCATCCACCGCCACAACGACTACACGCCACTCCGGGTAAGCAATGTCCGTGAAGCAGTCGCATTCGGTGGAGATGGGACCGATCGAACCGCACCAGCGGCTTCAGAAGCTCATCGCCGACAGTCAGCGGGTTTCGATCGATCCGACCATGCCCATCAATCGGTACTATCGGTCCGGGAATCAGATCGTCGAAACGGCGGACCGTTCGCTGCGCGAAGGTAATCTGGAGAAAGCGTTCACCTTCTATCTGCGGTTCGTGACAATCTTTGTCGAGCTGATACTGGACCATCCGGGGTACAAATCGGTCCCGCCGACGGACAAGCAGCAGACGAAGGAAAAGATCAAAAAGATATTGCCGCGGGCGGAAGAGATACGCAAGAAGCTGCTGGACAAGTATACGACCGAGTACAAGCTGTACATAAAGCAGCTGAAGCTCCAGGCCGAACAGGAAGAGAAGGAGGATGAAGCACGGAAGCTGGCTGCGGCGGCTGCTGCAGCAGCTGCGGCAGCAACGGCAGCCGCATCCAAGGCGGCGGAACAGCAACCGACCACCTCCGGGATGGGACCGTACGCACCGAGTGCCCCGAGCCACGTTGCATTCATCTCGGACAGCGATGCCAAGCTGATCGATCAGGTGCTGTACCCGAGCGAATTCCTTACGGACCGTAGTCAGGCCACAGGATTGCCCGGGACGGGACTGCTGCTTGCCGGAGAGGACAAGCGGTTCGACCGTTCGCTAAAGCCAGTATTGCCCGCCGCACCGGTCGCGATGACCGGCTTCCGGTCGATTATCGTACCGACCGATACGATGGCCAAGTTCCTCGAACTGGCCGCCGCCAACACTGCTGCTAATCTGGAAACGTGCGCTATACTGGCGGGCAGCTTGGTGCAGACCAGATTCACCATTACTCATGTGATATTTCCAAAGCAAAGCGGCACATCGGACAGCTGCAACACGATGAACGAGGAGGAGATTGCGGTCATACAGGATCGGCACAATCTCATCACGCTCGGGTGGATACATGTAAGGAAAGGAAAAAGATTGGAAGCGGGTTGGTTGGTTGGTTCGGGTTTATTGATGTTATTTTCCCACCTTTCCAGACACACCCGTCCCAGACGGCATTTCTCTCATCCGTCGATTTGCACACACACTGCTCTTATCAGCTAATGCTGGAGGAAGCAATCGCGATCGTCTGCTCACCTAAGTATCGAGAGTAAGTTGCAGCTATGTGTAGGTGGTTTACCTCTTCGCCAGTCTAAAGGAAAGCGTGGTTTTTTCTTCTCCACAGAACTGGATTTTTTAATCTCACACCGTACGGGATGGATTCCATATCTCAATGTCGACAAACGGGATTTCATCCGCATCCGACCGGTCAAGCTTTATTTACTGTGCGTACAGAAGGATCAAACCGTTTTGGATTTGCTCTGGTCGATCGATAGCGCCAGAATTAATGCTTTCGTTCTGTTTTCTTTTAAGGAAGCGCAACACATCATACTGAGCGATGCAGTGGGAGCAAGAGTGATTGACCTGCGATAAATAAGTGTACTTATGCTTACGTACATGCAGAAATCAAGCAAAGCACAGTTATGCACAACGGAAGGACGTGAGCGGATTGCCGCCCAATACATACAAATTACCTGCTACGTGTGTGTGTGTGTTTGTGTGCATGTGTGTAATGCTTATAAACGTATAATTGTTGATAATTGTCGCGCCTGTTACCCGTTTTCCTTCCCCACACCCATCCCATTACCTGCACAAACTACACAGACACTCTCTCATCTACGGAAACACTCTCTCATCAACACAATGCCGTTTCGCACCACGCTTCGAACAACCAAATTATGATGTTTGCTGTCTGCGACATGAACGCGTGATAAATAATGAATGTTGTAATGGAAAGCACTTTAGGCGGGTGAAATATGAATCAAAATTTGCTTCGTGTTTTGAACAATGAAGGAGAGCTGCTTTTGTGTCTGTTTGGACGACCGGGCGAACAACGTCGAGCATGTTTTTGTGAGTCATTTTCTACGCGCTAAGGCTACACGGGGTGAACAGCATAGCATAGCATAGCATAGCAGCAGCGGCGGAAACATCACCAACCGAATCCGAAGGATCACCACCCTCCCAGCAAGTGAGCAAAGAGCGTATGTCCGCAGTATTTGTCCAAAATGATAAGACCGAAAAGTAAAAGCGCGCGCGCTTGAAGTATAGGTAATTCACGTTAAAAAATATATATAAATACGTGTAAACATGATAGGCTTTTCCTCGCCCGCTTGCTTCGCCGGTCTAGCACGAAAGAAAAAAAATCAGTCAGTAAAAAGTGTAAACGGCTAGCGTGATGCACACGCGCCTTTATCAGTTATGACCCTTTGATAGCGCCTCATCCGTGAGTTGATGACGCTGCTGCGGCTGTAGCCTGGGTGACACACCATCCAATCACCATGTTTTCTCAGGTCTTGTGGAAACACGAGACGTTCCATTGGACTTTGCCGAGCTTCGACGCTCATAAAAATGATTACATGTAATGTGATAATTTCCCAGGAAAGCTATTTCATCCTGGCAAGTTAACAAAAGCAAATCCTTGCACCCAAAAAAGGATTCCAGCCATTTGACAGTTGACA